>NC_139505.1:4134023-4172781 GCF_008360975.1 Lichenostomus cassidix
CCTGAATTCACCCAAATTCTCCTGAATTCTCCCAAATTCTCCCAAATTCTCACAGATTATCCCAAATTCTTCTGAATAATTCTCCCAAATTATCATGAATCATCCCAAATTTTCCTGAATAATTCTCCCACATTATCGTGAATCATCCCAAATTCTCCCAAATTCTCCCAAATTATTCTCCCAAATTCTCCCAAATTATTCTCCCAAATTATCCTGAATATTTATCCCAAATTCCTCTGGAATTCTCCCAAATTATCCCAAATTCTCCGGAATAATTCTCCCAAAATCTCCTGAATTCTCCCCAGTAATTATCCCAAATTCTCCTGAATAATTCTCCCAGAATATCCCAAATTCTGCCAAATTCTCCCAAATCATCCCAAATTCCCCGAAATTCTCCCAAATCATCCCAAATTTTCCTAAATTCTCCCAAATTCTCCCAAATAATTATCCCAAATTATCCCAAATTATGCCAAATTATCCCAAATTTTCCTAAATTCTCCCAAATAATTCTCCCAAATTCTCCCAAATAATCATGAATTATCAAATTCTCCCGAATAATTATCTCAAATCCCCCCGAATTCTCCCAAATCCCTCCCAAATCATCCCAAATTCCCCCAAATTCTCCCAAATCATCCCAAATTATCCCAAATTATCCCAAATTTTCCTAAATTCTCCCAAATTCTCCCAAATAATTCTCCCAAATTCTCCCAAATAATCGTGAATTATCAAATTCTCCCGAATAATTATCTCAAATCCCCCCGAATCATCCCAAATTCCCCCAAATCCCTCCAAACCCCTCCCAAATCATCCCAAATTCCCCCAAATTCTCCCAAATCATCCCAAATTCCCCCAAATTATCCCAAATTTTCCTAAATTCTCCCAAATTCTCCCAAATTCTCCCAAATCATCCCAAATTCCCCCAAATTATCCCAAATTTTCCTAAATTCTCCCAAATTCTCCCAAATAATTCTCCCAAATTCTCCCAAATAATCATGAATTATCAAATTCTCCCAAATAATTATCTCAAATCCCCCCGAATCATCCCAAATCCCCCCAAATCCCTCCAAACCCTCCCAAATCATCCCAAATTCCCCCAAATTCTCCCAAATCATCCCAAATTTCCAAATTATCCCAAATTTTCCTAAATTCTCCCAAATTCTCCCAAATTCTCCCAAATAATTTCCAAATCATCCTAAATTCCCCCAAATTATCCTAAATTTTCCTAAATTCTCCCAAATTCTCCCAAATTCTCCCAAATAATTCTCCCAAATTCTCCCAAATAATCGTGAATTATCAAATTCTCCCGAATAATTATCTCAAATCCCCCCGAATCATCCCAAATCCCCCCAAACCCTCCCAAAATCCCCCAAATCTCCCGAATTCTCTCCCTCAGGAGGAGGACGACTACGACGTGATGCAGGACCCTGAGTTCCTGCAGAGCGTGCTGGAGAACCTGCCGGGCGTCGATCCCAACAACGAGGCGATCCGCAACGCCATGGGCTCCCTGGCCTCCCAGGCCAGCAAGGACAGCAAGGACAGGAAGGACGAGGAGAAGAAATGAGAAATCCCAAAAAAAACCCCAAAAATCCCGCGGTGAGGAAATCGGGAGTTCGGGAATAAAACGATTTTTTGTTGGGATTTTCGGGAATAAAATTAGGATTTGTTGGTCTATTGGGTTTTGGGGTTTTTGTTGTGGTGAGGTTGGCAACAGGTGAATCCCAGAAAATCCTGAATCCCAAAATTCCCAAAGATTGAGGATTTCCAATATCAGAATCCCACAAAACCCCAAATCCCATAAAACCCCAAATCCCAAAATTCCCAAAGATTGGGGATTTCCAATATCGGAATCCCATAAAAGCCCGAATACCAGAATTCTCAAAAACTGGAGATTCCCAACATTAGAATCCCAAAATTCCCCAAATCCCCTGTTGAGGAGAATCCCAAACTTTCCAGAATTTGGGGATTCCCAACATTGGAATCCCATAAAACCCTAAAATCCCTAAAGACTGGAGATTCCCAATATCAGAATCCCATAAAACCCCAAATCCCAAAATCCCCAATATCAGAATCACATAAAATTCTGAATCCCATAAAACCCCAAATCCCAAAATTCCCAAAGATTGGAGATTCCCAATACCAGAATCCCATAAAATTCTGAATCCCATAAAACCCCAAATCCCAAAATTCCCAAAGATTGGGAATTCCCAACATCCCAATCCCATCAAAGCCCAAATCCCAGAATTCCCAAGGATTGGGATTTTCCCTCTCCCACCCCTGCAGTGACCCCATGGGCTCCTTGGCCAGCAAGGACAGCAAGGACAGGAAGGACGAGGAGAAGAAATGAGAAATCCCAGAAAAATCCCAAAAATCCAGCGGTGAGGAAATTGGGAGTTCGGGAATAAAACGATTTTTTGTTGGGATTTTCGGGAATAAAATTAGGATTTGTTGGTCTATTGGGTTTTGGGGTTTTTGTTGTGGTGAGGTTGGCAACAGGTGAATCCCAGAAAATCCTGAATCCCAAAATTCCCAAAGATTGAGGATTCCTGATATCAGAATCCCATAAATCCCTGAATCCCAAAATTCCCAAAGATTGGGGATTTCCAATATCAGAATCCCCCAAAACCCCAAATCCCGGAATTCCCAAAGATTGGGGATTCCCAACATCCCAATCCCATAAAACCCCAAATCCCCTGTTGAGGAGAATCCCAAACTTTCCAGAATTTGGGGATTCCCAACATTGGAATCCCACAAAACCCCAAATCCCAAAATTCCCGAAAATTGGGGATTCCCAATCTCAGAATCCCATCAATCCCTGAATCCCCAAATTTCCAAAGATTGGAGATTTCCAATATCAGAATCCCACAAAACCCCAAATCCCAAAATTCCCAAAATTGGGATTCCCACAAATCCCCAAATCCCTGGAATTCCCCTTCTGACGTCACCGTGTCACGTGCCGCTGGGCGTGGCCTGCCCGCCTAGCCCCGCCCCCTGCAGCGCTCCCAGCATCCCCCGCGCGCTGTTTACAGCCAAACCGAGAGGCGTGGCTTGGCTCTTGATTGACAGATCTCCCGACCAATCAGCGGGCGCGAAGAGCGGATGTTGTTCTCCGGGCGGCCAATGGGATTGAGAGCAGGGCGGGGTTTGTGCTGATTGACAGCTCCGGCAACCAATCAGCGGCCGCGCTCGGCTTGGCGGGCTTTTGGTCTCTCCAGCCAATGGGAGAGCGAGGATTAGCGGCGGCTCTGATTGACAGCGCTCTGCACCAATCGCATCGCGCCGTAGCGGAAGTGGGCGGGGCATCGCTCAGAGCGCGCTGTGATTGACAGCTCGGGCAGCCAATGGGAGGAGAGGACTGGCGGCAGGGCGGAGCCGGGCTGGCAGCGCCTGGCCGGATCGACAAACCGCCATGGAGCCGCGATGGCCGCCGCGACCCGCGCTGGACCTGCGGCGAGATTCAACCAATGAGAAGCGAGAATTGCAAGGGGGGGATTGACTGACAGCGCGCTCAGCCAATCAGCAGCGAGTGCGACAGCGCGCTGCACCAATAGGACGCGATAGCGGGGCGGTGGGCGGAGCTTAGGGCTTTGAATGACAGCCGAGCGCCCAATCAACACCCCCACGTGGGGCGGGGCGCGCTCAGCCAATGGGGAGTGCGGCCAGCCGCGCGCCGCCTTGAGCGACAGCTGAAAGAACCAATCAGAGTGCAGATTTCACTGAGTGACAGGCGGCTCAGCCAATCGGCGCGCGGCGGCGGGGCGGGCGCGCGGCGCGGCGTGAGGGGGAAGAAGCAGGAAGCGGCGGAGGGAAGAGCGGCGCTGAGGGGCCGAGCGGGAGCGCGGATAACAGCGGGAGAGCGGCGGGGAGAGCGGCCGGAGAGCCGGGAAAAGGACCGGAACCCGAGCGGGAGAACCGGAGGGGCAGCCGGGGAGCTCCCCGGGCGGGCAGCGGCAGGTAGGGCGGGAGGAGGGGAGGAGAGGCCTGAGGGGTCAAGGCCTGAGGGGAGGGAGGGAGGGAGGGAGAGGCCTGGGCGGGAAGCGCGGCCTGAGGGAGTGAGGGAGAGGAGGGGGAAAGCAGCCTGGAAATGAAGGGGTTTTGAGGGGTTTGGGGTTATTCGTTATCCCGGAAAAATCCCGAGAGTTTGGGGGGTTTAATGGTCATTCGTTTTCCCCCAAAAATCCTGGAATTTGGGAGAATTTAGGTAGGGTTGCGGTAATCCTTACCTCCCAAAAATCCCGGGATTTCGGGGGGTTAATGGTCATTTCTTTTCCCAGAAAATGCTGGAATTTGAGGGGTTACTCTTTTTCCCAAAAAAATCTCGGGGTTTCGGGGGGTTAATGGTTATTCCTTATCCCGGAAAAATCCTGGAATTTGGGGATTTCACGGTCAGAGTTTTCCTAAAAAAATCTCGGAATTTTGGGGGGTTAATGGTCATTCGTTATCCTGAGAAAATATCTGGGTTTTGGGGGGTTTATGGTTATTCCTTATCTCAGAAAAATTCCGCGATTTTGGGGGGTTTATGGTTATTCCTTATCCCGGAAAAATCCCGGGATTTTGGGGGTTACGGTGACACTTTTTCCCGGAAAAATATCGGGATTTTGGGGGGTTTATGGTTATTCCTTATCCCGGAGAAATATCGGGAGTTTGGGGGGTTTGTGGTTATTCCTTATCCCAAAAAAATCTCGGGGTTTTGAGGCGCTACGGTGACTCTTTTTCCCAAAAAAATCTCGGGATTTTGGGGGGTTTATGGTTATTCCTTATCCTAGAAAAATCCCGGGATTTTGAGGGGTTACGGTGACTCTTTTTCCCAGAAAAATCTCGGGGTTTCGGGGGATTAATGGTCATTCCTTATCCTAGAAAAATCCCGGGATTTTGGGGGTTTATGGTTATTCCTTATCCCAAAAAAATCCCGGGATTTTGAGGGGTTACGGTGACTCTTTTTCCCAGTAAAATTCCGGGATTTCGGGGGATTAATGGTCATTCCTTATCCTAAAAAAATCCTGGAATTTGGGGGTTTCACGGTCAGACTTTTCCCTTGAAAATCCCGGGATTTCGGGGGGTTGCAGTTATCCCTTATCCCAAAAAAAATCCCGGGATTTTGGGGGGTTACGGTGACTCTTTTTCCCAGAAAAATTCCGGGATTTCGGGGGATTAATGGTCATTCCTTAGCCCCAAAACATCCTGGGATTTGGAGTGTTTAATGTTATTCCTTTTCCCCAAAAAATCCTGGAATTCGGGAGGGTTGCGGTTATCTTTATCTCCCAAAAATTCCGGGATTTCAGGGGGTTAATGGTTATTCCTTATCCCAGAAAAATATCAGGATTTTGGGGAGTTACGGTTATCCCTTATCCCAAAAAAATCTCCTAAAAAATCCTGGGATTTCGAGGGGTTAATGGTCATTCCTTAGCCCAAAAAAATCCTGGGATTTCAGGGTTTCACGGTCAGACTTTTCCCAAAAAATCCTGGGATTTTGGGAGGTTATGGTTATCCCTTATCCCAAAAAATCTCCTAAAAAAATCCTGGGATTTTGGGGTCTTAATGGTCATTCGTTTTCCCAAAAAATCCCGGGATTTCGGGGGGTTGTGGTTAACCCTTATCCCAAAAAATCCTGGAATTTTGGGGAATTAATAGTCACTCCTTTTCCTAGAAAAATCCCGGAATTTCGGGGAGTTACGGTTCTCAATTATCCCAGAAAAAATCCTGGGATTTCGGGGGGTTATGGTTATCCTTTATCCCAAAAAAATCCTGGAATTTGGGAGGATTCATGGTCATTCCTACCCCTCAAAAATCCCAGGATTTTGGGGAGTTATGGTTATCCCATTTCCCAGAAAAATACTGGATTTTGGGGGATTAACGGTCATTCCTTCTCCCAAAAAAATCCTGGAATTTGGGGGGGTTACAGTTATCCTTTATCCCAAAAAAATCCTGGAATTTCAGGGTTTCACGGTCAGACTTTTCCCAAAAAACCCTGGAATTTCGGGCAGTTACAGTTATCCCTTTTCCCAGAAAAATCCTGGAATTTTAGGGGAGTTAATAGTCATTCCTTATCCTAAAAAATCCTGGAATTTTGGGGAGTTAATAGTCATTCCTTATCCTAAAAAAATCCTGGAATTTGGGGGTTTCACGGTCAGCCTTATCCCAAAAAAATTCCAGGATTTTAGGGAATCACAGTCATTCCCATCCTGGAATTTTGGGGAATTTTATCTTCCCTCCTATCCCAAAAAAATCCCGGGATTTGAGGAGATCATTCCCTAAATCTGGGAGTTTTTGGGAATTCCCAGTTTTCCCAAAATCCAAAAAAATCCCAAAATGATTTTTGGGAATCACCATCAGCATTTCCCTGGAATTTTGGGGAGTTCTTCCCACCAGGAATTCCCAAAATTTAGCTTTTTTTGGAATTTTGGGGAGTTATTCCCACCCAGAATTCCCAAAAATTTAGCTTTTTTTTGAATTTTGGGGAGTTATTCCCACCGGGAATTCCCAAAATTTAACTTTTTTTTTAATTTTGGGGAGTTTTTCCCACCAGGAATTCCCAAAATTTAGCTTCTTTTGGAATTTTGGGGAGTTCTTCCCACCAGGAATTCCCAAAAATTTAACTTTTTTTTTAATTTTGGGGAGTTCTTCCCACCTGGAATTCCCAAAAATTTAACTTTTTTTTTGGAATTTTAGGGAGTTATTCCCACCTGGAATTCCCAAAAATTTAGCTTTTTTTTAATTTTAGGGAGTTATTCCCACTGGGAATTCCCAAAAATTTAGCTTTTTTTTGAATTTTAGGAGTTCTTCCCACCAGGAATTCCCAAAAATTTAGCTTTTTTTGGAATTTTAGGAGTTCTTCCCACCAGGAATTCCCAAAAATTTAGCTTTTTTTTGGAATTTTGGGGCGTTATTCCCACTGGGAATTCCCAAAATTTAGCTTTTTTTGGAATTTTGGGGAATTCTTCTCACCAGGAATTCCCAAAAATTTAGCTTTTTTTGGGGAGAATAAAAAATTAAAATTCCCCCAAAAATTCCTGATTTGAATTCCCAAATTCCTGAGGGAATTTCTTGGTTTTTCCAATTATTTTTAGGAGAAAGAATTTCAAAAATTCCAACGGTTTTGGGTGGGAAAATGTGGGAAAAGTGGAATTTTCCAGGTCTGGAATAATTTAATTAATAAATTTAATTAATAAATTTAATTAATAAATTTAAATAATAAATTTAATTAATAAATGTAATCAATAAATTTAATCAATGAAATCATAAATTTCCCAATAAATTTTGGGAAAACTCCTGATGGATTTCGGGTTGGGAAAATTGGGAATATTTTGGGAAAATAAAGAGGAAAATTGGGATAAGGAAAAAAAAAATTTGGGGAAAAAAATGGGAATAAAGGGAAATTTGGGATTAGGAAAAATAACAGGAAATTCCTGCTGTTCCTCCTGGTTTTTTGGGAATTTGGGAATTTTGGGAATTTCTCTGATTTTAGTGGGAAAAAAAATGGGAATTTTGGAGAAAATTCACTTTGGAATTCTGGAATGAAGGAAAAAACCAAAAAAAGGGAATTTTTATTTTCTGGGAATTTTTTCCAGGAATTTTTTCCAGGGAATTTATATTTTCCTGGGAAATTTTTCCAGGTTTTTAATTTTTAATTCCCAAACCATTTTTTAATTCCCAAAATGGTTTTTTGTTCCCAAACCATTTTTTAATTCCCAAAATGTTTTTTGTTCCCAAACCATTTTTTTAATTCCCAAAACATTTTTTATTCCCAAAAAATTTGTTTTTATTCCCAAAACATTCTTTTAATTCCCAAACCACTTTTTTATTCCCAAAAAATTTCTTTTATTCCCAAAACATTTTTTTATTCCCAAAAATGTTTTTTTATTCCCAAAACATTCTTTTTAATTCCCAAAACATTTCTTTAATTCCCAAAACACTTTTTTAATTCCCAAAATATTTTTTATTCCCAAAATGTTTATTTTATTCCCAAAATATTTTTTAAATTCCCAAACCATTTCTTTAATTCCCAAACCATTTTTTAATTCCCAAAAAATTTCTTTTATTCCCAAAACGTTTTTTAATTCCCAAAACATTTTTGATTCCCAAACCATTTAATTCCCAAAAATTTCTTTTATTCCCAAAATATTTTTTATTCCCAAAAATTTCTTTTATTCCCAAACCATTTAATTCCCAAATAATTTCTTTAATTCCCAAACCATTTTTTAATTCCCAAACCACTTTTTTAATTCCCAAACCACTTTTTTAATTCCCAAAACAAACCCAAAATATAAAATTTTTTAAAAACATTATTTATTTATTTAAATCATAACTTATTTTTTAAAATTATAATCTATTTATTTAAAAAATCAATTCCATTTATTTTTTTCCCCTCAAATCCCAATAAAATTCCGAATCCCTGGGAAGCTCTGGAACATTCCAAATTCCCATTTTTCCCATTTTTTTGATGGAATTCCAGGAGAATCCTCTTGCTTTGACCTCGAGGAGTTAAAAATAAATCCAAATTAATCCTATTTAATCTCCTGCCGGGAAAACTTCTGGAATTTTCCCATTCCTGACCCCAAATCCATGGAAAAAATGGGAAAAAAACCCACTTTGGGCAACTTCCTGATCCTGGGTTGGGCTGGAAGAGGGAAAAATTGGGAATTTTGGGGAATTCCTGGTTTTCCAGCCTTTTTTCCCACATCCCAAATGGGGAAATATGTGGGAAATGGATCCTGAAAATCCCAAATGTGTTCCTGGTTTGTCATCCTGGGGTTGAGTTGGGGTTGGAATTGGGATTGGAATTGGAATTTGGATTGGAATTAAGATTGGAATTGGGATTGGAATTCGGATTGGATTTGGGGTTGGATTTGGGATTGGAATTTGGGATTGGAATTGGGATTGGATTAGGGGTTGGAATTGGGGTTGGAATTGGGATTGGATCTGTGGTTTCCCATCTCAAATCCAGAGGGAATTTGGGATTGGAATTGGGATTGGAATTTGGGTTGGAATTTGGGGTTGGATCTGTTTCCCACCTCAAATCCATAGGGAATTTGAGTTGGAATTGGGGCTGGAATTTGGGATTGGAATTGGATTTGGAATTGGGATTGTAATTAAGATTGGAATTGGGATTGGAATTTGGGGTTGGGATTGGAATTCGGATTGGATTTGGGATTGCAATTGGGGTTGGAATTTGGGATTGGAGTTGGGGTTGGAACTGGGATTGGAATTTGGGGTTGGATTTGGAATTGGAATTGGGATTGGAATTAAGACTGGAATTGGGATTGGAATTTGGGGTTGGAATTGGATTTGGAATTGGGTTTGGAATTAAGATTGGGATTGGGATTTGGGGTTGGAATTTGGGATTTGATTTGGGATTGGAGTTGGGGTTGGAATTGGGGTTGGAATTTGGGTTGGATTTGGGGTTGGATTTGGGACTGGGATTTGGGGTTGGAATTGGGGTTGGATTTGGGGTTGGGATTAAGATTGGGATTGGGATTTGGGGTTGGAATTGGGGTTGGAATTTGGGGTTGGATTTGGGATTGGAGTTGGGGTTGGAATTGGGGTTGGATCTGTTTCCCACCTCAAATCCAGAGGGAATTTGGGATTGGAATTTGGGTTGGAATTGGGATTGGAATTAAGACTGGAATTGGGATTGGAATTTGGGATTGGAATTGGGATTGGATCTGTTTCCCACCTCAAATCCATAGGGAATTTGGGGTTGGAATTGGGGTTGGAATTGGGATTGGATCCATGGCTCTTTTCTCTCAAATCCTGAGGAATTTGGGATTGGAATTGGGATTGGGATTGGAATTGGGGTTGGATCTCAGTTTTCTCACCTCAAATCTATAGGGATTTAGGTCTGGAATTGGGATTAGAATTGGGATTGGATTTGTGGCTCTTTTCCCTCAAATCCAGAGGAATTGGATTGGGATTGGATCTGAGGTTTCCCACCTCAAATCCCAAGGAATTTGGGCTGGAATTGGGATTGGATCTGTAGCTGTTTCCCCTCAAATCCAGAGGAATTCGGGATTGGAATTTAGGGCTGGAATTGGTGTTGGAACTGGGGTTGGATCTGATTTTCCCATTTTCTACATTCCAAAATTCCCATTTCCCATTTTCTATTTTTCTATTTTCACTATTCCTATTTCGCATTTTCTATTTCTGTATTTTCAATATTCCCATTTCCCCATATTCCCATTTTCCCATTTTCAACATTCTCAAATTCCCATTTCCCAATTTCCCCATTTTCCCATTTCCCATTCCCCGTTTCCCATTTTTTATTTTCCCGTTTCCCATTTTCCTATTTTCGATATTCCCATTTTTGATATTCCCATTTTCTATTTTCCCATTTCCAATATTCCCAAATTCCCATTTCCCAATTTCCTCATTTTCCCATTTCCCATTCCCCATTTCCCATTTTTTATTTTCCCATTTTCCCATTTCCCCTTTTCCCACTTTCTATTTTCTTATTTTCGATATTCCCATTTTCAACATTCCCATTTTCCCATTTCCCCATTTTTTCCCAAATCCCCATTCACCCCAAACTCCCTCTCCCCAGCCATGGGCGACATGAAAACCCCGGACTTCGACGACCTCCTGGCCGCCTTCGACATCCCCGACATCGACGCCAACGAAGCCATCCACTCCCACCACGAGGAGCCCGAGCCCCACGGCAAACCCATCCCGGCAGATCCCAACCCCGGCGCCGACCACGTCCTTCCCCACGCCGACATCTCGGCCGTCAGCGTCATCGTCAAGAACACCGTGTGCCCCGAGCAGCTGGAGAGCCCCGAGCCCCGCGGCAAGGACGTCGCCCCGCGGCTCCTCCAGAACGGATTCGGCGCTTCCGACATCCCCAAATCCCCCAGTTCCCGCGGGGTTGAGGGTTCATCCAACGGGGAGTGCTGGGGGAAGGAGAAAAACCCCAAAACTTTGGATATTTTTTCTCACTTCAGCCCCGATCCCAACGAGGACGGCGCCAACCTCATCGACAGGGCGCGGGAATGCAAAGCCAAGGAGAAATCCCTCGCTGTCCCCTCGTTGTCACCGTCACCGACTCCATCCTTGGATTGTAAAGAACCACTGGGAGAATCCACGGAAAGCTTGGATCCCAATTTTCCACCCTCATTCCGGCCGGGATCCGGCGGATCCCATCCGGTCGCGCGGATCAAGAAGGAAGATTCCGACCCTGAGGATCATCCTGGCCGGAGCTGCAGCCCCAAAGGACTGGCCGTGACCCTCGGGGACAACCCCCTGGAGCACCTCAAATCCGTCACCGTCCGCTACTCCCGCGATTCCCCGGCGGCGCCGTGGCCGGGATCGGAGCCCGGCGGGAATTCCGGCAGCTCCGAGCTCAAGCGTTCCCCGGGAAGCCCTCGGGAATCTTTTTCCTCCCCAGGAATCCACATTCCTCCTTCTCCCAAGGAAATTTCCCTGAAGGAAGAGCGGGAAATGCTGGAGAAATCCGCGGGAAGCGCTTCCAGCGCCGAGGAGGAGGAGGAGGAGGAAGAGGAGGAAAACACCAACTCTCCCACCTCCAGCTCCTCCCGGCCCCTCAAAGTTCGAATCAAAACCATCAAAACCTCCTGCGGCAGCATCACCAGGACAGTCACCAGGGTTTCCTCGGATTCCGAACCCACCAGAGCCGAGAATTCCCAGGAAACCTCTCCGGAATGTTCCGGCGCGATCACCCCGGAGCCGTCCAGGGAGAAACCGGATGGTTTGAAGAGCCCCGAAGGAGCCAAGGTGGTCAGTGTCCAGCTGGGCGGCGGCGCCAAGCTGAAGGGCGCCGTGCTGCCCGTCGCCGCCATCCAGAGCGCCAGCAGCGCCATGCTGATCGCCGCCAGCGTCGCCCAGCAGAAATCCACAGCATTCCCGGGAAAACCCGGAAAAATCACCGCCAAGAACATCCTGAACTTGGTTCCTCAAGCTCTTCCCAAGGGAGATTCCAGGAATAACGGGAACGTGGGGAAGGACGGAGGAACGGGGCCGGCCAAGGCGGCGCCGAGCGCGCCGGGCTCCGTCATCTCCCGCAGCCAATCCAGCCTGGTCGAGGCTTTCAACCGGATCCTCAACAGCAAAAACCTCCTCCCCACCTACAAACCCAACCTGAGTCCTCCGGCGGATTCCAGCCTGGCTCTGCCACCCTTCGGCTACCGCTGTTTGGAGTGCGGAGACGCTTTCGCCCTGGAGAAGAGCTTGGCTCGGCACTACGACCGCCGCAGCATGCGCATCGAGGTCACCTGCAACCACTGCTCCAAGCGCCTGGTGTTCTTCAACAAGTGCAGCCTGCTGCTGCACGCCCGCGAGCACAAGGACAAGGGCTTGGTGATGCAGTGCTCCCACCTGGTCATGCGGCCCATCGCCCTGGAGCAGATGATCGGCCAGCCCGACATCACCCCGCTGGTGTCGCTGGCGTTGCCGGCGGGGAAGGTGGCGCAGGACGGCGGGAGCGCCGGGGCGGAGCTGCCGGTGTTGCCGTTGCCGGGGTCGGGGTCGGGCTCGGGGTCGGAGCAGGGCAGCTATAGTTGTTTCAGGTGTTTGGAGTGCAAGGAGCAGTGCAAGGACAAGGCAGGGCTGGCGGCGCATTTCCAGCAGGCGGCGGCCGGAGGAGGAGGGAGCACGGTGAGAGGGGAGAGGGGGAGAGAAGGTGGGAAGGTGGTGGGAGATGATGGGATGGTGGTGGGAAAGGGGCAGGAGATGATGGGAAGGCAGTGGGAGAAGGTGGGAAGGTGGTGGGATAACAGTGGAAGAAGGTGGGAGGTGGGAAGAGGGCAGTGGGAGAAGGTGGGAGGTGGTGGGAAGGTGGTGGAACAAGGTGGGATGGTGGTGGGACAAGGTGGGATGGTGGTGGGACAAGGTGGGATGGTGGTGGGAGAGCAGTGGGAGAAGGTAGAAGGTGGTGGGAGAGCAGTGGGAGAAGGTAGGAGATGGTGGGAGGTGGTGGGACATGGTGGGAAGGCACTGGGAGAAGGTGGGAAGGCAGTGGGAGGTGGTGGGAGAACAACAGGAGAACAGTGGGAGAAGGTGGGAGATGATGGGAAGGTGCTGGGAGATGGTGGGATGGTGGTGGGAAAAGGTGGGAAGGTGATGGGAAAGCAATGGGAGAAGGTAGAAGGTGGTGGGACAGCAGTTGGAGATGGTGGGAGAAGATTGGAGATGGTGGGAAGGTGCTGGGAGAAGATAGGAGGTGGTGGGAGGGCAATGGGAGAAGGTGGGAAGGTGGTGGTAGAAGGTAGGAGATGGTGGGAGAAGGTGGGAGATGATGGGATAGCAGTGGGATGATGGGATGGTGGTGGGACATGGTGGGAAGGCACTGAGAAAAGGTGGGAAGGTGCTGGGAGATGATGGGAGAAAGTAGGAGGCGGTGAGAGATGATGGGATGGTGGTGGGAGATGGTGGGAGAAGGTGAGAAGGTGCTGGCAGGTGATGGAAGAAGGTAGAAGGTGGTGGGAGAGCAGTGGGAGAAGGTGGGAGATGATGGGATGGTGGTGGGACATGGTGGGAAGGCACTGGGAGAAGGTGGGAAGGTGCTGGGAGAAGGTAGGAGGTGGTAGGACGGGGGAGGGAGAGGGGCCAGGAGAGGATGGGAGAAGGTGGGAACATGGCGGGACAAGGTGGGATGGTGGTGGGAGAGCAGTGGGAGAAGATAGGTGGTGGGAGAAGGTGGGAGATGATGGGATGGCAGTGGGAGATGATGGGAGAACAGTGGGAGAAGGTGGGAGATGATGGGAAGGTGGTGGGACATGGTGGGAAGGCACTGGGAGTAGCTGGGAAGGTGATGGGAGTGCAGTGGGAGAAGGTAGAAGGTGGGAGATGGTGGGAGATGATGGGATACCAGTGGGATGATGGGAAGGTGGTGGGAGAGGGGCAGGAGGTGATGGGAGGGAGAGAAGTGGGAGAAGGTAGGAGATGGTGGGAGATGGTGGAAGGTGGTGGAAAGGTGGTAGGAGAGCAGTGGGAGATGATGAGTTGGCAGTGGGAGGTGATGGGAGAAGGTGGTCAGGCACTGGGAGATGATGGGAAGGTGGTGGGAGAAGGTGGGAGGTAGTGGGAGAAGGGCAGGAGAGGATGGGCGAAGGTGGGAACATGGTGGGAGAAGGTAGGTGGTGGGAGAAGGTGGGAGATGGTGGAAAGGTGGTGGAAGAGCAGTGGGAGATGATGGGAAGGTGCTGGGAGAAAGTGGACCCAGTCAGAAGCCAAACCCCACAGCCAAACCCCACAAATCCCAATCCCAGTCAGAACCCCGTCCATCCCAGGGCCAAATCCCAGTGAGAATTCCATCAATCCCAATCCCAATCAGAATTCCACGAATCCCAATCCCAGTCAGAACTGAATGAATCCCAATCCCAGGGTCAAATCGCAGTCAGAATGCTGTGAATCCAAATCCCGGCCAGAATCCCCCCAGTCCCAGTCAGAATCCCATGAATCCCAACAATCCTACAAATCCCAATAATCCCAGTGAGAATCCCAAATCCCCCAGGTGTGCTCGGCGTGCCCCATGATGCTGCCGAACCGCTGCAGCTCCAGCGCCCACCAGCGCATGCACCGCAGTCATCCTCCCAATCCCATATCCAAATCCCAATAATCCCACCAATCCCAATCCCAATCAGAATTCTATCAATCCCAACCCCACATCCCAATCCCAGTCAGAATCCCATGAATCCCAATCCCAGTCAGAATTGAATGAATCCTAGAATCCCAGTCCCACATCTGAATTTCACGAATCCAAATCCCACATCCAAATCCCACGAATCCCAATCCCAGTCAGAATTCCATCAATCCCAGGGCCGAATCCCACTCAGAATCCCACAAATCCCAATCCCATAAATCTCAAATTCCCAATAATCCCAATAATCCCATCAATCCCAAATTCCCCAGGTGTGCTCGGCGTGCCCCATGATGCTGCCGAACCGCTGCAGCTCCAGCGCCCACCAGCGCATGCACCGAAATCCCACTCTGAATCCCACCAATCCCACATCCAAATCCCACCAATCCCACTCTGAATCCTACCAATCCCAATGCCACAAATCCCAATCCCACTCAGAATCCTACAAATCCCAATCCCAGTCAGAATCCCACGAATCCCAATAACCCTACGAGTTCCAATCCCAGTCAAAATCCCACCAAACCCAGTCTGAATCCCACCAATCCCACATCCAAATCCCACCAATCCCAGTGAGAATTCCATCAATCCCAATGATCCCAATAATCCCAACAATCCCAAATTCCCCAGGTGTGCTCGGCGTGCCCCATGATGCTGCCGAACCGCTGCAGCTCCAGCGCCCACCAGCGCATGCACCGCAGTCATCCTCCCAATCCCATATCCAAATCCCAATAATCCCACCAATCCCAATCCCAATCAGAATTCTATCAATCCCAACCCCACATCCCAATCCCAGTCAGAATCCCATGAATCCCAATCCCAGTCAGAATTGAATGAATCCTAGAATCCCAGTCCCACATCTGAATTTCACGAATCCAAATCCCACATCCAAATCCCACGAATCCCAATCCCAGTCAGAATTCCATCAATCCCAGGGCCGAATCCCACTCAGAATCCCACAAATCCCAATCCCATAAATCTCAAATTCCCAATAATCCCAATAATCCCATCAATCCCAAATTCCCCAGGTGTGCTCGGCGTGCCCCATGATGCTGCCGAACCGCTGCAGCTCCAGTGCCCACCAGCGCATGCACCGCAGCCGCCCTCCCCACGTCTGCCCCGAGTGCGGCGGCAACTTCCTGCTGGCCAACTTCCAGGGACACCTGCGGGAGTCCTGCCTGCACTTCTCCCGCAGGGTGGGGTACAGGTGGGTGAAAATCCCGGGATTTTGGGGAATTTGGGGGATTACAGGGGGTGGGGAGTGCGAAGATCGTGGGGTGGTGGTGTTGTCCTTGGAAAAGTCCCAAAAAATCCCGTGGATTTGGGATTTGGGGAATGGAAATGGTTGGATTTGATGATCCCAGAGCATTTTTCCAGCATAAAAAATTCCAGAATTCCAGGGATTGGGAATTCCAAGAATCCTGGGGTGTTGGTGGAGTTGTTTTCCGTGGAAAAGTCCCAAAAAAATCCTGTGGATTTGGGATTTGGGGAATGGGAATTGTTGGATTTGATGATCCCAGAGACTTTTTCCAGCATAAAAAATTCTAGAATTCCAGGGATTGGGAATTCTGAGAATCCTGGGATGGTGGTGGTGTTGTTTTCCGTGGAAAAGTCCCCAAAAATCCCGTGGATTTGGGACTTGGGGAATGGGAATGGTTGGATTTGGTGATCCCAGAGGGTTTTTCCAACTGAACAAATTCCAAGGATTGGGAATTCTGAGAATCCTGGGATGGTGGTGGTGGTGGTGGGGGAGTTGTTTTCTGTGGAAAAGTCCCAAAAAATCCCATGGATTTGGGATTTGGGGAATGGAAATGGTTGGATTTGGTGATCCCAGAGGGTTTTTCCAACTGAAGAAATTCCAGGATTTCAAGGATTGGGAATTCCGAGAATCCTGGGGTGTTGTTTTTCGTGGAAAAGTCCCAAAAAAATCCCGTGGATTTGGGATCTGGGAATGTGGGAATGGTTGGATTGAGTGATCCCAGAGGGTTTTTCTGACTTAAGGAATTCCAGGATTTCAGGGATTGGGAATTCTGAGAATCCTGGGCTGTTGGGGAAGATGTTTTCCATGGAAAAGTCCCAAAAAAATCCCATGGATTTGGGATTTGGGGAATGGGAATGGTTGAATTGGGTGATCCCAGAGGGTTTTTCCAACTGAAGAAATTCCAGGGATTGGGAATTCTGAGAATCCTGGGGGGGTGGTGGTGGTGGTGGAGTTGTTTTCTGTGGAAAAGTCCCAAAAATATCCAATGGATTTGGGATTTGGGCAATGGGAATGGTTGGATTGGGTGATCCCAGAGGGTTTTTCCAACTGAAGAAATTCCAGGATTTCAAGGGTTGGGAATTCTGAGAATTCCAGGAATCCCAGGGATTGGGAATTCTGAGAATCCTGGGGTGGTAGTGGAGTTGTTCTCCATGGAAAAGTCCCCAAAAAATCCCATGGATTTGGGATTTGGTGATCCCAGAGGGTTTTTCCAATTTAAGAAATTCCAGGATTTCAGGGATTGGGAATTCTGAGAATCCTGGGATGGTGGTGGTGGTGGGGGAGCTGTTTTCCATGGAAATGTCCCCAAAAAATCCCATGGATTTGGGACTTGGGGAATGGGAATGGTTGGATTTGGTGATCCCAGAGACTTTTTCCAGCATAAAAAATTCCAGAATTCCAGGGATTGGGAATTCTGAGAATTCCAAGGCATTTGAAGTGGCAGTGATGGATAAAAAAAGAATTTTTACCCACAGAAAGATCCCCAAAAAAAGAACTTTTACCCACGGAAACATCCCAAAACCACCCCATGGACACTCCAATCCCCCTCCAAATCCACCCTCTCACCCCAAACTCCCCAAGAACTCCCAAAATTCCCCAATTTCCCATTCCAAAATCCCCCAAATTCCCCATTTTCCCATTCCAAAATTCCCCAATTTCCCATTCCAAAATCCCCCAAATTCCCAATTTCCCATTCCAAAATCCCCCAAATTCCTGAATTTCCCATTCCCAAATCCCCCAAATTCCCGAATTTCCCATTCCAAAATCCCCCAAATTCCTGAATTTCCCATTCCAAAATCCTCCAAATTCCTGAATTTCCCATTCCAAAATCCCCCAAATTCCCGAATTTCCCATTCCAAAATCCCCCAAATTCCCCAATTTCCCCCAAATTCCCAAATTTCCCATTCCAAAATCCCCGAATTTCCCCCAAATTCCCAAATTTCCCATTCCAAAATTCCCCAATTTCCCCCAAATTCCCGAATTTTCCATTCCCAAATCCCCAAATTCCTGAATTTCCCATTTCAAAATCCCCAAATTTCCCAATTTCCCATTCCAAAATCCCCAAATTCCCCAATTTCCCATTCCCAAATCCCCCAAATTCCCCAATTTCCCCCAAATTCCTGAATTTCCCATTCCCAAATCCCCCAAATTCCCCAATTTCCCATTCCAAAATCCCCCAAATTCCTGAATTTCCCACTCCAAAATCCCCCAAATTCCTGAATTTCCCATTCCCAAATCCCCCAAATTCGCAAATTTCCATTCCAAAATCCCCCAAATTCCTGAATTTCCCATTCCAAAATCCCCAAATTCCAATTCCCCAATTCCCTGAATTTCCCATTCCAAATCCCAATTTCCCCAAATTCCTGAATTTCCCATTCCAAAATCCCCCAAATTCCCCAATTTCCCATTCCAAAATCCCCCAAATTCCCGAATTTCCCATTCCAAAATCCCCCAAATTCCCCAATTTCCCCCAAATTCCCAAATTTCCCATTCCAAAATCCCCCAAATTCCCCAATTTCCCATTCCAAAATCCCCCAAATTCCTGAATTTCCCACTCCAAAATCCCCCAAATTCCTGAATTTCCCATTCCCAAATCCCCCAAATTCGCAAATTTCCCATTCCAAAATCCCCCAAATTCCTGAATTTCCCATTCCAAAATCCCCCAAATTCCCCAATTTCCCCCAAATTCCCTGAATTTCCCATTCCAAAATCCCCGAATTTCCCCCAAATTCCTGAATTTCCCATTCCAAAATCCCCCAAATTCCCCAATTTCCCATTCCAAAATCCCCCAAATTCCCGAATTTCCCATTCCCAAATCCCCCAAATTCCCCAATTTCCCATTCCCAAATTCCCCAAATTCCCGAATTTCCCATTCCAAAATCCCCAAAATCCCAAATTTCCCTCTCTCCCAGGTGCCCCAAATTCCCGAATTTCCCATTCCCAAATCCCCAAATTCCCCAATTTCTCATTCCCAAATCCCCCAAATTCCCCAATTTCCCATTCCAAAATCCCCCAAATTCCTGAATTTCCCATTCCAAAATCCCCCAAATTCCCGAATTTCCCCCAAAATTCCTGAATTCCCATTCCCAAACCCCCAAATTCCCCAATTTCCCATTCCCAAACCCCCAAAATCCCAAATTTCCCTCTCTCCCAGGTGCCCCAGCTGCTCGGTGGTGTTCGGCGGCGTCAACTCCATCAAGTCTCACATCCAGAGCTCTCACTGTGAGGTTTTCCACAAATGCCCAATCTGCCCCATGGCCTTCAAATCAGCGCCCAGTGCTCATGCCCACGTGTACACCCAACATCCTGGCTTCAGCAACCAGCAGTCCAAGTGAGTATTCCCAAAAAAAAATGGGAATTTGGCCTTGGAATGGTGGGAATTTGCTTTTCTCCCTTTGCTCTTTTGTTCTGCTCTTTGCCTTTTGCTTTCTCTTCTCTTCTCTTCTCTTCTCTTCTCTTCTCTTCTCTTCTCTTCTCTTCTCTTCTCTTCTCTTCTCTTCTCTTCCCTTTTTCCCTTTTTCCCTTTTTCCCTTTTTCCCTTTTTCCCTTTTTCCCTTTTCCCTCCTTATTCCTCTCTTCCTTTTTTCTTCTATTTTCCTTTTTCCCTCTTCCTTGTCTTTTTTCCTTTCCCAATATTCCCTTTTCCCTTCCCTGCTCACACCCACATGTACACCCAGCACCCAGGCTTCAGCAACCAGCAGTCCAAGTGAGTATTCCCAAATAAATCTGGGAAAAAAATGGGAAAAAAATGGGAAAAATACTGGGAATGGATGGAATTTTCCGTTCTGTCTTCGCTCTTTTGTTTTGCTCTTTATCCTCTTCTCTTCTCTTCTCTTCTCTTCTCTTCTCTTCTCTTCTCTTCTTCCTTTTCCTTTTCCTTTTTCCCTTTCCTCCCCTTTCCTCCCCTTTCCTCCCCTTTCCTCCCCTTTCCTCCCCTTTTCCCCCTTTTTTTCCCCCTTTTCTCTTTCTCTTCTTATTTCTTGTTTTCTCCTTCTTTTCCCTTTTCCTCTTCTCCTTTCTCTTCCCTTCCCTTTTCCCTCCTTATTACTCTCTTCTCCTTTCTCTTTTCCCTCCCTTTTCCCTCTTTTCTCTTTTCCCTTCATTTCCCTTTTCCGTCTTTATTCCTCTCTTCCTTTTTTCTTCTATTTTCCTTTTTCCCTTTTCCATGTCCTTTTCCCTTTTCCTTTTCCCCTTTTATCCCTTTTCCTTTCCCTTTTCCCATTTCCCTTTTCCCTGCCCACACCCACGTGTACACCCAACACCCAGGGTTCAGCAACCAGCAGTCCAAGTGAGTATTCCCAAAAAAACCTGGGAATTTGGCCTTGGAATGGTGGGAATTTGCCCTTTGCCCTTTTTTTCCCCCTTTTTTTTCCCTTTGCCCTTCCCTTTTCCCTTCTTATTCTTTTCCCTTTTCCCTTTTTCTTCTTATTTCTTGTTTTCTTCTCGTTTTTGCTTTTCCTTATCTCTTTTTCTCTTTTCCCTTTTTCCCTTCTCCTCCTTTTCTGTTCTTTTCCCTTTTTCCCTCCCTTTCCCATCCCTTTTTTCTCCATTTTCTCTTTCTCCTCCCTGTTTTCCTCCCCTCCTTTCCCCTCCTTTCCTCCTCACTTTCCCCATTCTCCCCTGACCCCAAATCCCAGCATTTCCCTTTTCCCAGCATGATTTAATCCCAAATTTTCTCTGTTCCAGGATGATCTACAAGTGCGCCATGTGTGACAGTTTTCACGCACAAGGCTCTGCTCTCCTCTCACTTTGACCAACATCTCCTCCTGGCATTTCCCTTTTCCCAGGCTGATTTCCCAGGATAATCCCCAGAATTTCCCATGATAATTCCCAGAATTTCCCAGGATTTTCAGGATTAATTCCCAGGATAATTCTGGAATTTTCTCCTCCCCAGGATGATCTACAAGTGTGCCATGTGTGACAGTTTTCACGCACAAGGCTCTGCTCTGCTCCCACTTTGACCAATTTCTCCTCCTGGCATTTCCCTTTTCCCAGGCTGATTCCCAATGTAATTCCTGGATTTCCCAGGATTTTTTCCCTGTTTTTTTCCAGGATTTTCCCAGGATAATTCTGGAATTTTCTCCTCCCCAGGATGATCTACAAGTGTGCCATGTGTGACACAGTTTTCACCCACAAAGCTCTGCTCTCCTCCCACTTTGAGCAGCACCAGCATTTCCCTTTTCCCAGGCTGATTTCCCAGGATAATCCCCAGAATTTCCCATGATAATTCCCAGAATTTCCCAGGATTTTCAGGATTAATTCCCAGGATAATTCTGGATTTTTCCCTGTTTCCTAGGATGATCTGCAAGTGCACCATATGTGACACAGTTTGCACACACAGAGCTCTGCTCTCCTCCCACTTGGAGCAGCACCAGCATTTCCCTTTTCCCAGGCTGATTTCCCAGGTTTTTCCAGGCAGATTCCCAGGATTTTTCAGTATTAATTCCCAAATTTTCTCTTTCCCAGGATGATCTACAAGTGTGCCATGTGTGACACAGTTTTCACGCACAAGGCTCTGCTCTCCTCTCACTTTGAGCAGCATCTCCTCCCGCAGCGCGTCTCCGTGTTCCGCTGCCCGCAGTGCCCGCTGCTCTTCGCCCAGAAACGCACCATGCTCGAGCACCTCAAGGTCTGGGAGATTCCTGATGGAATTTTGGTCGGGAATGAGGGAATTCTGGTTGGGAGTGGCGAAGTTTTGGCCGAAAATGATGAAATTCTGGCCGAAAATGATGGAATTCTGGTCAAAAATGATGGAATTCTGGTCAAAAATGGAATGCTGGGTGTGAATGACAAAATTCTGGCCAAAAATGGCGAAGTTTTGGCCAAAAATGATGGAATTCTGGTCAAAAATGATGGAATTCTGATCAAAATGATGAAATTCCAGATGGGAATGATGGAATTCTGGTAAAAAAATGATGAAATTCTGGTCAAAATGATGAAATTGTGGTCAAAAATGGAATTCTGGTTGGGAATGGCAAAATTCCGGCCAAAAAAGGCAAAATTCCGGCCAAAAATGGCAAAATTCCGGCCAAAAATGATGGAATTCTGGATGGGAATGATGGAATTCTGGCCGAAAATGATGAAATTTTGGTCAAAAATGGAATTCTGGTTGGGAATGGCAAAATTCTGGCCAAAAATGGCAAAATTCCGGCCAAAAATGGCAAAATTCTGGCCAAAAATGATGAAATTCCAGATGGGAATGATGGAATTCTGGTCAAAAATGATGGAATTCTGGTCAAAAATGGAATGCTGGGTGTGAATGACAAAATTCTGGCCAAAAATGGTGAAATTCTGGCCAAAAATGATGAAATTCTGGACAGGAATGATGGAATTCTGGTCAAAAATTATGAAATTCCAGATGGGATTGATGGAATTCTGGTCAAAAATGATGAAATTCTGGTCAAAAATGGAATTCTGGTTGGGAATGGCAAAATTCCGGCCAAAAATGGTGAAATTCTGGCCAAAAATGATGGAATTCTGGATGGGAATGATGGAATTCTGGTCAAAAATGGAATTCTGGTCAAAAATGGTGATATTCTGGTCAAAAATTATGGAATTCTGGTCAAAAATGATGGAATTCTAGCCAAAAATAATGGAATTGTTGCCCCAGGAGAAGCCCAAAGCATGGGATGGGATGGGATGGGATGGGATGGGATGGGATGGGATGGGATGGGGAGGTTTGGACTGGCCTGGGTGGAATTTGATGTTTCTTTCATCCCAAATTCCCTGCTGAGCCCAAATTCCCTCGTCAGGGAAAATTCCCAACTCCAAACCCAAATCCCAAACCTGGAATTTCTGCTGCAGGACACCCAGCAACCCCAAAATCCAATCCCAAATTTCCCCTTCCCAAACCTAATCCCCAACTTCAAACCCCAATCCCAAACCCGGAATTTCTGCTGCAGGACATCCACCAACCCCAGAAATCCAATCCCAAACCCCAAAAATCCAATCCCAAATCCCAAAAATCCAATCCCAAATCCCGAATTTCTGCTGCAGGACACCCAGCAACCCCAAACCCCGATCCCAAATCCCAGAAATCCAAACCCTAATCCCAAACCCAACTCCCAAACCCCAATCCCAAATTCCCCTTTCCCAAACCCAATTTCAAATTCCAAATTTCCCCTTCCCAAACCCAAAATCCTATCCCAAATCCTTAAATCCAATCCCAAATCCCGAATTCCCTCCTCAGGAAGAATTGCCAACTCGAATCCCAAATCCCGAATTTCTCCAATCCCAAACCCTAGAAACCCAATCCGAAATCCCAAAATCCAACCCCAAATCCCAAAATCTTATCCCAAAACCCCAAATTTTCCCCCCAGAACACTCACCACCCGCCGTACCCCAAGGACGATTCCTCCAAGCAAACCCCGCCAACCCTCCTCACCCCAAAACCCGAACCCAAATCCCAAAATTCCCCCAATCCAAATCCCAAATTTCCCAAATTCCCCCGCAGAACACCCACCAACCCCAAAACCCAATCCCAAATCCCAAATTCCCCCAATCCAAATCCCAAATTTCCCCGCAGAACACCCACCAACCCCAAAACCCAATCCCAAATCCTAAAATTCCCAAAATCTAATCTCAAATTTCCCAAATTTAGCCTACAGAACACCCACCACCAGCAGCAATCCAACCCCAAATTTCGAATTCCCTCCTGAGGAAAAATTCCCAACCCCAAAACCCAATCCCAAATACCAAATTTCCCCTTCTCAAATCTCAAATTCCCAACTCCCGAACCCCAATCCCAAATCCCAAATTTCCCCCACAGAACACCCACCAACCCCAGAAATCCAATCCCAAATCCCAAATCTCCCCAATCCAAAACCCAATCCCAAATCCTGAATTTCCCCTCCCAAACCCCAGAAATCCAATCCCAAATCCCACATTTCCCCTTCCCAAACCTCAAATTTCCTCCTCAGGAAAAATTCCTAAATCTAATCCCAAATCTAACCCCAAATCTAATCCCAAATCCCAATTTTCTCCCCAGAACACTCACCACCTGCAGCACCCCAAGGATGACTCCTCCAAGCAAACCCCCCAACCCTCCTCACCCCAAAACCCGACCCCAAATCCCAAAATTCCCCCAATCCCAAATTTCCCCACAGAACACTCACCAACCCCAGAAATCCAATCCCAAATCCCAATTTCCCTCCTCGGGGAAAATTCTCAACTCCCGACCCCAGTCCAAAATCCCAAATTCCCCAATCCTAAATCCCAAATTTCCACTACAGAACACCCACCAACCCCAGAAATCCAATCCCAAATTCCCTCTTCCCAATCCATACCCCAATCCCAAATCCTGAATTCCCTCCTTGGGAAAAATTTCCAAATCCAATCCCAATTGCCAAATTTCCCTGCAGAACACCCACCAACCCCAAAACCCAATCCCAAATCCTAAAATTCCCAAAATCTAATCTCAAATTTCCCAAATTTAGCCTACAGAACACCCACGAACCGCAGCAATCCAACCCCAAATCCCGAATTCCCTCCTGAGGAAAAATTCCCAACCCCAAAACCCAATCCCAAATCCCAAATTTCCCCTTCTCAAATCCCAAATTTCCCAAAATCTTATCCCAAACCCCGAATCTAACCCCAAATTTCCCGTTTTTTCCCCCACAGAACACTCACCACCCGCCGCACTCCAAGGACGACTCCTCCAAGCAAACCCCCCAAACCCTCCTCACCCCAAAACCAGAACCTCTGGACCCTCCTGTCCCCAAACTCTCGGAGGATTCCTCCTCCTCCTCGGAGGACGAGGAGCCTCCCAGCTCCCCGGAGCTGCGCAAGTCCAAGCGGCGATTCGCGCGCAAATCCGGGAGCAAAGGCAAGGGCAGCGGCTGGACCTGCGGCGTGTGCCACTCGTGGTTCCCCGAGAGGGACGAGTACGTGGCGCACATGAAGAGGGAGCACGGCAAGGTGGGGAATTTTGGGGATTTTTTGGGGATTTTTGGGGATTTTTTGGGGATTTTTTGGGATTTTTTTGGGATTTTTGGGGATTTTTTGGGGGAATTCCGTCAGAATTTTGGGGGAATTTTTTGGAATTCTGAGGGGATTTTGGTACGTGGCGCACATGAAGAGGGAGCACGGCAAGGTGGGGAATTTTGGGGATTTTTGGGGATTTTTGGGGATTTTTTGGGGATTTTTGGGGATTTTTGGGGGATTTTGGGAATTTTTGGGGATTTTTGGGGAGATTTTGGGGGAATTTTGGGGGAATTTTAGTACGTGGCGCACATGAAGAGGGAGCACGGCAAGGTGGGAATTTTGGGGATTTTTGAGGATTTGGGATTTTGGGGATTTTGGGATTTTGGAAGTTTTGGGATTTTGGGGATTTTGGGGATTTTGGAGGTACAGAAATTTTGGGGGAATTCTGGGGATTTTGTGGGAATTTTAGTACGTGGCGCACATGAAGAGGGGAGCACGGCAAGGTGGGGATTTGGGGATTTTAAGTTTTTGGAAATTCTGGGGAGTTTTGGGGATTCTGGGGGTTTTTTTGGGGAATTTTTGGGAATTTTGGGGGAATTTTAGTACGTGGGGCACATGAAGAGGGAGCATGGCAAGGTAAGTGGGGAATTTGGGGATTTTTTAGGGGGATTTTGGGGGAATTTTTGGGAATTTTGTGGGAATTGTAGTACGTGGCGCACATGAAGAGGGAGCACGGCAAGGTGGGGATTTTTTGGGGATTTTTTGGAGATTTTTGGGGATTTTTTGGGGATTTTTGGGAATTTTGGGGAGATTTTGGGGGAATTCCGTCAGAATTTTGGGGGAATTTTTTGGAATTCTGAGGGAATTTTGGTACGTGGTGCACATGAAGAGGGAGCACGGCAAGGTGGGGATTTTTTGGGGATTTTTTGGGGATTTTTGGGGATTTTTTGGGGATTTTTTGGGGATTTTGTGGGAATTCTTTGGGAATTTTGGGGGAATTTTAGTATGTGGGGCACATGAAGAGGGAGCACGGCAAGGTGGGTGGGGAATTTGGGGATTTTTTGGGAATTTTTGGGGGATTTTGGGGGAATTTTTGGGAATTTTGTGGGAATTTTAGTACGTGGGGCACGTGAAGAGGGAGCACATGAAGATGGGGATTCCCAGGGATTTTTGGGAATTTTTGGGGAATTTTGGGATTTTGGGGGAATTTTGGGATTTTGGGGAAATTTGGGGGAATTTGTGGATTTTATGGATTTTGGGGAAATTTGGGGATTTTGGGGGAATTTGGGGATTTTGGTTTTGAAATTTGGGGGGATTTGGGGGAGTTTTAGTAGGTGGAGCACATGAAGAGGGAGCACGGCAAGGTGGGGATTCCGGGGATTTTTGGGGATTTTTTGGAGATTTTTGGGAATTTTTTGGGGATTTTTTGGGAATTTTCAGAAATTTGGGGGGAATTTTGGAGGAATTTTGGGGGAATTTTAGTTTGTGGCGCACATGAAGAGGGAGCACGGCAAGGTGGGGAATTTTGGGGATTTTTTGGGGATTTTTTTGGGGATTTTTTGGGATTTTTTTGGGGATTTTGTGGGAATTTTGGGGGAATTTTTGGGAATTTTGTGGGAATTTTAGTACGTGGCGCACATGAAGAGGGAGCACGGCAAGGTGGGGAATTTTGGGGATTTTTGGGGATTTTGGGAATTTTGGGGATTTTGGGGATTGGGGATTTTGGGGGATTTTGAGGGTTTTGGGGATTTTGCAGAATTTTGGGGATTTTTGGGAATTTTCAGAAATTTGGGGGAATTTTGGGGGAATTTTTGGTTTGTGGCGCACATGAAGAGGGAGCACGGCAAGGTGGGGAAGTTTTGGGGATTTTTTGGGATTTTGGGGGATTTTGGGGGAATTTTTTGGGGATTTTTTTGGAATTTTCAGAAATTTGGGGGGAATTTTGGGGGAATTTTAGTTCGTGGCGCACATGAAGAGGGAGCACGGCAAGGTGGGGATTTTGGGGATTTTTGGGAATTTTTGGGGATTTTTGGGGAGATTTTGGGGGATTCTGGGGGAGTTTTGGGGGAACTTAGGGGGAATTTTAGTAGGTGGAGCACATGAAGAGGGAGCACGGCAAGGTGGGGAATTTGGGGGAATTTTGGGGATTTTTTTTGGGATTTTTTGGAGATTTTTGGGGATTTTTTTGGGGATTTTTTGGGGATTCTGCAGGAATTTTGGGGGAATTTTTGGGAATTTTGTGGGAATTTTAGTACGTGGGGCACGTGAAGAGGGAGCACAGCAAGGTCAGTGGGGATTTTTTGGGGATTTTTTGGAGATTTTTGGGGATTTTTTGGGGATTTTTTGGGAATTTTCAGAAATTTGGGGGGAATTTTGGGGGGATTCTGGGGGAATTTTGGGGGAATTTTAGTAGGTGGAGCACATGAAGAGGGAGCACGGCAAGGTGGGTGGGGAATTTTGGGAATTTTTTGGGGATTTTTGGGGAAATTTTTTGGGAATTTTTGGGAATTTTGCAGGAATTTTGGGAGATTTTGGGGGAATTTTGGGGGAATTTTAGTACGTGGGGCACATGAAGAGGGAGCACGGCAAGGTGGGGAATTTTGGGGATTTTTTGGGGATTTTTTGGGATTTTTGGGATTTTTTTGGGAGATTTTGGGGGAATTTTGAGGGAATTTTTGGGACTTTTGTGGGAATTTTAGTACGTGGGGCACATGAAGAGGGAGCACGGCAAGGTGGAGATTCTGGGAATTTTGGGAATTTTTTGGGAATTCTGTGGGAATTTTAGTGGATTGGACATCAAGGATTGGAGAAAATCCATCAGGATTGAGATTTTTGGGATATTTTGGGCTGCAGGAGTGGAAATTGGAGGGAAAAGCAAATTCCCTCCTCATCCAGAATGGGAATTCCGCTTTGGGATCCCTCTGGATCAATCCCGGATTTTTCCTGCATCAATCCCTCATTTTTCCCAGATCTTTCCAGAATGAATCCCAGAATTTTTCCCTGATCAATCCTCTATTTTTCCTGCATTTTTCCCAGATCAATCTTGCCTTTTTTCCGGATCCATCCTGGTATTTTTCCCTCATTTTCCTGGGATTCATCCCGGATTTTTCTGGGATCAATCCCTCTTTTTCCCTCCTTTTTCCCGGATCCATCCTAGTACTTTTTCCAGATCCATCCCATGTTTTTCCCGGGTTTTTTCTGGATTTTTCCCAGATCCATCCTGGTATTTTTCCCACCTTTTTCCCACATCCATCCCATATATTTCCTGGATCCCTCCTGGTATTTTCCCCTCCTTTTTCCTGGACCCATCCCACATTTTTCCTGGATCAATCCCCCATTTTTCCCACCTCCATCCCACATTTTTCCTGGGTTTTTCCTGGATCCATCCCATATTTTTCCCAGGTTTCTCCCCCATTTTTCCCAGGTTTTTCTCCCATTTTTCCTGGATCAATCCCCCATTTTTCCTGCCTCCATCCCATATTTTTTCCAGGTTTTTCCCATATTTTTCCTGGGTTTTTCCCACATTTTTCCCAGATTTTTCTCCCATTTTTCCCACCTCCATCCCCCGTTTTTCCCAGGTTTTCCCCCATTTTTCCCCCATTTTTCCCAGGTTTTTCCCCCATTTTTCCCAGATCAATCCCATATATTTCCCCCATTTTTCCTGGATCAATCCCTCCTTTCCCACCTCCATCCCCCATTTTCCCCTCATTTTTCCTGTATTTTTCCCCCCATTTTTCCCAAGTTTTTCCCCCATTTCTCCCGAATCAATCCCATATTTTTCCCCCATTTTTCCTGCATCAATCCCATATTTTTCCCACCTCCATCCTGTATTTTTCCTTCATTTTTCCTGGGTTTTTCCCGCATTTTTCCCAGCTCCATCCCCCATTTTTCCCGGGTTTTTCTCGTATTTTTCCCGTATCCATCCCAGCTTTTTTCTGGATCAATCCCATAATTTTTCCGGGATCAATCCCCCATTTTTCCTGCCTCCATCCCAAACTTTTCCCAGATTTTTCCCCCATTTTTCCCAGATCAATCCCACATTTTTCCCAGGTTTTTCCCTCATTTTTCCCAGGTTTTCCCCCCGTTTTTCCTGCCTCCATCCCATATTTTTCCCAGATTTTTCCCCCATTTTTCCCAGATCAATCCCATACTTTTCCCCCATTTTTCCTGGATCAATCCCTCCTTTTTCCCACCTCCATCCCCCATTTTCCCCTCATTTTTCCTGTATTTTTCCCCCCATTTTTCCCAAGTTTTTCCCCCATTTTTCCTGAATCAATCCTATATATTTCCCCCATTTTTCCGGGATCAATCCCATACTTTTCTCCCATTTTTCCTGGATCAATCCCCCATTTTTCCTGCTTCCATCCCAAACTTTTCCCAGATTTTTCCCCCATTTTTCCCAGATTATTCCCCATTTTTCCCAGGTTTTTCCCTCATTTTTCCCAGGTTTTCCCCCGTTTTTCCTGCCTCCATCCCATATTTTTCCCATATTTTTCCCCATTTTCCGGGATCAATCCCATATATTTCCCCCATTTTTCCTGGATCAATCCCATACTTTTCCCCCATTTTTCCCACATCAATCCCCCATATTTTCCCATATTTTTTTCCCCGCAGTCAGTGAAGAAGTTCCCGTGCCACCTCTGCGAACGTTCCTTCTGCTCGGCGCCGAGTCTGCGGCGACACGTGCGAGTGAACCACGAGGGCATCAAACGCGTCTATCCCTGCAGGTGGGAATGTTCCCGGGATTTGGGGGGAATTCCCGGGATTTTGGGGGGAATTCCTGGGATTTTGGGGTGGAATTCCCAGGAATTTGGGTGGGAAAAGCAGGAATTCCCGGGATTTGGGGGGAATTCCCAGGACTTGGGGTGGGAACTCCTGGGATTTGGGGGGAATTCCTGGGATTTTGGGTGGGAATTCCTGGGATTTTGGGTAGGAATTCCCGGGATTTGGGGTAGGAATTCCCAGGATTTGGGGGGAATTCCTGGGATTTGGGGTGGGAAAACATGAAATTCCCGGGATTTTGGGTGGAATTCCCAGGAATTTGGGTGGGAAAAGCAGGAATTCCCAGGATTTGGGGTGGGAAAACCTGAAATTCCCGGAATTTGGGGTGGGAAAACAAGGAATTCCTGGGATTTTGGGTGGGAAAAGGGGGAATTCCTAGTTTGGAATTCCAGGATTTGGGGTGGGAATTCCTGGGATTTGGGGTGGGAATTCCTGGGATTTGGGGTGGGAAAAGCAGGAATTCCCGGGATTTGGGGGGAATTCCCAGGATTTGGGGTGGGAATTCCTGGCATTTGGGGGGAATTCCTGGGATTTGGGGTGGGAAAAGCAGGAATTCCCGGGATTTGGGGTGGGAAAACCTGAAATTCCTGGGATTTTGGGTGGGAATTCCCAGGATTTGGGGGGAATTCCTGGGATTTGGGGGGGAAATCCTGGGAATTCGGGTGGGAACTCCTGGGATTTGGGGGGAATTCCTGGAATTTTGGGGGGGAACACCTGAAATTTCGGGGATTTTGGTGGGAATTCCCGGGATTTGGGGGTTAATTCCCAAAATTTTAGGGTATTTGGGGTGGAATTAGGCATTAATTCCTGGGATTTAATTCCCGGGATTTGGGTTTGGTTAAAATCGGGATATTCCCAGAATTCAGGCTTAATTCCCAGGAATTACGGTTTTTCCCAAAAAAATCGTGGTTTAATTCCCAAAAAATCAAGGTTTAATTCCCTGGCTTTTCCCAAACGAATCAGATCTTAATTCCCAAAAAATCAAGATTTAATTCCCAAAGAAATCGGGGTAGAACTCCCAAAAAATCAGGATTTAATTCCCAAAAAATCAGAGCTTAATTCCCAAAAAATCAGATTTTGGGAATCTGACAATTCCAGCGTCAGAATTCCCAGGAATTCAGATCTTAATTCCCAAAGGAAGCAGAGCTTAATTCCCAAAAAATTAGAGTTTAATTCCCAGAGGAATTCAGGCCTTAATTCCCAAAAATTTAGGGTTTAATTCCCAAAGGAATTACGGTTTAATTCCCAAAAAATCGGGGCTCAATTCACAGTTAGGGTTTAACTCCGTGGGGAATTCAAGGTTTAATTCCCAAAAAATCAGAGTTTAATTCCCAAAAATCAGAGCTTAATTCCCAAAGAATCAGATTTAATTCAATGGGATAGGTTTTAATTCCCAAAAAATTAGGGTTTAATTCCCAAAAAATTAGAGTTTAATTCCCAAAAAATCAGAGTTTAATTTCCAAAAAATCAAGATTTAATTCCCAAAAAATCAGATCTTAATTCTCAAAAAATCAGGGTTTGATTCCCAAAAAATTAGAGTTTAATTCCCAAAAAATCAGAGTTTAATTCCCAAAAGATCAGATTTAATTCCCAAAGGAATTAGGGTTTAATTCCCAAAAAATCAGAATTTAATTCCCAAAGAAATCAGGGTAGAATTCCCAAAAAATCAGGGTTTAATTCCCAAAAAATCAGAGTTTAATTCCCAAAAAATCAGAGTTTAATTCCCAAAGAATTAAGTTTTAATTCCCAAAAAATTAGGGTTTAATTCCCAAAAATCAGAGCTTAATTCCCAAAGGAATTAGGGTTTAATTCCCAAAAAATCAGGATTTAATTCCCAAAAAATCAGAGCTTAATTCCCCAAAAATCAGGGATTAATTCCCAAAAGTAATCAGGGATTAATTCCCAAAAAATCAAGATTTAATTCCCAAAGAAATCAGGGTAGAATTCTCAAAAAATCAGGGTTTAATTCCCATAGGAATCAGGGATTAATTCCCAAAAGATCAAGATTTAATTCCCAAAGAAATTAGGGTTTAATTCCCAAAGGAATTACGGTTTAATTCCCAAAAAAATCAGAATTTAATTCCCAAAAAATCAGGGTTTAATTCCCAAAAAATCAGGTTTTAATTCCCAAAAAATCAGATTTTGGGAATCTGACAATTCCAGCGTCAGAATTCCCAGGAATTCAGATCTTAATTCCCAAAGGAAGCAGAGCTTAATTCCCAAAGAATCAGAGCTTAATTCCCAAAAATTCAAGGTTTAATTCCCAAAAAATCAGAGTTTAATTCCCAAAAAGTCAGAGTTTAATTCCCATAGGAATCAGGGATTAATTCCCAAAAAAATCAGAGCTTAATTCCCAAAGGAATTAGGGTTTAATTCCCAAAGGAATAACGGTTTATTTCCCAAAAAATCAGAATTTAATTCCCAAAGAAATCAGGCTAGAACTCCCAAAAAATCAGGATTTAATTCCCAAAAAATCAGATTTTGGGAATCTGACAATTCCAGCGTCAGAATTCCCAGGAATTCAGATCTTAATTCCCAAAGGAAGCAGAGCTTAATTCCCAAAGGAATCAGATCTTAATTCCCAAAAAATCAGAGTTTAATCCCCCAAAAATCAAGATTTAATTCCCAAAAAATCAGAGTTTAATTCCCAAAAAATCAGAGTTTAATTCCCAAAAAATCAGAGTTTAATTCTCAAAAGATCAAGATTTAATTCCCAAAGGAATTAGGGTTTAATTCCCAAAGGAATTACGGTTTAATTCCCAAAAAATCAGAATTTAATTCCCAAAGAAATCAGGGTAGAACTCCCAAAAAATCAGGATTTAATTCCCAAAAAATCGGATTTTAATCCCCAAAACAAATCAAATTTCAGGATCTGAGCATTCCAGCCTCACCATTCCCATTTTTCCCATTTTTCCCACTTTTCCCAGGTATTGCACGGAGGGGAAGAGAACCTTCAGCAGCCGCCTGATCCTGGAGAAGCACATCCAGGTGCGGCACGGGATCAAAGTCACTGACCCCATGAGGAGCCAGGAGGTGCTCATCGCCAGGGTCGGGGCTGGAGCTGCCCAGGTGGGGAGTTTTGGGAAGTTTTTGGGGTTTTGTGGGATTTTTTTGGGATTTTATAGGATTTTTGTGGGATTTTTTGGGGATTTTTGGGGGTTTTATGGGGATTTTGTGGGGATTTTTGGGGATTTTATGGGGATTTATGGGGATGGGATTTTATGGGGAATTTATGGTGGAAATTGGGGAATTTTGGGGAAATTTTGGGGGAAATTTGCGGATTTTATGGGATTTTAAAGGGATTTTGGGGAAAATTTGGGGGAAATTTGGGATTTTATGGGAATTTTACGGGGATTTTGGGGAAAATTGGGGATTTTATGGAGATTTTGGGGGAAAATTTGGGAGAAATTTGGAGGAAATTTGGGAAAATTTGGGGGAAAATTTGGGATTTTAGGAGGATTTTATGGAGATTTTGGGGAAATTTCGTGGAAAATTGGGGAAAATTTGGGATCATGTGGAGATTTTATGGGGATTTTGGGGGAAATTTGGGGGAAATTTGGGGGAAATTGGGATTTTGTGGGGAATTTGTGGGATTTGGAGGAAAATTTGGGGAAAATTGGGGTTTTCTGGGGATTTTATGGTGAAAATTGGGGAAATTTGGGGACGTTTTGGGGATTTTATGGAGATTTGGAGGGAATTTGGGGGAAAATTTGGGGAGATTTTTGGGATTTTATGGGGATTTGGGGGGAAAATTGGGGAAATTTGGGGGAAAATTGGGAATTTAAGGGAAAATTTGGGATTTTGTAGGGATTTGGGGGAAAAATTAGGGGAAATTTGGGGATTTTATGGGGATTTGGGGAATTTCGTGGAAATTTGGGGAATTTTTTTTGGAGGATTTTATGAGAATTTTAGGGGGTTTTTTGGGGGTTTTGGGGGATTTTTTTGGGATTTCCTGCGAATTTCCTATGAATTCCCTGTAAATTTTCTATGAACTTCCTGTGAATTTCGCTCGAGTTTCGCGGGAATTTCACAGGAATTCCACCAGAATTTCAGGGAATTCCCATTCCCCACATTCCCAGGAACAGATCATTGGAATTTCCTGGGAATTCCCTGACAATGTCATAGGAATTTGCTGTGAACTTCCTGTGAATTTCCTATGAATTTTCTATGAATTTCCTGTAAATTTTCTATGAATTTTCTGCGAATTTCTTGTGAATTTCCTGCAAATTTCCTGTAAATTTCCTGCGAATTTCCTGTGAATTTCCTGTGAATTTCCTGTAAATTTTCTGCGAATTTCCTGTAAATTTTCTGCGAATTTCTTGTGAATTTCCTGCAAATTTCCTATAAATTTCCTGCGAATTTCCTGTGAATTTCCTGTGAATTTCCTGTAAATTTCCTGTGAATTTCCTGCGAATTTACTATGAATTTCCTGGAAATTTCTTGCAAATTTCCTGTGAATTTCCTGCAAATTTCCTGTGAATTTCCTGCAAATTTCCTGTGAATTTCCTATTAATTTGTTGTGAATTTCCTATGAATTTCCCGTGAATTTCCTATGAATTCCCTGTAAATTTCCTGCAAATTTCCTATGAATGCCCTGCAAATTTCCTATGAATTTCCTGTGAATTTCCTATGAATTCCCTGTAAATTTCCTGCAAATTCCCTGTGAATTTCCCGTGAATTTCCCATGAATTTCCTGTAAATTTCCTATTAGTTTCCCGTGAATTTCCCATGAATTTCCTGTAAATTTCCTGCAAATTCCCTGTGAATTTCCCGCGAATTTACTATGAATTCCCTGTAAATTTCCTGCAAGTTTCCTGCGAATTTCCCGTAAATTTCCTGTAAATTTCCTGTGAGTTTCGCGGGAATTCCGCGGCAATTCCGCCACAATTCCCCGTCTCCCCTCTCCTCAGGTTCCCGGCCGCAAGCGCAAGCTCTCCTCGGACGACTCCTGCAGCGAGGAACCCGACAGCACCACCCCTCCCTCCAAAACCCCCAAACCCTCCAAACCCCCTTTCCGCTGCCGGAAGTGCGGCTTCCTGGCGGGAAGCCGCGCGGAATTCCAGGATCACATCCCGCAGCACCGCGGCGACCAGAATTCCCAACAGTGCCGCGAGTGCGGCTTGTGCTTCACCTCCCAGATCTCCCTCAACCGCCATCGCTTCATCTCCCACAAGAAAAAACGGGGAACGACGACAGATCCCGAAATTCCCGCCGGCGATCTTCCCGAAATTCCCGGAATTCCCGGGGAAAATTCGGGATCGGGAGGGAAGCTGAGCTGCAAGGTTTGCGGGAAAAGCTTCGACTCGCAGCTCAACCTGAAGACGCATTTCCGGACGCACGGGATGGCGTTCATCCGAGCCAGGCAGGGCAACGAGGAGAATTAGGGAGTTTTGGGGGTTTTTTTTGGGAATTAGGCAGGGAATTCGGGAGTGGAGAGTGGTGAGGAGGAGAACTGAGGGATTGGGGGAGTTGTTCCGGGAGTTTTACCTGGGAATTTAGGCCTGGAAATGTGAGGAGGAGTGAGGAATTCCGGGAATTTTTCTGGGAATTGTCCTGGGAATTTGAGCCTGGAAAAGCAGTGAGGAGAATTGAGGGATTCTGGGAATTATCCCAAGAATTTTATCCAGGAATTTGAGGCTGGAAAATGGTGAGGAGGAGTGAGGAATTCCGGGAATTATTTCTGGGAATTAGTCCAGGAATTTTATCCTGGAAATGTGGTGAGGAGGACTGAGGAATTCCGGGAATTTTTCTGGGAATTATTCCAGGAATTAGCTTGGGAATGGTTTTGATCCAAGCCTGGCAGAGATCTGAGAACTGAGGGATTCTGGGAATTATTCCAGGAATTTTATCCGGGAATTTGAGGCTGGAAAATGGTGAAGAGAATTGAGGAATTCCGGGAATTTTTCTGGGAATTGTCCTGGGAATTTGAGCCTGGAAAAGTGAGGAGGAGGACTGAGGGATTTTGGGAATTATTCCGGGAATTTTATCCGGGAATTAGCCTGGGAATGGTTTTGATCCAAGCCTGGCAGAGATCTGAGGAGAACTGTGGAGTTCTGGGAATTATTTCGGGAATTTTTCCAGGAATTCAGACCTGGAAATGTGAGGAGGACTGTGGAATTCCGGGAATTATTCTGGGATTTTATCCTGGGAATTATTCTAGGAATGATCCTGGGAATTTAAGCCTGGAAAAGTGATGAGGACTGAGGAATTCTGAGAGTTAATCCAGGATTTTTTCTGGGAATTATCCTGGGAATTTGAGCCTGGAAAAGCGAGGAGGAGGACTGAGGGATTTTGGGAATTATTCCGGGAATTTTATCTGGGAATTAGCCTGGGAATGGCCTTGAGCTGGGCCTGGCAGAGAACCAAGGAAAAGTGAGGAATTCCAGGAATTATTCCTGGGAATTAGTCCAGGAATTTTATCCTGGGAATGGTGAAGAGGAGTGAGGGATTCTGGGAATTATTCCAGGAATTTTTCTGGGAATTATTCCGGGAATGATCCTGGGAATGGTTTTGATCCAAGCCTGGAAAAGTGATGAGGAGGACTAAGGAATTCCAGGAATTTTTCTGGGAATTTTATCCTGGGAATGGTTTTGAACTGGACTAGGAAAATGGTGAGGAGAAGTGAGGAATTCTGGGAATTATTCTGGGAATTGATCAGGGTCTGGCTAAGGAAAATCCGGGAATTTTGGGAATCATCCTGGGAATTATTCCTGGAATTAGTCCAGGAATGGCGAAATTCCCGAGATTTCCCCTGGAGGGGTTGGAGTTGGGAATTTGGGATCCCAAATCCCACTGGAATTATCCCAAATTTCCCTGGGAATTTGGGATCCCAAATCCCACTGGGATTGACCTGAAATTCCCAAATTTCCCCAGGAATTGGGATCCCAAATCCCACTGGGATTGACCTGAAATTCCCAAATTTCCCCAGGAATTGGGATCCAGGCTGGAATGATCCCAAATCCCACTGGGAAATCCCCAGGAATTGGGATTTTTTTGGGGATTTGGGGATTTTTTTGGGATTTGGGATTTTTTTTTGGGATTTGGGGATTTTTTTGGGATTTGGGATTCCTCTCCCTTCTCCCTGACCCCAAAATTCCCAGGAATTCCCAGAGCTGGGAATGTTTTTCCATCAAAATCCACTTTTTATTTTGGATTTTTTCTTCTTTTTCCTGGTTTTCTTTCCCCTTTTGGGAAAACAGTTTGAGTTTTGTGGGAAAAGGAGAATTCCAGGTTGGAATTCAGTCAGATATTCCCGAGGGATCGGGAAGAGGGAAAAAAGTGGGAAAAAGGTGGAAATTAGGAGGGAAAAAAGTGGAAAAATAGGTGGAAAAATAGGAGAAAAAAAGGAGGGAAAAGGGTGGAAAAATAGGAGAAAAAAGTGGAAAAAAAGCTGGAAAAATGGTGGAAAAATAGGAGAAAAAAGTGGGAAAAAAGGGGGAAAAAAATTGGAAAAAAGGAGGAAAAAAGGAGATTTTTCCTTTGGCAAAGGAATCATGACCCAAAAAAAAAAAAATCAGGAATTTGGGAAAAGAATTCCCAAATTTCTTATCAGGATTGAAATTCCCAAATTTCCCATCAGGATTGAAATTCCCAAATTTCCTATCAGGATCAGAATTCCCAAATCCCAACCAGGATTTCCTGAAGGAAAAGAGGAAAAAAATTCTCCCAAATCATGAACTGAGATTTGGGGATTTTCCAGACTTTTTCCAGATTTTTCCAGACCTTTCCCAGATTTTTCCATGCTCTTTTCCCAGATTTTCCCAGAGCCTTTCCCAAAATTTTCCAGATCCTTTCCCAGAACTTTTCCACGCCAATTTCCAGACTTTTCCAGGTCCTTTTCCCAGACATTTTCCTAGACTTTTCCAGACCTTTTTCCAGATTTTTCCAGACCTTTTCCAAACCCTTTTCCCTGCTTTTTCCAGACCTTTTCCCAGATTTTTTCCCAGATTTTTCCAAACCTTTTTCCATGCTTTTTCCCAGACCTTTTCCATACTTCCCAGGTCCTTTCCCACTCCCATTTCCAGACTTTTCCAGGTCCTTTCCCTGACTGTTTTCTAGAATTTTCCAGACTTTTTCCCAGACTTTTCCCCAGACTTTTCCAAACCCTTTTCCAGACTTTTTTCCCAGATGTTTTCCAGACTTTCCCAGCTCCTTTCCAAGTCCCATTTCCAGATTTTTCCAGACTTTTCCAGACCCTTTCCCAGATTTTTTCCAGGTCCTTTCCCAGACTGTTTTCTAGAATTTCCCAGACCTTTTCCCTGACTTTCCCCCAGATTTTTCCAAACCCTTTTCCAGACTATTTTCCAGGCCATTTTCCAGACTTTTCCAGATTTTTCCAGACATTTTCCAGGACATTTTCCAGACCTTTTCCCAGACTTTTTCCCAGATTTTTCCATGCCAATTCCCAGACTTTTCTCCCAAACCTTTTCCATACTTTCCCAAGTCCCATTCCCAGATTTTCCCAGATTTTTTCCAGACTTTTCCAGGCCTTTTCCAACCTTTTCCATCTCTTCTCCAGCTCCTCCTTTCCCTTTCGGGATCAAAGATTCCCAAAAAAACCCCAAATCCCCCCAAACTCCTCCTTTCCGGCGCCAGAATTCCCGAAATTCCCGGAATTCCCAAAATTCATTCCCTGTGAATAACCAACCTTCCCCTTTCCCTGTAAAGCTGTAAGATACACTAAAAAAAAAAAAATCACAAAATCCAACAAGTGCTGTGCTGATTTTTGGGATTCTGTTTGGTTTGCCAGAGGTTTCTTTTGGGGTTTCCTGGTTTTTGGGGTTTCTTTCACGTTTTTTGGGGTTTTTTTCCCATTTTTGGGGTTTTTTTCCCCATTTTGTGGGGTTTTTTCCCGGTTTTTTAGGGTTTTTTCCCTGTTTTTTTTGGGTTTTTTTCCCAGTTTTTTGGGTTTTTTTTTTCCCCATTTATTTGGGGTTTTTTTCCTGGTTTTTGGGGTGTTTTTTCCCATTTTTTTCCCATTTTTGGGGGGTTTTTTTCCCAATTTTTGAGGGTTTTTTCCCATATTTTAAATTTTTTTTTCTGATTTTTGGGGGTTTTTTTTCCATTTTTTGGGGATTTTTTTCCATTCTTTCGGGGTTTTTTCCCATTTTTGGGGGGTTTTTTTCCCCTTTTTTTTCCCATTTTTTGGGTTTTTTTCCCCCCATTTTTTGTTGGTGTTTTTTTCCCATATTTTGGGGTTTTTTTCCCGTTTT
>NC_139505.1:4173281-4208985 GCF_008360975.1 Lichenostomus cassidix
GAAAAGCTAAATTTTTGGGAATTCCTGGTGGGAAGAATTCCCCAAAATTCCAAAAAAAGCTAAATTTTGGGAATTCCTGGTGGGAAAAACTCCCCAAAATTCAAAAAAAACCTAAATTTTTGGGAATTCCAGGTGGGAAGAACTCCCCAAAATTAAAAAAAAAAGTTAAATTTTGGGAATTCCCAGTGGGAATAACTCCCCAAAATTCCAAAAAAAGCTAAATTTTTGGGAATTCCAGGTGGGAAGAACTCCCCAAAATTAAAAAAAAAGCTAAATTTTGGGAATTCCCAATGGGAATAACTCCCAAAATTCAAAAAAAAGCTAAATTTTGGGAATTCCCAGTGGGAAAAACTCCCCAAAATTAAAAAAAAAAAAACCCAAAAACCCCCAAAACCAAAAAAACAAAAACCAAAACCCAAAACCAAAAAACCAAAAACCAAAAACCCAAAAAAAAAAAAAAAAAGTTAAATTTTGGGAATTCCCGCTGGGAATAACTCCCCAAAATTCAAAAAAAAGCTAAATTTTGGGAATTCCAGGTGGGAAAAACTCCCCAAAATTCCAAAAAAAGCTAAATTTTGGGAATTCCTGGTGGGAAGAACTCCCCAAAATTCCAGGGAAATGCTGATGGTGATTCCCAAAAATCATTTTGGGATTTTGGGAAAACTGGGAATTCCCAAAAATCCCAGATTTAGGGAATGATCTCCTCAAATCCCGGGATTTTTTTGGGATAGGAGGGAAGATAAAATTCCCCAAAATTCCAGGATGGGAATGACTGTGATTCCCTAAAATCCTGGAATTTTTTTGGGATAAGGCTGACCGTGAAACCCCCAAATTCCAGGATATTTTTAGGATAAGGAATGACTATTAACTCCCCAAAATTCCAGGATTTTTTAGGATAAGGAATGACCATTAACTCCCCTAAAATTCCAGGATTTTTCTGGGAAAAGGGATAACTGTAACTGCCCGAAATTCCAGGATTTTTTTGGGAAAAGTCTGACCGTGAAACCCCCAAATTCCAGGATTTTTTTTGGAGAAGGAATGACCATTAATCCCCCAAAATTCCAGGATTTTTTGGGATAAAGGATAACCACAACCCCCCGAAATCCCGCGATTTTTTAGGAAAAGGAGTGACTATTAATTCCCCAAAATTCCAGGATTTTTAAGGAGGATTTTTGGGAAAACGAATAACCATAACACCCCAAAATCCCAGGATTTTTTTAGGAGATTTTTTGGGATAAGGGATAACCATAACCTCCCAAAATCCCAGGATTTTTTGGGAAAAGTCTGACCGTGAAACCCTGAAATCCCAGGATTTTTTGGGCTAAGGAATGACCATTAACCCCTCGAAATCCCAGGATTTTTTAGGAGATTTTTTGGGATAAGGGATAACCGTAACTCCCCAAAATCCCGATATTTTTCTGGGATAAGGAATAACCATTAACCCCCTGAAATCCCGGAATTTTTGGGAGATAAAGATAACCGCAACCCTCCCGAATTCCAGGATTTTTTGGGGAAAAGGAATAACATTAAACACTCCAAATCCCAGGATGTTTTGGGGCTAAGGAATGACCATTAATCCCCCGAAATCCCGGAATTTTTCTGGGAAAAAGAGTCACCGTAACCCCCCAAAATCCCGGGATTTTTTTTGGGATAAGGGATAACTGCAACCCCCCGAAATCCCGGGATTTTCAAGGGAAAAGTCTGACCGTGAAACCCCCAAATTCCAGGATTTTTTTAGGATAAGGAATGACCATTAATCCCCCGAAATCCCGGAATTTTACTGGGAAAAAGAGTCACCGTAACCCCTCAAAATCCCGGGATTTTTTTGGGATAAGGAATAACCATAAACCCCCAAAATCCCGGGATTTTTCTAGGATAAGGAATGACCATTAATCCCCCGAAACCCCGAGATTTTTCTGGGAAAAAGAGTCACCGTAACCCCTCAAAATCCCGGGATTTTTCTAGGATAAGGAATAACCATAAACCCCCCAAAATCCCGAGATTTTTTTGGGAAAAAGAGTCACCGTAGCGCCTCAAAACCCCGAGATTTTTTTGGGATAAGGAATAACCACAAACCCCCCAAACTCCCGATATTTCTCCGGGATAAGGAATAACCATAAACCCCCCAAAATCCCGATATTTTTCCGGGAAAAAGTGTCACCGTAACCCCCAAAATCCCGGGATTTTTCCGGGATAAGGAATAACCATAAACCCCCCAAAATCGCGGAATTTTTCTGAGATAAGGAATAACCATAAACCCCCCAAAACCCAGATATTTTCTCAGGATAACGAATGACCATTAACCCCCCAAAATTCCGAGATTTTTTTAGGAAAACTCTGACCGTGAAATCCCCAAATTCCAGGATTTTTCCGGGATAAGGAATAACCATTAACCCCCCGAAACCCCGAGATTTTTTTGGGAAAAAGAGTAACCCCTCAAATTCCAGCATTTTCTGGGAAAAGAAATGACCATTAACCCCCCGAAATCCCGGGATTTTTGGGAGGTAAGGATTACCGCAACCCTACCTAAATTCTCCCAAATTCCAGGATTTTTTGGGGAAAACGAATGACCATTAAACCCCCCAAACTCTCGGGATTTTTCCGGGATAACGAATAACCCCAAACCCCTCAAAACCCCTTCATTTCCAGGCTGCTTTACCCCCTCCTCTCCCTCACTCCCTCAGGCCGCGCTTCCCGCCCAGGCCTCTCCCTCCCTCCCTCCCTCCCCTCAGGCCTTGACCCCTCAGGCCTCTCCTCCCCTCCTCCCGCCCTACCTGCCGCTGCCCGCCCGGGGAGCTCCCCGGCTGCCCCTCCGGTTCTCCCGCTCGGGTTCCGGTCCTTTTCCCGGCTCTCCGGCCGCTCTCCCCGCCGCTCTCCCGCTGTTATCCGCGCTCCCGCTCGGCCCCTCAGCGCCGCTCTTCCCTCCGCCGCTTCCTGCTTCTTCCCCCTCACGCCGCGCCGCGCGCCCGCCCCGCCGCCGCGCGCCGATTGGCTGAGCCGCCTGTCACTCAGTGCAGTCTGCACTCTGATTGGTTCTTTCAGCTGTCGCTCAAGGCGGCGCGCGGCTGGCCGCACTCCCCATTGGCTGAGCGCGCCCCGCCCCACGTGGGGGTGTTGATTGGGCGCTCGGCTGTCATTCAAAGCGCGAAGCTCCGCCCACCGCCCCGCTATCGCGTCCTATTGGTGGAGCGCGCTGTCGCACTCGCTGCTGATTGGCTGAGCGCGGTGTCAGTCAATCCCCCCCTTGCAATTCTCGCTTCTCATTGGTTGAATCTCGCCGCAGGTCCAGCGCGGGTCGCGGCGGCCATCGCGGCTCCATGGCGGTTTGTCGATCCGGCCAGGCGCTGCCAGCCCGGCTCCGCCCTGCCGCCAGTCCTCTCCTCCCATTGGCTGCCCGAGCTGTCAATCACAGCGCGCTCTGAGCGATGCCCCGCCCACTTCCGCTACGGCGCGATGCGATTGGTGCAGAGCGCTGTCAATCAGAGCCGCCGCTAATCCTCGCTCTCCCATTGGCTGGAGAGACCAAAAGCCCGCCAAGCCGAGCGCGGCCGCTGATTGGTTGCCGGAGCTGTCAATCAGCACAAACCCCGCCCTGCTCTCAATCCCATTGGCCGCCCGGAGAACAACATCCGCTCTTCGCGCCCGCTGATTGGTCGGGAGATCTGTCAATCAAGAGCCAAGCCACGCCTCTCGGTTTGGCTGTAAACAGCGCGCGGGGGATGCTGGGAGCGCTGCAGGGGGCGGGGCTAGGCGGGCAGGCCACGCCCAGCGGCACGTGACACGGTGACGTCAGAAGGGGAATTCCAGGGATTTGGGGATTTGTGGGAATGCCGAGTTTGGGAATTTTGGGATTTGGGGTTTTGTGGGATTCTGATATTGGAAATCTCCAATCTTTGGAAATTTGGGGATTCAGGGATTGATGGGATTCTGAGATTGGGAATCCCCAATTTTCGGGAATTTTGGGATTTGGGGTTTTGTGGGATTCCAATGTTGGGAATCCCCAAATTCTGGAAAGTTTGGGATTCTCCTCAACAGGGGATTTGGGGTTTTATGGGATTGGGATGTTGGGAATCCCCAATCTTTGGGAATTCCGGGATTTGGGGTTTTGGGGGATTCTGATATTGGAAATCCCCAATCTTTGGGAATTTTGGGATTCAGGGATTTATGGGATTCTGATATCAGGAATCCTCAATCTTTGGGAATTTTGGGATTCAGGATTTTCTGGGATTCACCTGTTGCCAACCTCACCACAACAAAAACCCCAAAACCCAATAGACCAACAAATCCTAATTTTATTCCCGAAAATCCCAACAAAAAATCGTTTTATTCCCGAACTCCCAATTTCCTCACCGCTGGATTTTTGGGATTTTTCTGGGATTTCTCATTTCTTCTCCTCGTCCTTCCTGTCCTTGCTGTCCTTGCTGGCCAAGGAGCCCATGGGGTCACTGCAGGGGTGGGAGAGGGAAAATCCCAATCCTTGGGAATTCTGGGATTTGGGCTTTGATGGGATTGGGATGTTGGGAATTCCCAATCTTTGGGAATTTTGGGATTTGGGGTTTTATGGGATTCAGAATTTTATGGGATTCTGGTATTGGGAATCTCCAATCTTTGGGAATTTTGGGATTTGGGGTTTTATGGGATTCAGAATTTTATGTGATTCTGATATTGGGGATTTTGGGATTTGGGGTTTTATGGGATTCTGATATTGGGAATCTCCAGTCTTTAGGGATTTTAGGGTTTTATGGGATTCCAATGTTGGGAATCCCCAAATTCTGGAAAGTTTGGGATTCTCCTCAACAGGGGATTTGGGGAATTTTGGGATTCTAATGTTGGGAATCTCCAGTTTTTGAGAATTCTGGTATTCGGGCTTTTATGGGATTCCGATATTGGAAATCCCCAATCTTTGGGAATTTTGGGATTTGGGGTTTTATGGGATTTGGGGTTTTGTGGGATTCTGATATTGGAAATCCTCAATCTTTGGGAATTTTGGGATTCAGGATTTTCTGGGATTCACCTGTTGCCAACCTCACCACAACAAAAACCCCAAAACCCAATAGACCAACAAATCCTAATTTTATTCCCGAAAATCCCAACAAAAAATCGTTTTATTCCCGAACTCCCGATTTCCTCACCGCGGGATTTTTGGGGTTTTTTTTGGGATTTCTCATTTCTTCTCCTCGTCCTTCCTGTCCTTGCTGTCCTTGCTGGCCTGGGAGGCCAGGGAGCCCATGGCGTTGCGGATCGCCTCGTTGTTGGGATCGACGCCCGGCAGGTTCTCCAGCACGCTCTGCAGGAACTCAGGGTCCTGCATCACGTCGTAGTCGTCCTCCTCCTGAGGGAGAGAATTCGGGAGATTTGGGGGATTTTGGGAGGGTTTGGGGGGATTTGGGATGATTCGGGGGGATTTGAGATAATTATTCGGGAGAATTTGATAATTCACGATTATTTGGGAGAATTTGGGAGAATTATTTGGGAGAATTTGGGAGAATTTGGGAGAATTTAGGAAAATTTGGGATAATTTGGGGGAATTTGGGATGATTTGGGAGAATTATTTGGGAGAATTTGGGAGAATTTGGGAGAATTTAGGAAAATTTGGGATAATTTGGGGGAATTTGGGATGATTTGGGAAATTTGGGGAATTTGGGATGATTTGGGGAGGGTTGGAGGGATTTGGGGATTTGGGATGATTCGGGGGGATTTGAGATAATTATTTGGGAGAATTTGATAATTCATGATTATTTGGGAGAATTTGGGAGAATTATTTGGGAGAATTTGGGAGAATTTAGGAAAATTTGGGATAATTTGGGGGAATTTGGGATGATTTGGGAGAATTTGGGAGAATTTGGGAGAATTTAGGAAAATTTGGGATAATTTGGGGGAATTTGGGATGATTTGGGAGAATTTGGGGGAATTTGGGATGATTTGGGAGGGGTTTGGAGGGATTTGGGGGAATTTGGGATGATTCGGGGGGATTTGAGATAATTATTCGGGAGAATTTGATAATTCACGATTATTTGGGAGAATTTGGGAGAATTATTTGGGAGAATTTGGGAGAATTTAGGAAAATTTGGGATAATTTGGGATAATTTGGGATGATTTGGGAGAATTTGGGGGAATTTGGGATGATTTGGGAGGGATTTGGGAGAATTCGGGGGGATTTGAGATAATTATTCGGGAGAATTTGATAATTCATGATTATTTGGGAGAATTTGGGAGAATTATTTGGGAGAATTTAGGAAAATTTGGGATAATTTGGCATAATTTGGGATAATTTGGGATAATTATTTGGGAGAATTTGGGAGAATTTAGGAAAATTTGGGATGATTTGGGAGAATTTCGGGGAATTTGGGATGATTTGGGAGAATTTGGCAGAATTTGGGATATTCTGGGAGAATTATTCAGGAGAATTTGGGATAATTACTGGGGAGAATTCAGGAGATTTTGGGAGAATTATTCCGGAGAATTTGGGATAATTTGGGAGAATTCCAGAGGAATTTGGGATAAATATTCAGGATAATTTGGGAGAATAATTTGGGAGAATTTGGGAGAATAATTTGGGAGAATTTGGGAGAATTTGGGATGATTCACGATAATGTGGGAGAATTATTCAGGAAAATTTGGGATGATTCATGATAATTTGGGAGAATTATTCAGAAGAATTTGGGATAATCTGTGAGAATTTGGGAGAATTTGGGAGAATTCAGGAGAATTTGGGTGAATTCAGGATAATTTGGGATAATTATTCAGGAGAATTTGGGATGATTACTTGGGAGAATTTAGGGGAATTTGGGAGGATTTGGGAGCATTATTTAGGAGAATTTGGGAAAATTAGGGAGAATTTGGGAGAATTCAGGAGAATTTGGGATAATTTGGGATAATATGGGAGAATTATTCTGGAGAATTTGGGAGAATTTGGAATAATTCGGGAGAATTTGGGAGAATATTCCAGGAATGTTCTAGAATGTTCTATGAATGTTCTGGAATGATCTGGGAGTGTTCTATGATGATCTGGGAATGTTCTGGAATGTTCTGGAATGATGTGCGAATGTTCTAGGAATGACCTATGAATGTTCTGGAATGCTCCAGGAACATTCCAGAATGATCTGGGAATGTTCTGGAATGAGCTGGGAATGTTCTGGAATGCTCCAGGAACATTCCAGAATGGTCTGGGAATGATCTGGAACGTTCTGGAATGACCCAGGAACATTCTGGAATGTTCTGGAATGTTCCAGGAACATTCCAGAACAATCTGAGAACGTTCTAGAATTATCGACGAATGTTCTGCAATGACCCAGGAATGCTCTGGAATGTTCTGGAATGCTCTGGAATGCTCTCCGCTCACCTTGGCGGGCTCCGAGGTGTCCATGGCGGTGCTGCTGTCCACCTCAGCCGCCTCGGCCTGGGCGAACTCTGCAAAACCCGCGGGGTCAGCCAGAAACAGGGAAAAACCCCATGGGAATTCCTGAGGTTTTCATGGGATTGGGAATGGGATTGGGGATGGGAATGGGGATGGGGATGAAGATGGGAATGGGAATGGGATTGGGAAAGGGATGGGGATTGGGAATGGATTGGGAAAGGGGAATAGGAATGGGAAAATGGGATTGGGAAAGGGAATGGGATAATGGGATTGGGAATGGGATCGGGAATGGGATCAGGATTGGGATGGGGAATGTGAATGGGGATGGGATTGGGAATGGGATTGGGAATGGATTGAGAATGGGATTGAGAATGGGAATAAACTGTATTGGGAATGGGACTGGGATCGGGAATGGGGATGGGATTGGAAATGGGAATGGATTGGAAATGGAATTGGGATTGGGATTGGCAATGGGATCAGGAATGGGATCGGGAATGGATTGAGAATGGGATTTGGAATGGGAATAAATTGTATTGGGAATGGGAGTGGGATTGGGAATGGGAATGGGGATGGGATTGGAAATGGGAATGAATTGGGAATGGAATTGGGATTGGGACTGGCAATGGGATCAGGAATGGGATTGGGATCGGGAATGGGACTGGGAATGGGAATGGGATTGGGAATGGATTGGGAATGGATTGGGAATGGGATTTGGAATGGGAATAAATTGTATTGGGAATGGGAGTGGGATTGGGAATGGGAATGGGGATGGGATTGGAAATGGGATTGGGATTGGAAATGGGATCAGGATCAGGATCAGGATCAGCACCCACCGGCGCCCTGCAGGGACATCTGCATGGCGTAGGCGATCTGCTCCTCCTCGGTCATGGAGCTCAGGTCAGGAATTCCAGCGCGGCCAAACTCCTGCTGCCCGATGGTCATCTTCAGCAGGGCGTCGTCCGACTCTGCGGGGAATCCGGAAATAAATCCAGGAAAATACGGGAATGGGGATGGATGGGTGGAGAGTCCAGCCCAGGGGGTCCTGCTGTGCTCAAATTCCCAACTTCCCATCATTCCCAACTTCCCATTCCCTCATTCCCAATTTCCCATCCCATCATTCCTAACTTTCCATCCCATCATTAACTTCCCATCCCATCATTCCCAACTCATTCCCAACTCATTCCCAACTTCCCATCCCCTCATTCCCATCTCATTTCCACCTCATTCCCATCTCTCCATCCTCTCATTCCCAACTCCTCACACCCTCATTTCCACCCCAATCCCATCCCCATCCCCTCATTCCCAGTTTCCCCATCATCCCATTCCCACCCCATTCCCACCCCAATCCCAATCTCATTCCCCTCATTCCCATCCCATTCCCAGCTTCCTCCATCCCTTCATTCCCACTCCAATCCCAATCCTACCCCATTCCCACCCCAATCCCATTCCCATCTCCCCCATCACTGCATTCCCACCCCAATCCAAATCCCACCCCAATCCTACTCCCAATCCCATTCCCAATCCCAAATCCTTCACCATCCCCTCCTGCCGCAGCAATCCCAGCCTCCTCCATTCCCTCCTTCCCACCTCCATCCCATTCCCATCCCAATCTTACTCCCACCCCATTCCCACCCCAATCCCAATCCCAATCCCACCCCAATCCCAACCCCAAATCCCTCACCAAATCTCTCCAGCCGCAGCAATCCCAGCCTCCTCCATCCCCTCATTCCCCTCATTCCTACCCCAATCCCAATCCCAATCCCAATCCCATTCCCACCCCAATCCTATCCCAATCCCAATCCCATCCCAATCCCAAATCCCTCACCATCCCCTCCAGCAACAGCAATCCCAACCTCCTCCATTCCCTCCTTCCCACCTCCATCCCATTCCCATCCCAATCCCAATCCCATTACCACCCCATTCCCAATCCCATTCCCAATCCCAAATCCCTCACTATCCCCTCATTCCCAGTCCCAATCCCAGTCCCAATCCCAATCCCAAATCCCTCACCCTCCCCTCCAGCCGCAGCAATCCCATCCTCCTCCATCCCCCTCATTCCCATCCCTGTCCCAATCCCAATCCCTCCCCACTCCCATCCCATTCCCATCCCAATCCCTCACCATCCCCTCCAGCTGCAGCAATCCCAACAACCATCATCCCCTCATTCCCCCCATTCCCACTCCATTCCCATCCCAATCCCATTTCCACTCCCTCCAGCCACAGCAATCCCATCTCCTCCATCCCCCTCATTCCCACCCCAATCCCATTCCATCCCAATCCCATTCCCATCCCAATCCCATTTCCATTTCCACCCCAAACCCAATCCAATCCCTATCCCAATCCCATTCCCGTCCCAATCCCGTTTCCATTTCCACCCCAACCCCAATCCCATTCCCATCCCCTTCCCATCCCATTCCCAATCCCAAACCCAATCCCATTCCCACCCCCATCCCATTTCTATCCCAATCCCTATCCCAATCCCATTCCCACCCCAATCCCAACCCCAAATCGGTCACCATCCCCTCATTCCCAATCCCAATCCCATTCCCACCCCAATCCCAATCCCAAATCCCTCACCATCCCCTCCAGCCGCAGCAATCCCATCCCCTCCATCCTCTCCTTCTCACCTCCACCCCAATCCCAATCCCATTCCCATTCCCATTCCATTCCCACCCCAATCCCAATCCCAAATCGCTCACCATCCCCTCCAGCCGCAGCAATCCCAGCCTCCTCCATCCCCTCATCCCAATCCCACCCCAATTCCAATCCCAAACCCCATTCCCACCTCAATCCCACCCCAATCCCATTCCTAAATCGCTCACCATCCCCTCCAGCCGCAGCAATCCCAGCCTCAGCTGCCGACGCTGCCGCAGCTCTGCGAGCTTCTTCCTCCTGCCGCTGCCTCTGCTCCTCCATGGACACCCGCAGCGCCTGGGAAACCCCAAAAATCCCAGATAAATCCTAAAAAACTGAGAGGTCTGATATGGAAACATTGCCATGGACACCCGCAGCGCCTGGAAACCCCAAAAATCCCAGATAAATCCTAAAAAACTGAGAGGTCTGATATGGAAACATTGCCATGGGCAGTCGCAGGGCCTGGAAACCACAAAAATCCTCCAAAAATCTTTAAAAAATCCTAAAAATCTCAGAGATCTGACATGGAAACATTGCCATGGACACCCGCAGGGCCTGGAAAACCCCAAAAATCAAAAAAAAATCCTAAAAAACTTACAGATCTGACATGGAAACATTGCCATGGGCACCCGCAGGGCCTGGGAAATCCCAAAAAAATCCCAGAAAATACTAAAAAACTCACAGATCTGACATGGAAACATTGCCATAGGCAGTCACAGGGCCTGCAAAATCCCAAAAAATCCCAAAAAACTCACAGGTCTGATATAGAAATATGGCCATGGGCACCCACAGGGCCTGGAAACCCCAAAAAATCCCCAAAAAATCCAAAAAAACTCACAGATCTGATATCAAAACATTGCCATGGACACCCATAGAGCATTTGGAGGATTTGGAGCACAATTTGGGGATTTTTGGGATTCTGACATTGGGAATTTCAGGAATTTTGGGAATTTTGGGATTCTGCTCACCAGGGCCAGCTCGGGATCAGCACTTGGGATCACCCCAAACTCAAAATCCAACACTCCCAGCGCCAGCATTACTAGGGGGATTTGGGATTTCAGGGTGGGATTTGGTGCGCGATTTGGGGTTTTGGGGTTTTTTGGGATTCTGATCCCCAATCTTTGGGAATTTTGGGATTCTGCTCACCAAGGCCAGCTCGGGATCAGCACTGGGATCACCCCAAACTCCAAATCCTACACTCCTAGCCCCAGCATGGCTCAAACCAAGGGATTCAGGGTGGGATTTGGTGTGCGATTTTGGATTCTATGGGATACTGACAGTGGGAATTTTAGGAATTTCGGGATTTTCGGGATTCTCACCAGGGCCAGCTCGGGATCAGCACTGGGATCACCCCAAACTCGAAACCAGACACTCCCAGCCCCAGCATGGCTCAAACCAAGGGATTTGATGTGAGTTTCGGAATGGGATTTGGTGCACGATTCAGGGTTTTGGGGTTTTTTGGGATTCTGATCCCCAATCTTTGGGAATTTCGGGATTCTCACCAGGGCCAGCTCGGGATCAGCACTGGGATCACCCCAAACTCGAAATCCTACACTCCCAGCCCCAGCATGGCCAGGGGATTCGGGGTGGGATTTGGGATTTCAGAGTTTTCTCGGGATTTGGGATGGGATTTGGTGCGCGATTTGCGGATTTTTGCAATTCTGACGCTGGGAATTTTGGTAATTTTAGGAATTTTGGGAATTTTGGGATTCTGCTCACCAGGGCCAGCTCGGGATCAGCACTGGGATCACCCCAAACTCAAAATCCAACACTCCCAGCCCCAGCATGGCTCAAACCAAGGGATTTGGGATGGGATTTGGAGCGCGATTTGGGGATTTTTGCCATTCCGACACTCGGAATTTTAGGAATTTCAGGAATTTTGGGATTTTGCTCACCAGGGCCAGCTCAGGATCAGCACTGGGATCACCCCAAACTCGAAACCAGACACTCCCAGCCCCAGCATGGCTCAAACCAAGGGATTTGATGTGAGTTTCAGAATGGGATTTGGTGCGTAATTCGGGGTTTTTGGGTTTTTTGGGATTCTGATCCCCAATCTTTGGGAATTTTGGGATTCTGCTCACCAAGGCCAGCTCGGGATCAGCACTGGGATCCACCCCAAACTCGAAATCTGACACTCCCAGCCCCAGCATGGCTCAAACCAAGGGATTTGGGATTTCAGGTGGGTTTGGGGATGGAATTTGGTGCGCGATTTGGGGTTTTGGGGTTTTTTGGGATTCTGATTCCCAATCTTTGGGAATTTTGGGATTCTGCTCACCAGGGCCAGCTCGGGATCAGCACTGGGATCACCCCAAACTCAAAATCCAACACTCCCAGCCCCAGCATTACTAGGGGGATTTGGGATTTCAGGGTGGGATTTGCTGCGCGATTTGGGGTTTTGGGGTTTTTTGGGATTCCAACACCCAGAATTTTGGGAATTTTGGGATTCTCACCAGGGCCAGCTTGGGATCAGCACTGGGATCACCCCAAACTCAAAACCAGACACTCCCAGCCCCAGCATGGCTCAAACCAAGGGATTTGATGTGAGTTTCGGAATGGGATTTGCTGCACGATTTGGGGATTTTTGCCATTCCGACACCCAGAATTTTGGGAATTTCGGGATTTTTGGGATTCTGCTCACCAGGGCCAGCTCGGGATCAGCACTGGGATCCACCCCAAACTCGAAGTCCGAGGCTCCCAGCCCCAGCATGGCTCAAACCAAGGGAATTGATGTGAGTTTCGGGATGGGATTTGGTGTGCGATTTGAGGATTTTTGCCATTCCGACACCCAGAATTTTAGGAATTTCGGGATTTTCGGGATTCTCACCAGGGCCAGCTCGGGATCAGCGCTGGGATCCACCCTGAACTCGAAATCTGACACTCCCAGCCCCAGCATGGCTCAAACCAAGGGATATGGGATGGGATTTGGAGCGCGATTTGGGGATTTTTGCAATTCCGACACTCAGAATTTTGGGCATTTTGGGAATTTCAGGATTATCACCAGGGCCAGCTCGGGGTCAGCACTGGGATCACCCCAAACTCGAAACCAGACACTCCCAGCCCCAGCATGGCTCAAACCAAGGGAATTGATGTGAGTTTTGGGATGGGATTTGCTGCGCGATTTGGGGATTTTTGCCATTCTGACACTCGGAATTTTAGGAATTTCGGGATTTTCGGGATTCTCACCAGGGCCAGCTCAGGATCAGCACTGGGATCGACCCCAAACTTGAAACCAGACACTCCCAGCCCCAGCATGGCTCAAACCAAGGGATTTGGGATGGGATTTGGTGCGGATTTGCGGATTTTTGGGATTTTGATTCCCAATCTTTGGGATTTTCAGGATTCTCACCAGGACCAGCTCGGGATCAGCACTGGGATCACCCCAAACTCAAAACCAGACACTCCCAGTTCCAGCATGGCTCAAACCAAGGGATTTGGGATGGGATTTGGTGCGCGATTTGGGGATTTTTGCCATTCCGACACCCAGAATTTTAGGAATTTCAGGAATTTCAGGATTCTCACCAGGGCCAGCTCGGGATCAGCACTGGGATCACCCCAAACTCCAAATCCAACACTCCCAGCCCCAGCATGGCTCAAACCAAGGGATTTGGGATGGGATTTGGAGCGCGATTTGGGGATTTTTGCCATTCTGACACCCAGAATTTCGGGAATTTTGGGATTTTCGGGATTCTCACCAAGGCCAGCTCGGGATCAGCACTGGGATCACCCCAAACTCCAAATCCAACACTCCCAGCCCCAGCATGGCTCAAACCAAGGGATTTGGGATGGGATTTGGAGCGCGATTTGGGGATTTTTGCCATTCTGACACCCAGAATTTCGGGAATTTTGGGATTTTCGGGATTCTCACCAAGGCCAGCTCGGGGTCAGCACTGGGATCCACCCCAAACTCGAAGTCCGAGGCTCCCAGCCCCAGCATGGCTCCTCCCTCCCCGGCCAGGATGGGGGAGCTGATGAGGGCGTCGGCCAGGCTGGGCCCAGGGGGAACAGTGACCAGGTGGGAACCTGAGCCGTCCTTGCCGTTCAGAGCCGTGATGAACGCCGTCAGCTTCTCCGTGTTCGACTCCTGGGGAATGGGAAAAATATTGGGAATGGTGGGGGAAATGTCAGGGAAAAATGTGGGGAATGGTGGGGGAAATAGTGGGGAATGATGGGAGAAAATGTGGGGAATGGTGGGGGAAATATGGGGAAAATATTGGGGAAATGTGGGGAGAGTAATGGGGAAATATGGGGAAAATATTGGGGGAATAAGGGGAAAGTATTGGGGAAATGTGGGGGAAATGTCAGGGAAATGTGGGGAATGTTGGGGGAATGTAGGGAAAACATCAGGGAAATGTGGGGAAAATATTGGGAATGGTGTGGGAATGGTGGGGAAATTATTGGGAATGGTGGGGGAAATATCAGGGAAAAATATGGGGAATGTTGGGTGAAAGTATTGGGGAAATATGGGGAATGATGGGAGAAAATGTGGGGAATATCGGGGGAAATGTGGGAAAATATCAGGGAAATATCGGGAAAGTAGGGAGAAAATGTGGGGAATGTTGGGAGAAAATATGGGGAATGGTAGGGGAAGTATCAGGGAAAAAAGTGGGGAATGGTGGGGGAAAATGTGGGGAAAATATTGGGAATGTCAGGAGAAAATATGGGGAATGGTGGGGAAAATATCAGGGAAAAATATGGGGAATGTCGGGAGAAAATATACGGAATGGTGGGGGAAATGTAGGGACATTATTGGGGAAATGTGGAGAAAAATGTGGGGAAAATGTCAGGGAAATGTGGGGAATGTTGGGGAAAATATAGAGAATTTTGGTGGAAAATGTGGGGAGTGGTGGGGGAATGTCAGGAAAAAATGTGGGGAATGGTAGGGGAAATGTGGGGAAAATATTGGGAATGGTAGGGGAAATATCAGGGAAAAATGTGGGGAATGGTGGGGAAAATATGGGGAATGTTGGGAAAAAATATGGGGAATGGTGGGAAAAAATGTGGGGAATGGGGGAAAATATCAGGAAAAAATATTGGGAATGGTGGGGGAAAAGATGGGGAAATTATTGGGAGTGGTGGTGGAAATATCAGGAAAAAATATGGGGAATGGTGGTGGAAATGTGGGGAAAATATTGGGAATAGTGGGGGAAATAGTGGGGAATGGTGGGAGAAAATGTGGGGAAAATATTGGGAAAATATCAGGGAATTTTGGGGAAAGTATCAGGGAATTTTGGGGAAAATATTTGGAATGGTAGGGGAAAATATCAGGGAATTTTGGGGAAAATATCAGGGAAATGTGGGGCAAGTACTGGGGAAATATAAGGAATGGCAGGAGAAAATATGGGGAATGCTGGGAGAAAATGTCAGGAACATCATTGGGAAAAAATATGGGGAATGTTGGGAGAAAATATTGGGAATGTTGGGAGAAAATATCAGGAAAAAACATGGGGACTGTCAAGAGAAAATGTTGGGAGAAAATGTAGGGAATGTCAGCGAAAATATGAGAAATGTTAGGGAAAATATGGGGAATGTTGGGAGGAAATATCAGGAAAAAATAAGGGGGATGTCAGGAGAAAATATAGGGAATGTTGGGAAAAAATGTCAGGAAAAAACATTGGGAATGGTGGGAAAAAATGTTGGGAATGTTGGGAAAAACATGGGGAATGTCAGGAGAAAATATAGGGAATGTTGGGAAAAAATGTTGGGAATGTTGGGAGAAAATATCAGGAAAAAACATGGGGAATGTCAGGAGAAAATATAGGGAATGTTGGGAAAAATGTTGGGAAAAGACGTTGGGAATGGTGGGAAAAAACGTTGGGAAAAAACATTGGGAATGTTGGGAAAAAATGTTGGGAATGTTGGGAAAAATATGGGGATGGTTGGGAAAAAATATCAGGAAAAAACGTTGGGAATGTTGGGAAAAAATGTTGGGAATGTTGGGAGAAAATATCAGGAAAAAACATGGGGAATGTCAGGAGAAAATATAGGGAATGTTGGGAAAAAATGTTGGGAAAAAACGTTGGGAAAAAACGTTGGGAAAAAATGTCGGGAAAAAACATTGGGAATGTCGGGAAAAACGTTGGGAATGTTGGGAAAAACCGTTGGGAATTGCAGAATTCCGGAATTCTGACCTCCTCGCCGAAGTTGATGATGTCCACGTTGACTTTCTCCTTCTTCAGCCGCTTGGCCAACTTCACCAGCTGGGAAATGGGAAAGAGTTTCCAGGAGACAATTCCGGGATTTTCCAGGTGTCAATCCCGGATTTTCACAGATTTTTTCCCACATTTTTCCCTGATTTTCCCTGATTTTTTCCCAGATTTTCCCTGATTTTTTCTCAGATTTTCCCTGATTTTTTCTCAGATTTTCCCTGATTTTCTCCTCAGATTTTTCCCAGATTTTCCCAATTTTTTTCCCAGGTTTTTTCCCACATTTTTTCCAGGTTTTTTCCCAGATTTTCCCACATTTTTTCCCAAATTTTTCCCAGATTTTCCCCAATTTTTTCCCAGGCTTTTCCAATTTTTTTCCCAAATTTTTTCCCATATTTTCCCATATTTTTCCCACATTTTCCCAGCTTTTTTCCCAGCTTTTTTTCCCAGCTTTTCCCCAATTTTTTCCCAGATATTCCCAGTTTTTTTCCAGATTTTTTCCCAGAGACTTTCCCAGAGATTTTCCCAATTTTTTTCTGGATTTTTCCCACATTTTTTCCCAGCCTTTTCCCCACATTTTTCTCACATTTTTTCCCAGCTTTTTTCCCAGATTTTTTCCCAGATTTTCCCCAATTTTTTCCCAGATTATTTCCCAGATTTTTTCCTGGATTTTTTCCCAGCTTTTTTCCCAGATTTTTCCCCGATTTTTTCCCCAAATGTTCCCACATTTTTTCCCAAATTTTCCCAGATTTTTTTCCAGATTTTTCCCCAGATTTTCCCAGATTTTTCCCTGGATTTTTTTCCCAGATTTTCCCCAATTTTTTCTTAGATTTTCCCCGTTTTTTTCCTAGACTTTCCCAGATTTTCCCCGATTTTTCCCCAGATTTTCCCAGATTTTTTCCTGGATTTTTTCCCAAATTTTCCCTGATTTTTTCCCAGATTTTCCTGATTTTTTTCCCAGATTTTTGCGGATTTTTTTCTCAGATTTTTTCTCAGATTTTTTCCCAGATTTTCCCAAATATTTCCCAGATTTTCGCAACTATTTCCCAGATTTTCCCACATTTTTTCCCAGATTTTTCCTGATTTTTTCTCAGATTTTCCCCAATTTTTTCCCCAATTTTTTCCTTGATTTTCCCCAATTTTTTCCCCGATTTTTCCCCAAATATTCCCGGATTTTTTCCCAGATTTTTTCCCAGATTTTCCCAACTTTTTTCCCAGCTTTTTTTCCAGATTTTCCTGTATTTTTTCCCAGATTTTCCCCAATTTTTTCCCAGATTTTTTCCCAGATTTTCCCCGATTTTTTTCCTAGATTTTCCCCGATTTTTTCCCAAATTTTACTGGATTTTTTCCCAAATTTCCCCCCACATTTTCCCACATTTTTTCCCAGATTTTCCCACGTTTTTTCCCAGATTTTTTCCAAACTTTTTCCCCCGATTTTTTCTCAGATTTGCCCCTATTTTTTCCCCGTTTTTTTCTCAGATTTTCCCAATTTTTTCCCAAATCTTCCCCCAGACTTGCCCACATTTTTTCCCGGATTTTTTCCCAGATATTCCCAGCTTTTTTCCCAGCTTTTTTCCCAGATCCTCCCAGATTTTCCCAGATTTTCTCAGATTTTCTCAGATTTTTTCCCACATTTTTTCCCCGATTTTTTCCCAGATTTTCCCAGACTTTTTCCTGGATTTTCCCAGCTTTTTTCCCACATTTTTCCCCAGATTTTCCCAGATTTTCCTGATTTTTTCCCAGATTTTTGCGGATTTTTTTCTCGGATTTTTTCTCAGATTTTTTCCCAGATTTTCCAGATTTTTTCCCAGATTTTCCCACATTTTTTCCCAGATTTTCCCCGATATTTTCCCAGATTTTCCCTGATTTTTTCTCAGATTTTCCCCAATTTTTTCCCAGATTTTCCCCAATTTTTTCCCCGCTTTTTTTTCCCAGACTTTTTCCCAGCTTTTTTCCCAGATTTTCCCCGATTTTTTCCCAGATTTTCCCAAAATTTTTCCCAATTTTTCCCAAATTTTTTCCCACATTTTCCCAGTTTTTTTCCCCAGCTTTTCCTCAATGTTTTCCCAGATTTTCCCAGCTTTTTTCCCACATTTTTTCCCGGATTTTTTCCCAGATTTTTTCCCGGATTTTCCCAACTTTTTTCCCAGCTTTTTTCCCAGATTTTCCTATATTTTTTCCCAGATTTTCCCCAATTTTTTCCCAAATTTTACTGGATTTTTTCCCAAATTTTCCCCCACATTTTCCCAAATTTTTTCCCAGATTTTCCCCAATTTTTTCCCACATTTTCCCACATTTTTTCCCAGATTTTTTCCAAACTTTTTTCCCAGATTTTTCCCCGGATTTTTTCTCAGATTTTCCCCTATTTTTTCCCTTTTTTTTCTCAGATTTTCCCAATTTTTTCCCAAATTTTCCCCCAGACTTTCCCACATTTTTTCCCCAATTTTTTCCCAGATATTCCCAGCTTTTTTCCCAGCTTTTTTCCCAGATTTTCCTGGATGTTTTCCCAGATTTTTTCCCAGATCCTCCCAGATTTTCCCAGCTTTTTTCCCAGCTTTTCCCCATTTTTTTCCCAGATTTTCCCAACTTTTTTCCCAGCTTTTTTCCCAGCTTTTTTCCCAGAGATTTTCCCAATTTTTTTCTGGATTTTTCCCACATTTTTTCCCAGCCTTTTCCCCACATTTTTCTCACATTTTTTCCCACATTTTCCCAGATTTTTTCCCAGACTTTCCCAAATTTTTCCCCGGATTTTTTCCCACATTTTCCCACCTTTTTTTCCCAGCTTTTTTCCCTGATTTTTTCCCAGATTTTTCCCCCAATTTTCCGTGGATTTATTTCCAGATTTTTCCCCAGATTTCCCAGATTTTTTCCCACATTTCCCCGATTTTTTCCCAGATTTTTCCCAAATTTTCCCCGATTTTTTCCCAGATTTTTCCCCAGATTTTCCCCGATTTTTTCCCAGATTTTTCCCCAATTTTTCCCAAATTTTTCCCAATTTTCCATCCCCACTCACATCCTTCTCATTGTCCTCCACAGGGCTTCCCACAAAAGCAATGATCCTCATCTTGTGGTTCTTCCCCTGGCGATGCTTCAGAGCCAGCTGGGAAAACAAGCCCAAAATTTGGGAATTCCCAGGAAATTCCAGCCCAAAATCCCGGGATTTGGGGTTTTTTCCATGGATTTATGGTGAATTTCCAAAGATTTAGACTCAATTTCCTAAGATTTAAGTTGCACTTCCATGGATTTATATGAATTTTTAATGGGTTTATGGTGGATTTCCGAATATTTATATGGAATTTTCATGGATTTAAATTGGATTTCCATGGATTTAGATTGGATTTCCAAACATTTAGGTTAGAATTCCATAGATTTATACGAAATTTTTATGGATTGATGGTGAATTTCCAAAGATTTATATGAAATTTCCATGGATTTATGTGAGATTTCCAAAGATTTAAATTGAATTTCCATGGATTTATATGATATCTACATGGATTTAGATTAGATTTCCAAAGATTCAGATTGGATTTCCTAAGATTTATGTTGGATTTTCAGGGATTTAACTGAGAATTCCATAGATTTCTGTTGGAATTCCTGAATTTTAGGTTGAATTTCCTAAGATTTAAATTGGATTTCCATGGATTTAGATTGGATTTCCAGGGATTTATATGAAATTTCCATGGATTTATGGTGAATTTCCGAAGATTTAGACTCAATTTCCAGGGATTTATGTTGCATTTCCTGGGATTTATATGAAATTTTTATGGATTTATGGTGGATTTTTAAAGATTTATCTTGGATTTCCATGGATTTATATGATATTTGCATGGATTAAGGTTGGATTTCCAAAGATTTACATAGAATTTCCATGGATTTATATTGGATTTCCAAAGATTTAGACTAAATTTCCTAAGATTTGTGTTGCATTTTGTGGGATTTATATGAAATTTTTATGGGTTTAGAGTGAATTTCCAAATATTTAGATGAAATTTCCATGGATTTATGTGGGAATTCCAAAGATTTATATGGAATTTCCATGGATTTATGGTGAATTTCCAGGGATTTGTATGGAATTTTCATGGATTTATGGTGAATTTCCGAAGATTTATCTTGTATTTCCAGATATTTATATGAAATTTCCATGGATTTATGGTGGATTTCCAGGGATTTATATGAAATTTTTATGGATTTATGGTAGATATCCAAATATTTATAGGAATTTTTTATGGATTTAGATCAGATTTCCAAAGATTTAGAATGGATTTCCAGGGATTTATGTGAAATTTTCATGGATTTAAATTAGATTTCCAAAGATTTAGATTGGATTTCCAGATATTTATATGAATTTTTAATGGATTTATGGTGAATTGCCAAAGATTTATATGAAATTTCCATGGATTCAGATTGGATTTCCAAAGATTTAGACTGAGTTTCCAGGAATTTATGTTGCATTTCCTGGGATTTATATGAAATTTTTATGGTGAATTTCCAAAGATTTAGATTGGATTTCGTGATATTTATATGAAATTTTGATGGATTTAGATTGGATTTCCATGGATTTAGACTGGATTTCCATGGATTTATATGAAATTTCCATGGATTTAGATTGGATTTCCAAAGATTTAGGTTAGATTTCCAGGGATTTACATGAAATTTTTATGGATTTATGATGAATTTCTGAATATTTATATGGAATTTCCAGGGATTTATGTTGCATTTCCTGGGATTTATATGAAATTTTTATGGATTTATGGTGGATTTTTAAAGATTTATCTTGGATTTCCAGGGATTTATATGAAATTTCCATGGATTTATGGTGAATTTCCAAAGATTTAGATTGGATTTCCAGATATTTATTTGGAATTTCCACTGATTTAGATTGGATTTCCAAAGATTTTGGTTGGATTTCCAGGGATTTATATGAAATTTCCATGGATTTATGGGGAATTTCCGAAGATTTAGACTCAATTTCCTAAGGTTTGTGTTGCATTTTGTGGGATTTATATGAAATTTTTATGGATTTAGAGTGAATTTCCAAATATTTATATGAAATTTCCATGGATTTATGTGGCAATTCCAAAGATTTATATGGAATTTCCATGGATTTATGGTGAATTTCCAGGGATTTGTATGAAATTTCCATGGATTTAGAGTGGATTTTTAAAGATTTAGACTCAATTTCCAGGGATTTATGTTGCATTTCCTGGGATTTATATGAAATTTTTATGGATTTATGGTGAATTTCCAGATATTGATATGAAATTTCCATGGATTTAGATTGGATTTCCAGACATTTATATGAAATTTCCATGGATTTATGGTGGATTTCCAGGGATTTATTCAAAATTTTCATGGATTTATGGTGCATTTCCAGGGATTTATATGAAATTTTTATGGATTTATGGTAGATTTCCAAATATTTATAGGAATTTTTTATGGATTTAGATCGGATTTACAAAGATTTAGAATGGATTTCCAGGGATTTATGTGAAATTTTCATGGATTTAAATTAGATTTCCAAAGATTTAGATTGGATTTCCAGATATTTATATGAATTTTTAATGGATTTATGGTGAATTGCCAAAGATTTATATGAAATTTCCATGGATTTATTTTGGATTTCCAAAGATTTAGGTTAGATTTCCAGGGATTTACATGAAATTTTTATGGATTTATGATGAATTTCTGAATATTTATATGGAATTTCCATGGATTTATGTTGCATTTCCAGGGATTTATATGAAATTTCCATGGATTTACGGTGAATTTCCAAAGATTTATATGGAATTTCCATGGATTTATGGTGGATTTTTGAAGATTTAGACTCAATTTCCATGGATTTATATGAAATTTCCATGGATTTATATGATATTTGCATGGATTAAGGTTGGATTTCCAGAGATTTACATAGAATTTCCATGGATTTAGATTGGATTTCCAAAGATTTAGACTCAATTTCCTAATATTTGCGTTGCATTTTGTGGGATTTAGATGAAATTTTTATGGATTTATAGTGAATTTCCAAAGGTTTAGATTGGATTTCCAGGGATTTATATGAAATTTTCATGGATCTAGATTGGATTTCCAAAGATTTACATTGGATTTCCATAGATTTATATGAAATTTCTATGGATTTATGGTGAATTTCCAAAGATTTAAATTGGATTTCCAGGGATTTATACGGAATTTTTATGGATTTATCTTGGATTTCCAGGGATTTATATGAAATTTCCATGGATTTATGGTGAATTTCCAAAGATTTATATGGAATTTCCATGGATTTATGGTGGATTTTTGAAGATTTAGATTGGATCTCCATGGATTTATATGAAATTTTCATGGATTTAGATTGGATTTTTAAAGACTTAGATTGGATTTCCAGGGATTTATATGAATTTTTTTATGGATTTGCCTTGTATTTCCAGATATTTATATGAAATTTCCAGGGATTTAGATTGGATTTCCAAAGAAAAAAAAATCCAACCCTTCCTGAGGTGGAAAATGATGGAAAAACATTAATTTTAATTAATTAAATTGATTAAATTAATTAATTTCTGAGCAGAACTCACGTGAGCCACACGAATTCCAGTGCAGAAAGTGATTTTCCCTTTGGGTTGCACAGTGTGGAGTTTGGAGAGAATTCTTCCTGTGTCTGGGGTGAGCGTGGTGAGAACCTCACAGTTACTGAAAAATGGGGAGAAAATGGGAAAAATTGGGAAAAAATTGGGAATTTGGGAAAAAACATTGGGAATTTGGGAAAGAATGGGGAAGAAATGGGGAAAAAATGGGGGAAAAAATGAGGAAAAAAGGGGGAAAATGGGGAGAAATGAGTCAGCGTGGTGAGAACCTCACAGTTACGGTGAAATGGGGAGAAATTGGGAAAAATTGGGAATTTGGGAAAGAATGGGGAAAGAATGGGGAAAAAATGGGAGAAAAAAGGGAAAAATGAGAAAAAAAGGGAAAGAATGGGGAAAAATGGGAAAAAATGGGGAAAAAATGGGGAAAAATGGGGAAAAATGGGGAAAAAAGGGAGTCAGCGTGGTGAGAACCTCACAGTTACTGAAAAATGAGGAGAAATTGGGAAAAATTGGGAATTTGGGAAAAAATTGGGAAAAAACATTGGGAATTTGGGAAAAAATGGGGAAAAATGGGGAAAAATGGGGAAATAAATTGGGAAAAATGGGGAAAAATGGGGAAAAAATGGGGAAAAAAGGGGAAAAAAGGGAGTGAGCGTGGTGAGAACCTCACAGTTACTGTGGAAAAAATGGGAAAAAATGGGAAAAACATTGGGAATTTGGGAAAAAACATTGGGGAATTTGGGAAAAAACATTGGGAATTTGGGAAAAAATGGGGAAAAAGGGAGTGAGCGTGGTGAGAACCTCACAGTTACTGTAAAAAAATGGGGAAAAAATGGGAAAAAATTGGGAATTTGGGAAATAAATTGGGGAAAAACATTGGGAAAATGGGAAAAAATTGGGAAAAATGGGGAAAAAATGGGGAAAAATGGGGAAAAAATGGGAAGAAATGGGGAAAATGGGGAAAGAATGGGGAAAAAGGGAGTCAGTGTGGTGACAACCTCACAGTTACTGAGAAAAAATGGGAAAAAACATTGGGAATTTGGGAAAAAATTGGGAAAAAACATTAGGAAAATGGGAAAAAATTGGGAAAAATGGGGAAAAAATGGGAAGAAATGGGGAAAAAATGGGGAAAAATGGGGAAAAAAGGCAGTCAGCGTGGTGAGAACCTCACAGTTACTGAAAAATGGGAAAAATATTGGGAAAAACATTGGGAATTTGGGAAAAAATGGGGAAAAATGGGGAAAAATGGGGAAAAAATGGGGAAAAAATGGGAATAAATGGGGGAAAATTGGGGAAAATAGGGAATTTGGGAGGAAATTCCATCTGGGAGTGAAAATTCCTGGGGAATTTTGTTTAGGAATCTTTGAGGAAATTCCCTTTGGGAATTTTCTCTAGGAATTTGGGAGGAAATTCCCTCCAGAATCAAACCTGAGATCAACTCTTCAACTTCACATTCCCAGAAAAAACTCCTTAGCAAATCCCAGACAAAATTCCCAACCTCCCCACCCCCGGAATTCCCAAAATTCCCCCAAAAATTCCCCAAAATTAGAAAAAAAATTCTCCAAAATTAAAAAAAAATTCCCCAATATGCAAAAGAAATGCCCTAGAAATTCCCAAAAATTCAAAAGAAATGCCCCAAAAATTCCCCAAAATTTCCCAGAAATCCCCAAAAATTCCCCAAAATTTCCCAGAAATCCCAAAAAATTCCCCAAGATTCCAAAAAAAATCTCAAAAAATTCCCCAAAAAGTCCCCAAAAATTCCCCAAAATTCCAAAAAAATTCCCCAAAATTAAAAAAAATCCCCAAAATTCCCCAAAAATTCCAAAAAAATTTAAAAAGCCCCAAAACTCCCAAAAAAGTTTTTAAAAATTCCCAAAAATTTCCCCAAATTCCCCAAAACTCCCAAAAAATTCCTCAAAATTCAAAAAAATTCCCCCAAAAAATTCCCAAAAATTCCCCAAAAACCCCAAAAATTCCCCAAAATTCCCCAGAAATTCCCAAAATTTCCCAAATTCCAAAAAAAATCCCCAAAAATTTCCAAAAAAATTCCCCAAAACTCCCAAAAATATTTTAAAAATTCCCCAAAATTCCCCCAAAAATTCCCCCAAAGTCAAAAAAATTCCCCAAAATTAAAAAAATCCCAAAAAAATCCAAAAATTTTTTAAATTCAAAAATTCCCCAAAAGTCAAAAAATCCCAAAAAAATTAAAAAAATACTAAATTCCAAAAATTCCCCCAAAATTAAAAAAAAATCCAAATAAATTCCAAAAAATTTTTAAATTCCCAAAAAATTCCCCAAAATTCCCAAAACCCCAAAAAATCCCCAAAATTCCCAAAAAATTCCCCAAAATTAAAAAAAAAAAACCCAAAAATTCCAAAAAATTTTTTAAAAATCAAAAAAAATTCCCCAAAATTTAAAAAAAATTCCCAAAAATCCCCCAAAAATCTCCAAAAACTCCCCAAATCCCCAAACTGCCAGGATTACTTGGCCAGGGTGATGAGGCCCACGTTGTTCTCGGGGTTGCTGCGAGTTTTGGAGTGACAGACGATGTTGACAGCGTCCTGCTGAGCCTGCAGCCGCGTGGGCAGGAAATCTCCGTTCCGCATGTACTCGCTGTTGTCCACGCTGCAACCCCAAAAAAAATTGGGAATTATTAGGGATCATCCTGAATAATTAGCTTTTTCTGGCAATGGCTATCATATCTGCTTTTTTTGGGAATTTTTCCCCACTAAAATCGGCTTTTTTTGGCAATTTTTCGCCTTAAAATCGGCTTTTTTGGGGGATTTTATCGCCCTAAAATTGGCTTTTTTTGAGAATTTATCGCCCCTAAAATAGGCTTTTTTTTATGGATTTCTCTCCTCTAAAATCTGCTTTTTTTGAGAATTTATCTCCCTAAAATCGGCTTTTTTGTGGGATTTATTTCCCCTAAAATCTACTTTTTTGAGAAATTTTTTGGGAATTTATCTCCCTAAAACCTGCTGAGCCTGGAGCCGCGTGGGCAGGAAATCTCCGTTCCGCATGTACTCGCTGTTGTCCACGCTGCAACCCCAAAAAAAATGGGAATTAATTGGGATCTTCCTGAAAAATTAGCCTCTTTTGGGAATAGACAGAAAATCTGCTTTTTTTGGGATGTTTTCCCCACCAAAATCGGCTTTTTTTGGGGATTTATCGCCTTAAAATTGGCTTTTTTTGGATATTTATCGCCCCTAAAATTGGCTTTTTTTGGGAATTTATTCTCCCTAAAATCTGCTTTTTTGAGAATTTTTTTTTGGGAATTTATCTCCCTAAGACCTGATTTTTTTGAGAATTTATCTCTCTAAAATCTGAATTTTTTTGGGAATTTATCTTCCCCAAAATCTGCTTTTTCTTGAGAACTTATCTCCCTAAAATCGGCTTTTTTTGGGAATTTATTTCCCCCTAAAATCTACTTTCTTTGGGAATTTATCTCCTTAAAATCTACTTTTTTTTTGAGAATTTATCTCCCTAAATCTACTTTTTTGGGGAATTTATCTCCCTAAAATCTACTTTTTTGGGGATTTATCTCCTCTGAAACAATCCATGGAATATTTGGGAATTCCTGCTGCTCTCCCAGGAGCTTTCAGGGCCTCGTGAGTCAGCAAAATAGGGATTTGATCCAAATGGATTTGATCCAGAAGAATTTGATCCCAAGGAATTTGATTTAAATGGATTTGATCCAGAAAAATTTGATCCAAATGGAATTTGATCCCAAAGAATTTAATCCCAAGGAAATCACGGGATTGAGGAGTGATTTTGCCCAAAAATAGCAAATAGTGGGAAGTCTAGGAGGGCAAAAAATGGGAATATTCCAGGAATTTTCCTTTAAATCCCACAGGGGATGGGAAAATCCTGGAATATCCTATAAGAAATAGGGAATTTTCTCCTTTAAATCCCATAGGGGATGGGAAAATCCTGGAATATCCTATAAGAAATAGGGAATATCCTATAAATCCCATAGGGAATGTGGAAAATCCTGGAATATCCTATAGGGAATGGGGAATTTTCTCCTTTAAATCCTATAGGGAATGAGAAAATCCTGGAATATCTTATAGGGAATGGGGAATTTTCTCCTTTAAGTCCCATAGGGAATGGGAAAAACCCAGAATATCCTATAAGAAATAGAGAATTTCCTATAAATCCCATAGGGAATGGGGAATCTTCTCCTTTAAATCCCCTCAGACACCCCAAATCCCCTCAGACACCCCAAATTCCCTCAGATCCCCCAAATCCCCTCAAACCACCCCAAATCCCCTCAGACCTTTCTAAAACCCCCTCGGATCTTCCCAAATCCCTCAGATCTTCCTAAACCCCCTCAGACCTTCCTAAATTCCCCCAGACTTTCCCAAACCCCCGCAGATCTTCCTAAACTCCTCAGACCTTCCTAAATCCTCTCAAACCTTCCTAAACTCCCTCAGATCTTCCCAAGCCCCCTCAGACCTTCCTAAACCCCTCAGACCTTCCACAGCCCCTCAGAGACCCCCTCAGACGCCCAAACCCTCAGACCCCCAACTCCCTAAGGATCCCCCAAACCCCCTCAGACTCCCCAAGCTCCCTCAGACTCCACAAACCCCTCAGACCTTCCTAAATCCTCTGACCTTCCTAAACCCCCTCAGACCCCCAAGCCCCTCACCCCTCAGGACCCCAAACCCCTCAGAGCCCCCAAATCCCTGAGCCCCCAAATCCCTCAGACCCCCAAGTTCCCTCAGGCTCCCCAAGCTCCTTCAGACCTTCCTAAACCCCCTAAGACTTTCCCAAACCTCCTCAGATTCCTAAACCCCCTCAGACCCCCAAACCCCTCAACTCCCCTCAGACTCCCAAACCCCTCAGATCTTCCTAAATCCCCTCAGACTTTCTAAATCCCCTCAGACCCCCAAGCCCCCTCAGACTCCCTCAAGCTCCCTCAGACTTTCCCAAACCCCCTCAGATCTTCCTAAACACCCTCAGATCTTTCCAAACCCCCTCAGACTTTCCCAAACCTCCTCAGACCTTCCTAAACCCCCTCAGAGCCCCAAACCCCTCAGACCCCCAAACCCTCAGACCCCCAAACCCCTCAGCTCCCTCAGACTCCCCAAACCCCCTCAGATCTTCCTAAATCCCCTCAGACTTTCCTAAATCCCCTCAGATCTTCCTAAATACCCTCAGACTTTCCTAAATCCCCTCAGAGCTTCCTAAACCCCCTTAGACCTTTCTAAACCCCCTTAGACCTTTCTAAACCCCCTTAGACCTTTCTAAATCACCTCAGACCCCCCAAGCCCCCTCAGAGCTCCCAAACCCCCCTCACCCCTCAGAGTCCCCAAGCCCCCTCAGACCCCCCAAACTCCTCAAACCTCTCACCCTTCAGGCATTCCTAAATCCCCTCAGACCCCGCAAACCCCTCAAACACCTCACCCCTCAGGCATTCCTAAATCTCCTCAGACCCCCAAACCCCTCAGACCCCCTCACCCCTCACGCCCTCCCTCTCCCAGCCCGGCCCGCTCCGCCCCCCCCCACCGCCATGACTCAGGGAAAGCGGCCCCGGTCAGACCGGGCCGAGCCGGGCCGGGCCGGGCTGAGGGTTCCCCCGAGGCTCCCCGGGGCTGCCCCGAGGCTCGCGGATGGCCGCCGCCGCCCTCACCACACCATGGTGCTCTCCAGAACCATCGCGGCCCCTTCTTCCCCTCAGCGCCGGCCCGCGCTCCGCCCAACACCGCGCCCGCTGATTGGCGGAGAGAGGAGACACCGCGGCCAATCAGCGCGCCGCGTCTAACGGGGTGCGCGCCGCGTCTAACGGGGTGCGCGCCGCGGGGCATGCTGGGAGTTGTAGTTCTGGGCGGGGTGAGGAGACACCCGGAAGGACATGCGTGTGTCACCGCGGAGGGCAGGGATGTCACCTCCCTCCCTGCGACACCTCCTCCGGGCGTTGGGCAGGAACGCCGGGGTGTCCTCAGCCCGCGACATCCCCCAGGGGTGTCCCCATGTCCACTTGTGTCCCCTCCGTGCCACCCCAGGGGTGTCCCCATGTCCCTTTTGTCCCATGCCACTCCACGGTGTCCCCATGTCCCCCCAGCCACCCCAGGGGTGTCCCCATGTCCCCTCAAAGCCACCCCAGGGTGTCCCCTTTTCCCCCCATGCCACCCCAGGGTGTCCCCTGTCCACTTGTGTCACCTCTGTGCCACCCCAGGAATGTCCCCATGTCCCTTTTTGTCCCCCAGGAATGTCCCCATGTCCCCCCAGCCACCCCAGGATGTCCCCATGTCCCCTTTTCCCCCCAAAGCCACCCCAGCAATGTCCCCATGTCCCCTTTTGTCCCCCACGGGTGTCCCCATGTCCCCCCAAAGCCACCCCAGTTATGTCCCCATGTCCCCTTTTGCCCCCCAAAATCACCCCAGCAATGTCCCCATGTCCCCCAATGCCACCCCAGAATCCCCCTATCACCTTTTGTCCCCCAGCGATGTCCCATGTCCCTTTTTGTCCTCCAACAATGTCCCCATGTCCCTTTTTGACCCCCAGGGATGTCCCCATGTCCCTTTCCCCTCAAACCACCCCAGCCAATGTCCCCATGCCCCCTTTTCCCCTCAGTGCCACCCCAGTGACGTCCCCAATCCTTTTGCCCCCAGTGATGTCCCCATATCCCCTTTGTCCCCAGTGATGTCCCCACTCCCTTTTGCCCCTCTATGCCACCCCAGCAATGTCCCCATGTCCCTTTCTCCCCCCAAAGCCACCCCAGTGATGTCCCCATATCACCTTTTGTCCCCCACGGATGTCCCCATGTCCCTTCCTCCCCTCAAAGCCACCCCAGCAATGTCCCCATGTCCCCTTTTGTCCCCAGAGCCACCCCAGGAATGTCCCCATGTCCCCATTTTGTCCCCCAGGATGTCCCCATGTCCCCCAGGAATGTCCCCATATCACCTTTTGTCCCCTTCCCCACAGCAATGTCCCCATGTCCTTTTGTCCCCAAGGATGTCCCCATGTCCCCCAGCAATGTCCCCATGTCCCCTTTTCCCCTCAGTGCCACCCCAGTGACGTCCCCAAGTCCCTTTTTGCCCCCCAGTGATGTCCCCATATCCCCTTTTGTCCCCAGTGATGTCCCCACGTCCCTTTTTGCCCCTCTATGCCACCCCAGCAATGTCCCCATGTCCCTTTCTCCCCCCAAAGCCACCCCAGTGATGTCCCCATATCACCTTTTGTCCCCCACGGATGTCCCCATGTCCCTTCCTCCCCTCAAAGCCACCCCAGCAATGTCCCCATGTCCCCTTTTGTCCCCAGAGCCACCCCAGGAATGTCCCCATGTCCCCTTTTTGTCCCCAAGGATGTCCCCATGTCCCCCAGGAATGTCCCCATGTCCCCTAGGGATGTCCCCATGTCCCCCCAAAGCCACCCCAGTGATGTCCCCTCCCCTGTCCCCTCCCTGTCCCCTCCCTGTCCCCTCCCTGTCCCCAAGCACACGCAGAGCCAATCCATGTTTTCCAGCAGCACCGGAATGTTCCGGAAGCCCCGCCAGGCCTCAGTGTCACCGGGGAGGGGACAGAGAGGGGACACAGGTGACAATGGGGACAGGAACGTCCTTCCTGGGACAGGAATGTCCTCCTGGACAGAGGTGACAATGGGGACAGGAATGTCCTTCTGGACAGAAGTGACAATGGGGACAGGAATGTCCTTCCTGGGACAGGAAAATCCAGGAAAAGTCCATCCCAAGGACAGGGAATGTCCACTGCAATCCAGGAAAATTCCATCCCAATCCAGGAAATTCCATCCCAATCCAGAAAATTCCATCCAAATCCAGAAAATTCCATCCAAATCCAGGAAAATTCCATCCAAATCCAAGGAAATTCCTTCCCAATCCAGGAAAAATCCATTCCCAATCCACGAAAATTCCATTCCCAGTTGAGGAAAAGTTCATCCCAATCCAGGAAAAATTCACCCTAGTCGAGGAAAATTCCATTCCCAGTCTAGGAAAATTCCGTTTGCAATCCAGGAAATGTTCAAACCAATCCAGGAAATTCCATTCCTTATCCAGGAAATTCCATTCCTAATCCAGGAAAATTCCTTCCCAGGCCAGGAAATGTCCTTCTCAGTGAATGTCCTTCCCAGTCCAGGAAAATTCCATCCCAATCCAGGAAATGTCCACCCCAGTTGAGGAAAATTCCAGAATTCCCAATCCAGGAAATTCAATTCCCAGTCCAGGAAAAGCTCATCCCAATCCAGGAAAATTCTTTCCCAGGCAATCTTCTTCCCAGTCCAGGAAAAGTTCATCCCAAGGACAGGAAAATTCCATCTGCAATCCAGGAAAAACTCATCCCAATCCAAGGAAATTCCATTCCAAACTAAGGAAATTCCATCCCAATCCAGGAAAAATCCATTCCCAATCCAGGAAAAATCCATTCCCAATCCAGGAAAAATCCATTCCCAATCCAGGAAAATTCCTTCCCAGGCAATGTTCTTCCCAGTCCAGGAAAAGTTCATCCCAAGGACAGGAAAATTCCATCTGCAATCCAGGAAAAGTTCATCCCAGTCCATGAAATTCCATTCCTAGTCCAGGAAAAGTTCATCCCAATCCAGGAAAATTCCATCCCAATCCAGGAAAACTTCATCCCAGTTGAGAAAAATTCCTTCCCAAGGACAGGAAATTCCATTCCAATCCAGGAAAATCCCGTTTGCAATCCAGGAAATGTTCATTCCAATTCAGGAAAATTCCTTCTCAGTCCAGGAAAACTTCATCCCAATCCAACGAAATTCCATTTCAATCCAGGAAAAGCTCATCCTAATCCAAGGAAATTCCGTTCCTTATCCAGGAAAAATTCATCCCAATCTAGGAAAAATCCTTCCGAAGGACAGGAAACGTTCATCCCAGTTGAGGAAAAGCTCAACCCAATCCAAGGAAATTCCATTCCCAATCCAAGAAAAATCCATTCCTAATCCAGGAAAAATTCATCCCAATCCAAGAAAATTCCTTCCCAGTTGAGAAAAATTCCATCCCAATCCAGGAAATTCCATCCCAATCCAGGAAAATTCCAGAATTCCCAATCCAGAGTCGATCCAAAGGCCTCGGATGTTCCAACGATGAACTCCAAGATGGGCAGGAAAATTCCATGAAAATTCCATGAAAATTCCATGAGAATTCCATGAAAATTCCATGAATTCCATCCTCATTCCATGAAAATTCAACTCCCAATCCAGGAAAATTCCATGAAAATTCCATTCCCAATCCAGGAAAAATCCATAAAAGTTCCATTCCCAATTCCAGGAAAATTCCAGGAAAATTCCATTTCCAATTCCAGGAAAATTCCATTCGTTCCATTCTCATGAAAATTCCATTAATTTCATTCTCATTCCAGGAAAATTCCATGAAAATTCCATTCACAATCTAGGAAAATTCCATGAATTCCATTCCAGGAAAATTCCAAAAATTCCCAATTCAGGAAAATTCTATTAATTCCATTCCATGAAAATTCCATTCCCATTCCAGGAAAATTCCAGAATTCCCAGTCCAGGAAAATTCCATGAAAAATCCATTCCAGGAAAATTCCAGAATTCCCAAATCAGGAAAATTCCACGAATTCCATAAAAATCCATTTCCATTCCAGGAAATTTCCAGAATTCCCAATTCCAGGAAAATTTCATGAAAATTCCCAAAAAAAGTCCATCCATGAAAAAATCCAAATCCTCTTTTTTTTTTCTCTCTCTCTCCTGGAAAATTCCAGAATTCCCTGAATTCCTCCCCAATTTCCAATCCCAAAAACCCCAAAAATCACAAAAAATCTCCAAAATTTGCAAAAAAACCCCAAAAAATCCCCAAAAAATCCCCAAAAAACCCAAAAAACCCCAAAAAAATCCCAAATTCCCAAAAATCCCAAAAATCACCAAAAACAAAAATCAAAATAAAATCCAAAAAATCCCCAAAAAACCCCAAAAAATCCAAAAAAAATCCCCAAAAAATCCAAAAAATCCCCAAAAAACCCAGAAAAATCCTAAAAAATCCCCCAAAAATCCCGAAAAATTACCAAAAAAATCCCAAAAAAATCCCAAATTCCCAAAAATCCCAAAAATCCAAAAATCCCCAAAACAAAAATCCAAAAAAATCCCAAAAAATCCCCAAAAAAACCCAAAAAATCCCCAAAAAAACCCCAAAAAACCCCCAAAAATCCCAAAAAATCCCAAAATTCCAAACCCACCCCAAGAATTCCCAGAAAAAAAAAAAAAAAGGAAAATTATCCCAAAAAACATTTAAATATTTCATAAATATTCCATCCTGGGAGGGAAAAATTTGGGGAAAATTAATTTAGTTTTTTCCTTTCCTGATCCTAAAAAAAAAATTTGGGAATAAAGAGGAATTTGGAAGGAAAAAAAAATGTCTAATATAGACAAATATTCCATAGGAAATTTGGGAATTCTGGGAATTCTGAGATTCCCTAAATAAGGCAATTCCAGGAGGGAATTTTGAGGGAAAAATTCAGGATTTTGGGAATTCAAAATGCAAAAAAAATCAGTTTTTTTCCTGAAAAAAATACAGGAAATTTGGGAATTTTGGGGGGAAAATTCCCTTCCTGGTTTACATTCCATGTTTGGTTTTTTTGGGAGTAGAAATCCTGAAATTCCAGGTTTTTTGTGAATTATAAAAATGGTTTTCCAAATGGGAATTTTGAGGGAAAATTGGGGTTTTTTTCTGTTTAAAAAAATGGAATTTTGGGGGAAAAATTGGGGTTTTTTCCGTTTAAAAAATGGAATTTTTGGGGAAAAAAATTGGATTTTTTTTCTGTTTAAAAATGGAATTTTGGGGGAAAAATTGGAATTTTTGCATTAAAGAATTTCGGGGAAAAATGGAGTTTTCCTATTAAAATGGAATTTTTGCGGAAAAATTGGGTTTTTTCCATTTAAAAAATGGAATTTTGGGGGGAAATTGGAGATTTTTTCCATTTAAAAAAATGAAATTTTTGGGGGAAAATTGAGCTTTTTTCCATTTAAAAAACCAGAATTTTTTGGGAAAAATTGGTTTTTTCCATTTAAAAAACCAGAACTTTTTGGGGAAAATTGGGTTTTTTCCATTAAAAACATGGAATTTTCGGGGGAAAATTTGGGGTTTTTTCCATTAAAAAATGGAATTTTTTGGGAAAAATGGGGTTTTTTCCATTAAAAAAACAGGATTTTTGGGGGAAAATTGGGGATTTTTCCATTTAAAAAATGGAATTTTGGGGAAAAAATTGGGATTTTTTCCATTAAAAAAGAATTTTTGGGGAAAAATTTGGGATTTTTTCCATTTAAAAAACAGATACAGGGAAAAAATTGGAATTTTTCCATTTAAAATGGAATTTTGGGGAAAAATTGGAGTTTTTTGTTTAAAAAAAAATGAAATTTTGGGGAAAAATTGGGATTTTTTGCATTAAAAAAACTGAATTTTGGGGAAAAATTGGGTTTCCATTTAAAAAAAGGAATTTTGGGGAGAAAAAATTGGGGATTTTTGTCATTAAAAAAAATGGAATTTTTGGGGAAAAATTGGAGGTTTTTTCCATTTAAAAAAATGGAAATTTTGGGGGAAAATTGGGATTTTTATTATTAAAAAACAGAATTTGGAATTGGGAAAATTGGTTTTTCAATTAAAAACAGAATTTTGGGGAAAAATTGGGTTTTTTCATTAAAAAAAGAATTTTTTGGGGGGAAAAAATTGGGGTTTTTCCATTAAAAAAAACAGATTTTTTGGGAAAAAATTTGGGATTTTTTCCATTAAAAATGAAATTTTGGGGAAAAAAAATTGGGATTTTTTCAATTAAAAATAGAATTTTGGGGGAAAAATTGGGTTTTCTGCATTAAAAAACAGATTTTTCGGGGAAAAATTGGGTTTTTTCCATTAAAAAATGGAATTTTTAGGGAAAAATTCGAGGCTTTTTCCATTTAAAAAATGGCTTTTTTTGAGGGAAAAATTGGGGTTTCTTCCATTAAAAAAAACGGAATTTTGGAAAAAATTAGGTTTTTTTCAATTAAAAAACCAAATTTTGGGGAAAAAATTGGGTTTTTCTCCATTAAAAAATGGATTTTTTGGGGGAAAAAATTGGGGTTTTTTCCATTAAAAAAACAGATTTTTTGGGGAAAAATTGGAATTTTCCATTTAAAAAATGGAATTTTGGGGAGAAAAATTGGGGTTTTTCCATTAAAAAAAACAGAATTTTTGGGGAAAAATTGGGATTTCCATAAAAAATGAATTTTTGGAAAAATTGGATTTTTTTTCCATTAAAAAAAAGAATTTTTGGGGAAAATAGGGTTTATCAATAAAAAATGGAATTTTAGGATTTAGGGTTCGCAATTCCAGGATTTTCCAGGTTTTTTTAGGGAATTCTTTAAAAAATGGTTGAAAATGCCAGGAAGAGTTTGGCTTCTGAAGATCCCAAAAATCCCCAAAATTCCAAAAATCCCAAAAAATCCTCCAAAAAATCCTCCAAAAAATCCTCCAAAAAATCCCAATAAATTAAAAAAAAATCCCCAAAATTCCCCAAAAAATTAAAAAAAAAATTCCCAAAAAATCCTCCAAAAATCCCAAAAATTCCCCAAAAAAATTCCCAAAAAATCCTCCAAAAATTTCCCAAAAAACCTTCCCTGATTGTGGGAAAAAAATTCCCAAAAATCCTGCTGGGAAAAGGGAGAAAAATCAAAGTTTTTCCATAAATTTTGTTCGTTTTTTCCCATTTTTTTGGGATTTTTTATCCTGGGAAAATACGGAAAAAATCCTTATTTATTTGTAAAAAATAATAATTAATAATTCATAATAATAATAATTAATAAATCGATTAAAACACCAAAAATTCCTGCAGGACTAAAAAAAAAACTGGAATTGAATCCAAGAAAATTTTTTTGGGGAAAAAAAACCAAAATTTGGGATAAAAATACTAAAAAAAAACCCAAAAAATTTCCCAACTGGGAATTTTCCGGAAAAATTTCCAAGGAATTTTTTTTCCCCTTTTTTCCCCAAAATTTTGGGAATTCCTGGAAATGTTGGGAATTCCTGG
>NC_139505.1:4209485-4240135 GCF_008360975.1 Lichenostomus cassidix
AAAATCCTCCAAAAATCCCAAAAATTCCAAAAAAATTCCCAAAAAATCTTCCAAAAATTTTCCCAAAAAACCTTCCCTGATTGTGGGAAAAAATTCCCAAAAATCCTGCTGGGAAAAGGGAGAAAAATCAAAGTTTTTCCATAAATTTTGTTCGTTTTTTCCCATTTTTTTGGGATTTTTTATCCTGGGAAAATACGGAAAAAATCCTTATTTATTTGTAAAAAATAATAATTAATAATTCATAATAATAATAATTAATAAATCGATTAAAACACCAAAAATTCCTGCAGGACTAAAAAAAAAACTGGAATTGAATCCAAGAAAATTTTTTGGGAAAAAAACCAAAATTTGGGATAAAAATACTAAAAAAAAACCCAAAAAATTTCCCAACTGGGAATTTTCCGGAAAAATTTCCAAGGAATTTTTTTTCCCCTTTTTTCCCCAAAATTTTGGGAATTCCTGGAAATGTTGGGAATTCCTGGAAATTTTGGGAATTCCTGGAAATTTTGGGAATTCCTTTTGTTTTTGCTTTTTTTTCTTCTTCTCTTCTTCCTCAGTTTTCCAAGGAAAATGAGAATTCCAAAAGGAAAATTCCCAAAGTTTTTTTCCCAAGTTTTTCCAGCTGCAGGGATTGTCGGAAAATTGGGAATTTCCAGGAGGTTTTTTTGGGATTTTTTTCCTTGGAAAAGTTGAATTCCATCCGGGAGCTGTCGGTGCTGCTTCACTGGGGAGAGAAAAAAAAAGGGAAAAAATTAGGAAAAAATTGGGAAAAATTGGGATTTTTCCGTTAATATTCCCGAAATTCCCACCCTGGGAGAAAATTTGGGAATTTGCAGGCCTTGGGAATGAAGAATTTTCATAATTTTTTGGTAAATTTTGGGATTTTGGGTTTTTTTTGGTTTGTTGGGTTTGGTTGGTTTGGGTTTTGGTTGGTTGGTTTTTTTTTTTGTTTTGGGTTTTGGGTTTTTTAATCCAATTTGGGATTTTCCAGGATTTAGAAATTGAAGAATTTTCCTAATTTTTAGCAAATTTTGAGAATTTTAGGAAGAAATTTTATCCCAAATATTCCAAATCTCATTAGGATTGGATTTGGGATTTTCCAGGTTTTTAGAACTTGAGGAATTTTCCTAATTTTCAACAAATTTTGGGAATTTTTTGAAGGAATTTTATCCCAAATCCTATTTGGGATTTTTCAGGATTTGGAAATTGAGGAATTTTCCTGATTTTTAGCCAATTTTGGGAAGAATTTTTATCCGAATATTCCAAATCTCATTAGGATTGGATTTGGGATTTTCCAAGTTTTTAGAAATTGAGGAATTTTCCCAATTTTTAGCAAATTTTGGGAATTTCAGGAAGAAACTTTATTCCAAATATTCCAAATCTCATTAGGATTGGATTTGGGATTTTCCAGGTTTTTAGAAATTGAGGAATTTTCCCAATTTTTACCAAATTTTAGGAATTTTAGGAAGAAATTTTATCCCAAATCCAATTTGGGATTTTCCAGGATTTGGAAATTGAAGAATTTTCCTAATTTTTAGCAATTTTGGGTTTTGGGTTTTTTTTTTTGGGTTTTGGTTTGGTGGTTTTTGTTTTTGTTTTGGGTTTGGGGTTTTTTTTTGGGTTTTGGTTTGTTGGGTTTTTTTTTTTTTTTTGGGTTTTGGTTTTTTTTTTGGGTTTGGTTTGGTGGTTTTTTTTTTTGTTTTGGGTTTTGGGTTTTTTTTTTTTGGGTTTTTTTGGTTTTGGTTTTTGTTGGGTTTTTTTTTTTTTGGTTTTGGGTTTTTTTTTGGGTTTTGGTTTGGTTGGTTTTTTTTTTTTGTTTTGGGTTTTGGGTTTTTTTTGGTTTTTTGTGGTTTTTTTTTTTGTTTTTGGGTTTTGGTTTTTTTTTTTTGGTTTTTTTGGGTTTTGGTTTTTGTTGGGTTTTTTTTGGGGTTTTGGGTTTTTTTTTGGGTTTTGGTTTGGTTGGGTTTTTTTTTTTGTTTTGGGTTTTGGGTTTTTTTTTTTTGGTTTTTTTGGTTTTGGTTTTGTTGGTTTTTGTTTTTTTTGGGTTTTGGGTTTTTTTTGGGTTTTGTTGTTGGGTTTTTTTTTTGTTTTGGGTTTTGTTTTTTTTTGGGTTTTGTTTGTTGGGTTTTTTTTTTTTTGGGTTTGGGGTTTTTTTTGGTTTGTTTGGTGGTTTTTTTTTTGTTTGGGTTTTGGGTTTTTTTTTTTTGGTTGGTTTGGGTTTTGGTTTGGTTGGGTTTTTTTTTTTTTTGGTTTTGGGTTTTTTTTTTTGGTTGGTTTGGGTTTTGGTTTTTGTTGGGTTTTAATTTTGGGATTTTAGGAAGAAATTTTATCCCAAATCCCATTTGGGATTTTCCAGGATTTAGAAATTGAGAAATTTTTCCAATTTTTTAGCAGATTTTGGGAATTTTAGGAAGAAATTTTATCCCAAATATTCCAAATCTCATCAGGATTTTATTTGGGATTTTCCAGGTTTTTAGAAATTGAGGAATTTTCCCAATTTTTAGCCAATTTTGGGAATTTCAAGAAGAAATTTCATCCCAAATCTCATTTTTCCCCACATTTTTCCACAGAAATTCCCAATTTTTCCCAAATTCCAGCAATTTTCACCTCCAAAAACCCCCAAATTTTCCAGGCTGAGCTCCAGGAATTTGGGAAAAGTCATTCCCAAAAAAATTTGGGATCCAAACACCCAAAATTCCAGGATTTTTTTTGGAATAAAAACTCACAAAGCTGATCTCAGTCTCCTGCAGCTCCTCCAGCTCCAGAGGCAGGGAAGGTCTGGAAAAAAAAATGGGAATCTTAGGGAATTTTTTGGGAATTAATCCAAAGAATTTCATCCCTAAATTCTAATTTTTAAAGCTCTGCTGATCCCAGCTTGGAATTCCTGGGAAATCCTGGAAAAATATCCCAAAAATCAGCAAAATTCAGGTTTTTCCCAAGAGATTTCTGGTTTTTCCAGGTTTTTCCATTGTTTTCTCAAAGAATTTCTAATTTTTTCCAGGTTTTTCCTAAAGAATTTTTGGTTTTCCAGGTTTTTTCCAAAGAATTTCTGGGTTTTCCCAAGACATTTCTGGTTTTTTCCAAGTATTTCCCAAAGAATTTCTGGTTTTTCCAGGTTTTTCCCAAGAAAATTCCAGTTTTTCCCAGTTTTACCCAAAGAATTTCCCATTTTTCCAGGTTTTTCCCAAGAAATTTCCGGGTTTTCCAGGTTTTTCCCCAAGAATTTTTGGCTTTTCCAGGTTTTTCCCAAGAAATTTCCCATTTTTCCAGGTTTTTCCCAAGAAAATTCCAGTTTTTCCAAGTTTTTCCCAAGAGATTTCTGGTTTTTCCCAAGAAATTTCCACTTTTTCCAGGTTTTTCCCAAGAAATTCCTGATTTTTCCAGGTTTTTCCAGGTTTTTCCCAAAGAATTTCTGTTTTTTCCCAAGAAATTTCTGATTTTCCAAGTTTTTTCCAAGATATTTCCATTTTTTTCCCAAAGAATTTCTGATTTTTCCAGGTTTTTCCCAAGGGAATTCAAATTTTTCCAGGTTTTTCCCAAGAAATATCTGATTTTTCCAGGTTTTTCCCAAGAAATTTCTGATTTTTCCAGGTTTTCCCAAGTTTTTCCCAAAGAATTTCCAGTTTTCCCCCATTTTCCCAAAGAATTTCTGGTTTTTCCACATTTTTCCCAAGAGATTTCCAGGTTTTTCCAGTTTTTTCCCAAGAAATTTCTGATTTTTCCAGGTTTTTCCATGTTTTTCCCAAGGGAATTTCTGTTTTTCCACATTTTTCCCAAGAAATTTCTGGTTTTTCCAAGTCTTTCTCAAGGAATTTCTTTTTTCCAAGTTTTTCCCAAAGAATTTCTGGTTTTCCCACATTTTTCCCAAGGGATTTCTGGGTTTTCCAGGTTTTTCCCAAAGAATTTCTGTTTTTTTCCAGGTTTTTCCCAAGAAAATTCCAATTTTTCCATGTTTTTCCCAAAGAATTTCCAGTTTTACCCAAAGAATTTCCCATTTTTCCACGTTTTTCCCAAGAAATTTCCCATTTTTCCAGGTTTTTCCCAAACAATTTCTGATTTTTCCAGGTTTTTCCCCAAGAATTTCTCTTTTTTCCAGGTTTTTCCCAAGGGAATTCTGGTTTTTCCAGGAGTTTTGGAGAATCCCAAATTCAGGGAGGAATTTCAGGATTGAAATCCACAAGGATTGGAGAATTCCACGGAAAAATGGGAATAAAACTAAAATTCCACGTTAATTCCACAGCAGAATTCCATGGAAATTCCACAAAGAAATTCCATAAAATTCCATAAAGAAATTCCTCAGGAATTCCACAGAAAATGTGGATAAAGAGAAGAAAATTTCATGGGAATTCCACAGGAAAATTCCATGGAAAAATGGGAATAAAGCTAAAATTCCGTGTTGATTCCACAAGAGAATTCCATGGAAAAATGGGAATAAAGAAATTCCTCAGGAATTCCATGGAAAAATGTGGCTAAAGGGAATTTTCCATATTAATTCCACATGGGAATTCCATAGGAAAAAATGTGGATAAATAGAATATTCCATGGGAATTCCACAGGAAAGTGTAATTAAAAATGAACATGAAATAAAAATCACTATTTCAATAAATAATAATTAGTTATTAATAATATGTAATAAAATAATACAATTAATATTTTATAATAAATAAAATTAAATAATAAATAATAAAATAATATTCCACATTAATTCCAAAGGAAAATTCCACGGAAAAATGTGCAGAAGAAGATTTCATGTTCATTCCAGAGGAGAATTCCATGGAAATTCCACAAAGAAATTCCATAAAATTCCATCAAGAAATTTCTCAGGAATTCCAGAGAATTCCACAGAAAATGTGGATAAAGAAAATTTTCCATATTAATTCCACATGGAAATTCCATGGAAAAAAGTGGAAATTTTTGGAAGATTTTCCCAGGAATTTCCTCACTCTGAAACCACCCAAATCCCGAGATTTCCTGGGAATTTTTCCTGGGAATTTTTCCTGGGAAAAGCTGGAATTTTCTCTCACCTGCGCAGGGAAATTCCAGGAGTTTCTGCAGAACCTTCGGATGTGTGAACTTCGACTCCAACAGACCTGCGGGAATAAAATTGGGAATAAAATTGGGAATATTGGGAATATCGGGAATATTGGGAATATTGGGAATGACTCTAGAAAACTGGGAATATTGGGAATATCGGGAATGGCTCAGGGAAATCTGGGATTGGCTGGGAAATTGGGAATATTGGGAATGACTCTAGAAAATTGGGAATATTGGGAAATTGGGAATATTGGGAATATTGGGAATATTGGGATAGCCAGGGGAAATCTGGGATTGGCCAGAAAATTGGGAATATTGGGAATATTTGGATAGTCAGGGGAAATCTGGGATCAGATGGGAAATTTGGAATATTGGGAATATTGGGAATATTTGGATCAGCAGGGAAATTGGGAATATTGGGAATATTCCCATAGCCAGGGGAAATCTGGGATTGGATGGGAAATTATCAGGAATATTGGGAATATTGGGAATGGCTCAGGGAAATCTGGGATGAACTGGGAAATTGGGAATATTGGGAATGACTCTAGAAAATTTGGAACATTGGGAATATTGGGAATATTGGGAATATTGGGAATATTGGGATAGCCAGGGGAAATATGGGATTGGATGGAAAATTGGGAATATTGGGAATTGCTATGGGAAATCTGGGATTGGCCAGAAAATTGGGAATATTGGGAATATTTGGATAGTCAGGGGAAATCTGGGATCAGATGGGAAATTTGGAATATTGGGAATATTTGGATCAGCAGGGAAATTGGGAAAATTGGGAATATTGGGAATATTGGGAATATTGGGATAGCCAGGGGGAATTTGGGATTGGCTGGGAAATTGGGAATATTGGGAATATCGGGAATATTGGGAATGTTGGGAATGGCTCAGGGAAATCTGGGATTGGCTGGGAAATTGGGAATATTGGGAATGACTCTAGAAAATTTGGAATATTGGGAATATTGGGGATATTGGGAATATTGGGAATATTGGGATAGCCAGGGGAAATTGGGATTGGATGGAAAATTTGGAATATTGGGAATGACTCTAGAAAATTTGGAATATTGGGAATATTGGGAATATTGGGAATATTGGGAATGGCTCAGGGAAATCTGGGATTGGATGGAAAATTGGGAATATTGGGAATTACTATGGGAAATCTGGGATTGGCCAGAAAATTGGGAATATTGGGAATATTTGGATAGCCAGGGGGAATCTGGGATCGGATGGAAAATTGGAATATTGGGAATATTAGGAATATTTGGATCAGCAGAGAAATTGGGAAAATTGGGAATATTGGGATAGCCAGGGGGAATTTGGGATTGGAAGGGAAAATGGGAATATTGGGAATATTGGGAATGACTCTGGAAAATTTGGGATCAGCTGGAAAATTGGGAATATTGGGAATATTCCCATAGCCAGGGGAAATCTGGGATTGGATGGGAAATTGGGAATATTGGGAATGATGCTGGAAAATTTGGGATTGGCCAGAAAGTTGGGAATATTGGGAATACTGGGAATGGCTCTGGGAAATGTGGGATCAGCCAATCCCAACCTCCTTTTCCCTCTCCTTTCCCAGCTGGAATTCCATGAGAATTCCATGGGAATTTGGGAATACCTGCTGGGAGGAGATCCAATCCAACCCCAAATCCCTTTTCCATGAAAATTCCCTGGAATTTTGGGAATTCCTACCTGCTGGGAGGGGATCCCAGGCCGGCGCTGCCCAGGGAGGAGCTGGAGAGAGTTGTGGCCAAAGAGTCACTGCAGGAGGCAGGAAGGGCTGGGAGAGGCCGAGGGAGAACGTCCGGCCGGGAATCTGGGAATGGAAATACGGGAATTAGTTGGGAATCTGGGAATGGAAATATGGAATTATATGGGAATTATTTGGGAATTATATGGGAATTTGGGATTGGAAAAACCCGGGAGAGGGCGAGGGAGGATGTGCGGCCGGGAATCTGGCAATTTGGGAATGTGAGAATTATATGGGAATTTGGGAATGTGAGATTGGGAATTTGGGATCATTTGGGATTGGGATTGACAGCGGGAATGGCCAGGAGAGGGCAAGGGAGAACGTCCGGCCAGGAATCTGGGAATTTGGGAATGAGAATATGGGAATTATATGGGAATTTGGGATTTATATGGGAATTTGGGAATGGAAATATGGGAATTAGATGGGAATTTGGGCATGAAAATCTGGGAACAGCCTGGGGAGAACGTCCAGCCGGGAATCTGGGAATGATATGGGAATGGGAATTTGGGAATGGAAATATGGGAATTATTTGGGAATTATTTGGGATTTTGGGATTGGGAAGGGCTGGGAGAGGGCAAGGGAGAACGTCCGGCCGGGAATCTGTATGGGAATTTGGGAATGAAAATATGGGAATTAGATGGGAATTAGATGGGAATTTGGGATTTAAATGGGAATTTGGGAAGGGAAATATGGGAATTATTTGGGAATCTGGGAATGGAAATGTGGGAATTAGATGGGAATTAGATGGGAATTTGGGATTGGGAATATGGGAATTTGGGAATGGAAATATGGGAATTATTTGGGAATTAGATGGGAATTATTTGGGAATTATTTGGGAATTTGGGATTGGGAACGGCTGGGAGAGGGCGAGGGAGAACGTCCGGCCGGGAATCTGTATGGGAATTTGGGAATGAAAATATGGGAATTATTTGGGAATTATATGGGAATTTGGGAATTATATGGGAATTTGGGAATGAAAATAGGGGAATTATTTGGGAATTATACGGGAATTTGGGATTGGGAACGACCAGGAGAGAGCGAGGGAGAACGTCCGGCCGGGAATCTGGGAATGGAAATGTGGGAATTATTTGGGAATTTGGGATTGGGAAGGGCTGGGAGAGGGCGAGGGAGGACGTCCGGCCGGGAATCTGTATGGGAATTTGGGAATGAGAATATGGGAATTATTTGGGAATTTGGGATTTATATGGGAATGTGGGAATGAGAATATGGGAATTAGATGGGAATTATTTGGGAATTTGGGATTGGGAAGGGCTGGGAGAGGGCGAGGGAGAACGTCCGGCCGGGAATCTGGGAATTTGGGAATGAGAATATGGGAATGAGATGGGAATTTGGGATTTGTATGGGAATTTGGGAATGAGAATATGCGAATTATTTGGGAATTATTTGGGAATTTGGGATTGGGAAGGGCTGGGAGAGGGCGAGGGAGAACGTCCGGCTGGGAATCTGGGAATGTGGGAATGAGAATATGGGAATTATTTGGGAATTATATGGGAATTTAGGAATGGAAATATGGGAATTTGGGAATTTGGGATCATTTGGGATTGGGAATGGCTGGGAGAGGCCGAGGGAGAACGTCCGGCCGGGAATCTGTATGGGAATTTGGGAATGAAAATATGGGAATTATTTGGGAATTTGGGATTTATATGGGAATTTGGGAATGGAAATATGGGAATTATATGTGAATTTGGGCATGAAAATCTGGGAACAGCCTGGGGAGAACGTCCAGCCGGGAATCTGGGAATTTGGGATTGAGAATATGGGAATTATTTGGGAATTATTTGGGAATTTGGGATTTATATGGGAATTTGGGAATGAGAATCTGGGAATTGGATGGGAATTATTTGGGAATTTGGGATTGGAAAAACCCGGGAGAGGGCAAGGGAGGATGTCCGGCCGGGAATCTGGGAATGTGGGAATGAGAATATGGGAATTATTTGGGAATTTGGGATTGGGATTAACATCGGGAATGGGAACAGTCGGGGGAGAACATCTGGCCGGGAATCTGGGAATGGAAATACGGGAATTATTTGGGAATCTGGGAATGGAAATATGAGAATTTGGGAATTTGGGAATTTGGGATTGGGAATTTGGGATCATTTGGAATTGGGATTGACAGCGGGAATGGCCGGGAGAGGCCGAGGGAGAACGTCCGGCCGGGAATCTGGGAATGGAAATGTGGGAATTATTTGGGAATTTGGGATTGGGAAGGGCTGGGAGAGGGCGAGGGAGAACGTCCGGCTGGGAATCTGGGAATGTGGGAATGAGAATATGGGAATTATTTGGGAATTTGGGAATTATTTGGGAATTTGGGAAGGGAAATATGGGAATTATATGGGAATTTGGGATTTATATGGGAATCTGGGAATGAGAATATGGAAATTATTTGGGAATTATTTGGGAATTTGGAATTGGGAACGGCCAGGAGAGAGCGAGGGAGAACGTCTGGCCGGGAATCTGGGAATGGAAATGTGGGAATTAGATGGGAATTAGACGGGAATTTGGGAATGGGAATTTGGGAATTATTTGGGAATGTGAGATTGGGAATTTGGGATTGGGAATATGGGAATTATTTGGGAATTTGGGATTAACATTGTGAATGGGAACAGCCTGGGGAGAACGTCCAGCCAGGAATCTGGGGATGAAATATGGGAATTATTTGGGAATTATTTGGGATTTTGGGATTGGGAACAGCTGGGAGAGGGCGAGGGAGAACGTCCGGCCGGGAATCTGGGAATGGAAATGTGGGAATTATTTGGGAATTATATGGGAATGGAAATGTGGGAATTGTTTGGGAATTAGATGGGAATTTGGGAATGGAAATATAGGAAATATTTGGGAATGGAAATATGGGAATTTGGGAATGTGAGATTGGGAATTTGGGATCATTTGAGTTTGGGAATTTGGGAATTCAGGATTGGGATTGACATCAGGAACGGCAAGGAGAGGGGAGGGAGAACATCCGGCCGGGAATCTGGGAATTTGGGAATGTGGGAATGAAAATATGGGATTGGGAATATGGGAACAGCCTGGCGAGAATGTCCAGCTGGGAATCTGGATGGGAATTTGGGAATTAGATGGGAATTAGATGGGAATTTGGGAATGGAAAAACCCAGGAGAGGCCTGGGGAGCACAGAAATTGTTTGGGATAAAATCAAAGAATTCTTTGGGAATGAAAATAGGGATTTTTTGGGAATAAAACCAATAAATTTTGGCAATAAAACCTGGGAACTTTTGGGATAAAATGGGGATTTTTTTGGGATCAAAATTGGGATTTTTTGGGCTAAAATGGGGATTTTTTTGATCAAAATGGGGATTTTTCTGGGATCAAAATTGGGATTTTTTTGGGCTAAAATGGGGATTTTTCTGGGATCAAATTGGGATTTTTTAGGATAAAATTGGGATTTTTTGGGGATAAAAACCAAGGATTTTTTGGGATAAAATAGGGATTTTTTGGGGCTAAAATTGGGAATTTTTTTGGGGAAAAAATTGAGGATTTTTTTAATAGAAATGAGATTTTTTTGGGCATGAAAATGGAGATTTTTTGGGAATGAAAACAGGGACTTTTGGGATAAAACCAAGGAATTTTTGGGATAAAAATTGGATTTTTTTTAGGAATAAAACCAAGGAATTTTTGGGATTTTTTGGGATAAAACCAAGGAGATTTTTGGGATAAAAAATGGGATTTTTTGGGATAAAACCAAGGAATTTTTGGGATAAAAACTGGGAATTTTTGGGATAAAAACTGGGAATTTTTGGGATAAAAACTGGGAATTTTTGGGATAAAAACTGGGAATTTTTGGGATAAAATGGGGATTTTTTGGGCTCAAACCTCCCAGCTCCCACCTTGCTCCAGGTCCATCTCAGCTGCTCCTTTGGCCTCAGCAGGATTTGGGATTTGGGTTGGAATTCCTGCCTGACTCCTCCTGGGAACGCTGGGAGCTCCTCGGCTCTTCTTGGAGGGAGAGGGTTTCACTGGAAAATGGGGAAAATCCGTGAAAAAATGGGAAATTCCAACAAAAAAGGGGAAATTCTGTGGGAAAAGGGGAGAATTCTGGGGGAAAATGGGAAAAATCCGTGAAAAAATGGGAAAAATCCATCAGAAAAAAGGGAAAAATCCATCAGAAAATGGGAAAAAGCTGTGAAAAAACGGGAAAAATCCATCAGAAATGGGAAAAATCCGTGAAAAAATGGGAAAAATCCATCAGAAATGGGGAAATTCTGTGGAAAATGGGAAAAATCGGTGAAAAAATGGGAAAAATCCATCAGAAAAGGGGAAATTCCATCAGAAAATGGGAAAAATCCATCAGAAAATGGGAAATTTCCATCAAAAATGGGGAGAATTCTGTGGGAAATGGGGAGAATTCTGGGGGAAAATGGGAAAAATCTGTGAAAAAATGGGAAAAATCCATTAAAAAATGGGAAAAAGCTGTGAAAAAAGGGGAAAAATCCATCAGAAAAGGGGAAAAATCCATCAAAAATGGGAAAATCCATCAGAAAAGGGGAAAAATCCATCAGAAAACGGAAAAAATCCATCAAAAAATGGGAAATTTCCATCAAAAAAGGGGAAATTCTGTGGGAAATGGGGAGAATTCTGGGGGAAAATGGGAAAAATCTGTGAAAAAATGGGAAAAATCCATTAAAAAATGGGGAAAATCTGTGAAAAAATGGGAAAAATCCATCAGAAAAGGGGAAATTTCCGTCAGAAAATGGGAAATTTCCATCAAAAAATGGGGAAATTCTGTGGGAAATGGGGAGAATTCTGGGGGAAAATGGGAAAAATCTGTGAAAAAATGGGAAAAATCCGTTAAAAAATGGGAAAAAGCTGTGAAAAAATGGGAAAAATCCGTTAAAAAATGGGAAAAAGCTGTGAAAAAATGGGAAAAATCCGTTAAAAAATGGGAAAAAGCTGTGAAAAAATGGGAAAAATCCATCAGAAAAGGGGAAAAATCCATCAGAAAATGGGAAATTTCCATCAAAAATGGGGAAATTCTGTGGGAAATGGGGAGAATTCTGGGGGAAAATGGGAAAAATCTGTGAAAAAATGGGAAAAATCCATTAAAAATGGGAAAAAATGGGAAAAAATGGGAAAAATCCATCAGAAAATAAGGGGAAAATTCCATCAGAAAATGGGAAAAATCCACCAGAAAACGGGAAAAATCCATCAAAAATGGGAAAAATCCATCAAAAAAGGGGAAATTCTGTGGGAAAAGGGGAGAATTCTGGGGGAAAATGGGAAAAATCCGTGAAAAAATGGGAAAAATCCATTAAAAAATGGGAAAAATCCATCAAAAAAGGGGAAATTCTGTGGGAAATGGGGAGAATTCTGGGGGAAATTGGGAAAAATCCGTGGAAAAATGGGAAATTTCTATCAAAAAAGGGGAGAATTCCATAGGAAAACTGGAAAATTCTGTGGGAAAAGGGGAAAAATCCATGGGGAAAATTAGAAATTTCCATGGAAAATGGGAAAATTCCATAGGAAAATTCCATGGAAAAGGGGAGAATTCTATGGAAAATGGGGAAAATTTCATGGAAAAGGGGGAAATTCCATCAAAAAATGGGAAATATCCATCAGAAAAGGGGAAAAATCCATCAGAAAATGGGAAAAATCCATCAGAAAATGGGAAAAATCCATCAGAAAAGGGGAAAAATCCATCAGAAAAGGGGAAATTCTGTGGGAAATGGGGAAAATTCCATCCAAAAAGGGGAGAATTCCATCAAAAATGGGGAAAATTCTGTGAGAAAGGGGAAAAATTCCATGGAAAAGGGGGAAAAATCCATGGAAAACCTGGAAATTTCCACGGAAAAGGGAAAAATTCCATGGAAAATGGGAAAATTCTATGGGAAAAGGGGAGAATTCTATGGAAAATGGGGAAAATTTCATGGAAAAGGGAGAAATTCCATCAAAAAAAGGGGAAATTCCATCAAAAATGGGAAAAATCCATCAGAAAATGGGAAAAAATCCATCAAAAATGGGGAGAATTCTATGGAAAATGGGAAAAATTCCATGGGAAAAGGGAAATTTTCATGGGAAAGGGGAAAATTCCATGGAAAAATGAGAATATTCCGTCAAAAAAGGGGAAAATTCCATGGAAAATGGGAAAATTCCATGGAAAAGGGGATTTTTTTCCAGGAAAAAAAGTATTTTTCCAGGTTTTTTTAGGGAAACAGACGGAAAAAAAAACTGAAAAAATCAGAAAAAACCAGGAAAAATCGGGAAAACCAGGAGCAGGAGGAAATTCCTGATGGAAATGTGGGAATTTGGGAATTCTGGGAAGAAATAAAAGGAAAAACAAGCTGAAAAAAATCAGGAAAAATCCCTAAAAAATCAGGAAAAATCCGGGAAAAATCAGGAGAGGGAATTCCTGATGGAAATGTGGGAATTTTGGGAATTCCGGGAATTCTGGGATGAGATAGAGTGAAAAATGAGCTGAAAAAATCCGGAAAAATCAAGAAAAATCCATAAAAAAATCAGGAAAAATCCGAAAAAAATCCAAAAAAAATCCGAAAAAAATCCAGAAAAATCAGGAAAAATTGGGGGAAATTGGGAAAAATCAGGAGAGGGAATTCCTGATGGAAATTTGGGAATTCTGGGAATTGTGGGATGAGATAAAGGGAAAAATGAGCTCAAAAAATCCAGAAAAATCAAGAAAAATCCATAAAAAATCAGGAAAAATTAAAAAAAAATCCATAAAAATTCAGAAAAAATCGGGGAAAATCAGGAGTGGGAATTCCTGATGGAAATGTGGGAAATTTGGGAATTTTGGGAATTCTGGGAGGAGATAGAGGGAAAAATGAGCTCGAAAAATCCATAAAAAATCCGGAAAAATCCCTTAAAAATCCGAACAAATCCAGAAAAAATCCAGAAAAAATCCAGAAAAAAATCCAGAAAAATCAGGAGAGGGAATTCCCGATGGAAATTTGGGAAATTTGGGAATTCTGGGAATTCTGGGATGAGATACACAGAAAAATGAGCTCAAAAAATCAGAAAAAATCAGAAAAAAATCAGAAAAAAATCCAGAAAAATCAGGAAAAATCCAGAAAAAATTGGGAAAAATCAGGACTGGGAATTCCTGATGGAAATTTGGGAAATTTCGGAATGTTGGGAAGAAATAAAAGGAAAAACAAGCTGAAAAAAATCAGGAAAAATCCCTAAAAAATCAGGAAAAATCCCTAAAAAATCAGGAAAAATCCAGAAAAAATCAGGAAAAATCAGGAAAGGGAATTCCTGATGGAAATGAGGGAAATTTTGGAATGTTGGGAATTCTGGGAGGAGATAGAGTGAAAAATGAGCTCAAAAAATCCGGAAAAATCAAGAAAAATCCATTAAAAATGAGGACAAATCCCCAAAAAATCCAGAAAAAAATCAGGAAAAATTTAAAAAATCCATAAAAATCCAGAAAAAATCAGGAAAAATCAGGAGAGGGAATTCTTGATAGAAATGTGGGAATTTTGGGAATTTTGGGATGAGCTAGAGAGAAAAATTAGCTCAAAAAATCCGGAAAAATCAAGAAAAATCCATAAAAAATCAGGAAAAATCAGGAAAAAATCCGAAAAAATCCAGAAAAATCAGGAAAAATCAGAAAAAATCGGGAAAAATCAGGAGTGGGAATTCCCGATGGAAATTTGGGAATTCTGGGAATTTTTGGGAATTTTTGGGAAGCACTCACAGGGGATTTTCCGGAAGACAGTGTTGCACATGAAGCGCTGGAATCGCTCGGCGTAGAAACTCGGTCTGTGCACGGAGACTGTGTCCTGGAATTGGGGGAAAAATGGGAATTTCCGGGGAAATTTGGGAATTTTGGGAGGGGGAGGAGGTGAGAGTTGGATTTTTGGGATGGAAGGGAAAGTTTTCCCGGAAAAAATTTTTCCCATTTTCCCCCAAAAATTCCCATATTTTCCATTTTAAAAATCCCATTTTTCCTACAAAAATCTGGTTTTTTCCCCAAAAATTCCCATTTTCCCCCCAAAAATTCCTATTTTTCCCATAAAATAATTCCCATTTTCCCCCCAAAAATCCCATTTTTCCCATAAAAAATTCCCATTTTCCTTAAAAAAATCCCATTTTTTCCATAAGAAAATCCCATTTTCCTTCTGAAAAATCTGATTTTTTCATTGAAAAATGTGGGGTTTTATTAAAAATTCCCATTTTCCCCAAAAAATTCCCATTTTTCCCAAAAATTCCCATTTTTCTCCCCAAAATTCCATTTTCCCATAAAAATTCCCATTTTCCCCAAAATTCCCATTTCCCCCAAAAATTCCCAATTTTCCCCCAAAAATTCCCACATTTTTCCCCCAAAATTCCTTTTCCCCTAAAATTCCCATTTTTTCCCAAAAATTCCCATTTCCCCCAAAATTCCCATTTTCCCCCAAAAATTCCCATTTTCCCAAAATTCCCATTTTCCCATAAATTCCATTTTCCCCCAAATTCCATTTTAAATTCCCATTTTTCCCCAAAAATTCCCATTTTCCCCAAAAGATTCCCATTTTCCCCAAAAAACATCAATTTTTCCCCAAAAAAATTCCCAATTTTCCCAAAAATTCCCATTTTCCCCCAAAAAATCCCATTTTTCCCAAAAATTTCCCAATTTCCCCCCAAAATTCCCATTTTTCTCCCAAAAAATTCCCATTTTTGCCAAAAAAATTCTCATTTTCCCCCCAAAACCATCAATTTTTCCCCATAAAATTCCCATTTTTCCCCCAAAAATTCCCATTTTTCCCTAAAAAATTCCTAATTTTCCCCCAAAAAATTCCCATTTTTCCCAAAAAATCCCATTTTCCCCCAAAATCCATCAATTTTCCCCCAAAAAATTCCCATTTTTCCCCAAAAATTCCCATTTTTTTCTCCCAAAAATTCCCATTTTTCCCCAAAACCCATCAATTTTTCCACATAAAAAATTCCCATTTTTCCCAAAAATTCCCATTTTTTCCCCCAAAAAATTCCCATTTTTCCCTAAAAAATTCCCATTTTTCCCCCCAAAAAAGCAATTTTTTCCCAAAAAAATCCTATTTTCCCCCAAAAATTCCCATTTTCCCAAAAAATTCCCATTTTTCTCCCAAAAAATTCCCATTTTCCCAAAAAATTCTCATTTTTCTCCCAAAAAATTCCCAATTTTCCCAAAAATTCCCATTTTTCCCCCAAAAAATCCCATTTTCCCCCAAAAAATTCCCATTTTCCCCCAAAAATTCCCATTTTTTCCCAAAAATTCCCATTTTCCCATAAAAAATTCCCATTTTTCCCCCAAATTCCCATTTTCCCCCAAAAATTCCCAATTTTTTCCCAAAAATTCCCATTTTTTTCCCAAAAATTCCCATTTCTCACTCACCCCATCGTGCACCAAAGCTTTCCAGGAGTGTTCCAGTTTCTTCACAAACCTGCAGGAGGGAAAACCAAAATTCCTGGAATTTTTGGGGAATTTTTGGGGATTTCCAGGAAATTCCCAAAGGTTTGGATTTTCCCCCTTTTATCCCAAATTTTCCTGGATTTTTCCTGATTTTTTCCCATTTTTTTTCCTGATTTTCCCCCAATTTTTCCTGCATTTTTTTCCGGATTTTTTCTCAATTTTTCCCGGATTTTTCTCCTAATTTTTCAGATTTATTAATGGATTTTTTCCCCAATTTTTTCCAGATTTTTCCCAGATTTTTTTCTGGATTTTCCCCAGATTTTCCCCAGATTTTTTCCTGATTTTTTCCCCAATTTTTTCCCCAATTTTTTCCCGATTTTTAAATAGATATTTTTCCTGATTTTTTCCTGCTTTTTCCCAGATTTTTCCCCAAATTTTTATGGATTTTTCCCAGATTTTGCCCCCAGTTTTTCCCCGATTTTTTCCCAGATCATTTCCAGATTTTTTTCCCCATTTTTTCCTGATTTTTTCCTCATTTTTTTCCAGATTTTTTCCTGATTTTTCCCTGAATTTTTTCCAATTTTTCTCGGATTTTTTCCTGATTTTTCCCAATTTTTCCAGATTTTTCACCAATTTTTAAATGGAAATTTTTCCCCTGATTTTTTCCTGATTTTTCTCCTAATTTTTTGCCAGATTTTTTCCTGATTTTCTTTGTATTTTTTCCTGATTTTTCCCAGATTTTTTCCCCAATTTTTCCCAGATTTTCCCAGATTTTCCCAGATTTTTCCCCGTTTTTTTCCTGACTTTTTCCTGATTTTTAAAAGCGGATTAATGAACAAATTAAACAACATTTAACAGATTAAATAATTTCTCATTAACTAACATACTATTTAACGATGGACTAATGACTAATTGATTAATTAGCACTAATTAATGATTGATTAATCACCTGTAGGACTGCAGGACGTCGATGATCCCAATGTAGAGCAGCAAACGTTCCCCACGGGAATTCCGGGCTGGGATTCCTCCCATCCTGGAAAATTGGGAAAAATCCATGGGAAATCCCAAAAGGGAAAAATCCATGGGAAATCCCAAAAATCCCAAAAGGGAAAAATCCATGGGAAATCCCAAAAATCCCAAAAGGGAAAAATCCATGGGAAATCCCAAAAATCCCAATAAATCCCAAATGGGAAATCCATGGGAAAATCCCGAAAATCCCAATAAATCACGAATGGGAAATCCATGGGAAATCCCAAAAGTCCTATTAATCCCAAAAGGGAAATCCATGGGAAAATCCATGGAAAAATCCATGGAAAGAATATGGGATTGGGGTGGGAAATCCATGGGAAATCCCAAAAATCCCAATAAATCCCAAAAGGGGAATCCATGGGAAAATCCCAAAAATCCCAATAAATCCCAAAAGGGGAATCCATGGGAAAATCCCAAAAATCCCAATAAATCATAACAGGGGAATCCATGGGAAAATCCATGGAAAAATTGGGATTAATCCCGAAAAACCCAATAAATCCCAATAAATCTCACTAAATCTCAATCCCAGTTATTCCCAGTCCATCCCAGTCCATCCCAGTCCCTCCCAGTCCATACTGGTCGTCAGTCTCGATGGTTCCTCCACTCCTGACCTCTCCCTGCATGATTCCATGGCTGTGGAGCTTCCAACTCTAATCCAAACCCCAATAAATCCCAATAACTCCCAGTAACTCCCAGTAACTCCCAGTAAATCCCACTAAATCTCAATCCCAGTCCAATCCCAGTCCATACTGGTCGTCAGTCTTGATGGTTCCTCCCCTCCTGGCCTCTCCCTGGATGGACTCCATGGCTGTGCAGTTATCCCAACCCCAGTAACTCCCAGTAACTCCCAGTAAATCCCAATAAATCCCACTAAATATGCATCCCAGTCCCTCCCAGTCCATCCCAGTTCATCCCAGTCCTTCCCAGTCCCTACTGGTCATCAGTCTCGATGGTTCCTCCCTGGATGATTCCATGGCTGTGGAGCTTCCAACTCTAATCCAAACCCCAATAAATCCCAGTAACTCCCAGTAAATCCCACTAAATCTCAATCCCAGTTATTCCCAGTTATTCCCAGTCCATCCCAGTCTCTCCCAGTCCAATCCCAGTCCCTCCCAGTCCATACTGGTTGTCAGTCTCGAATGTTCCTCCCTGTGCAATTCCACGGTCAGGGAATTTCCAACTCCAATCCCAATCCTAATCAATCCCAATCAATCCAAATAAATCCCAATAAAGTCCAATCCCAGTAACTCCCACTAACTCCCAGTCCATCCCAGTCCCTCCCAGTCCATACTGGTCGTCAGTCTCGATGGTTCCTCCACTCCTGACCTCTCCCTGCATGATTCCATGGCTGTGGAGCTTCCAACTCTAATCCAAACCCCAGTAAATCCCAATAACTCCCAGTAAATCCCACTAAATCTCAATCCCAGTCCCTCCCAGTCCAATCCCAGTCCCTCCCAGTCCATACTGGTCGTCAGTCTCGATGGTTCCTCCCCTCCTGGCCTCCCCCTGGATGGACTCCATGGCTGTGGAGTACAGAGCTCTCTGTGCCACCCCAATCCCAGTCCCTCCCAGTCCATCCCAGTCCAATCCCAGTAACACCCAGTTATTCCCAGTCCATCCCAGTCCCTCCCAGTTCAATCCCAGTCCATCCCAGTCCATACTGGTCGTCAGTCTCAATGGTTCCTCCCTGGATGATTCCATGGCTGTGGAGCTTCCAACTCCAATCCCAACCCAATAAATCCTAATAAATCCCAGTAAATCCCAGTAAATCCCAACAAATCTCAATCCCAGTAACTCCCAGTCCATCCCAGTCCAATCCCAGTCCCTCCCAGTCCATACTGGTCGTCAGTCTCGATGGTTCCTCCCCTCCTGGCCTCTCCCTGGATGGACTCCATGGCGGTGAAGTTCGGATTGGAGTTGGAAATCCCAGTAACTCCCACTAACTCCCACTAACTCCCAGTCCATCCCAGTCCATCCCAGTCTCTCCCAGTCCATCCCAGTCTCTCCCAGTCCATCCCAGTCCATACTGGTCATCAGTCTCAATGGTTCCTCCTCTCCTGGCCTCTCCCTGGATGATTCCATGGCTGTGGAGTTATCCCAACCCCAGTAACTCCCAGTAACTCCCAGTAAATCCCAATAAATCCCAACAAATCTCAATCCCACTAACTCCCAGTCCCTCCCAGTCCAATCCCAGTCCCTCCCAGTCCATACTGGTCGTCAGTCTCGATGGTTCCTCCCCTCCTGGCCTCTCCCTGGATGGACTCCATGGCCGTGGAGTACAGAGCTCTCTGTGCCACCCTAACCCCAATCCCTCCCAGTAACTCCCAGTGAATCCCAGTAACTCCCAGTGAATCCCAGTAACTCCCAGTCAATCCCAGTTCATCCCAGTCCATACTGGTCATCTGTCTTGATGGTTCCTCCCTGGATGATTCCATGGCTGTGGAGCTTCCAACTCCAATCCAAACCCCAATAAATCCCAGTAACTCCCAGTAACTCCCAGTAAATCCCACTAAATCTCAATCCCAGTTATTCCCAGTCCACCCCAGTCCATCCCAGTCTCTCCCAGTCCAATCCCAGTCCCTCCCAGTCCATACTGGTCGTCAGTCTCGATGGTTCCTCCTCTCCTGGCCTCTCCCTGGATGGACTCCATGGTCGTGGAGTACAGAGCTCTCTGTGCCACCCCAATCCCAGTCCCTCCCAGTCCATCCCAGTCCCTCCCAGTCCCTCCCAGTCCAATCCCAGTTCAATCCCAGTCCCTCCCAGTCTATCCCAGTCCAATCCCAGTCCATACTGGTTGTCAGTCTCAATGGTTCCTCCTCTCCTGGCCTCCCCTTGGATGATTCCATGGCCGTGGAGTTATCCCAACCCCAGTAACTCCCAGTAACTCCCACTAAATCTCAATCCCAGTGATTCCCAGTGATTCCCAGTCCAATCCCAGTCCCTCCCAGTCCATACTGGTCGTCAGTCTCGATGGTTCCTCCCCTCCTGGCCTCTCCCTGGATGGACTCCATGGCCGTGGAGTACAGAGCTCTCTGGCCGGCCGGCCTGCCCCGCGGGTCCGCCAGGGAATTCCCGGCTGCGCGCTCCCGCTGCGCCTGGTCCAGGTTGTGGATGGCCACCAGGAGACTGTAGTCCATGATCTTGAAGCTCTGCAGGACCTGGGAAATGGGAAATATGGGATTTATTAGGGTTTACTGGTCACCAGCAGGCTGTAGTCCATGATCTTGAAGCTCTGGAGAACCTGGGAAATGGGAAAAATGGGATTTACTGGGAGTTACTGGGATTTACTGGGATTTATTGGTCACCAGCAGGCTGTAGTCCATGATTTTGAAACTCTGGAGAACCTGGGAAATGGGAAAAATGGGATTTAGTGGGATTTACTGGGAGTTACTGGTCACCAGGAGACTGTAGTCCATGATCTTGAAGCTCTGCAGGACCTGGGATATGGGAAATATGGGATTTAGTGGGATTTAGTGGTCAGTAAGAAACTGGAATCCATGATTTTGAAACTCTGGAGAACCTGGGAAATGGGAAATATGGGATTTATTGGCAGTTACTGGGATTTAGTGGTCAGTAGGAGACTGTAATCCATGATTTTCAAACTCTCAAGAACCTCGAAAAGTGAGAAAAATGGTTACCAGGAGACTGGAATCCATGATCTTGAAACTCTGCAGGACCTGGGAAATGGGAAAAGTGGGATTTAGTGGGATTTAGTGGGATTTATGGGTCAGTAGGAAACTGGAATCCATGATTTTGAAGCTCTGGAGAACCTGGAAAGTGGGAAAATGGGATTTTGTGGTCAGTAGGAAACTGTAGTCCATGATTTGAAAGCTCTGGAGAACCTGGGAAATGGGAAATATGGGATTTATTGGGATTTATTGATCACCAGCAGGCTGTAGTCCATGATTTTGAAACTCTGGAGAACCTGGGAAATGGGAAAATGGGATTTAGTGGGATTTACTGGGATTTATTGGTCACCAGGAGACTGTAGTCCATGATTTTGAAGCTCTGCAGGACCTGGGAAATGGGAAAAATGAAAAAAAAAGGATTTAGTGGGATTTATTAGGATTTACTGGTCAGTAGGAAACTGGAATCCATGATTTTGAAACTCTGGAGGACCTGGGAAATGGGAAATATGGAAAAAAAAGGATTTACTGGGAGTTACTGGGATTTACTGGTGACCAGCAGGCTGTAATCCATGATCTTAAGGCTCTGCAGGAAGAGGAAAAATGGAAAAAATGGGATTTACTGGGATTTATTGGTCACCAGCAGGCTGTTATCCATGATTTTAAAGCTCTGGAGAACCTGGAAAAATGGGAAAAATGGGATTTATTGGTCAGTAAGAAACTGTAGTCCATGATTTTGAAGCTTTGGAGGACCTGGGAAAGTGGGGAAAATGGGATTTAGTGGGACTTACTGGGATTTATTGGTCACCAGGAGACTGTAATCCATGGACACAATTTTCCCAATTCCAAAAATTGGGGAAAAAACACCAAAACCCCCAAATTTCCCCCCCAAAAACCTAGGAAAAAACCCAAAAAAACCCCAAATTTTCCCCCAAAAACTCACCAGACAATCCCTCTGCAGCATCTTGCAGAGCACACAACTATCCCACAAAAATGAGGAAAAAGGGCTGAAAACCCACCATTTCCCACAAAAAAAACCCAAAAATTGGGAAAAAGGATGGAAAATGCACAATTTTCCCACAGAAAAATTAGGAGAAAGCACTGAACATCCACAATTTCTCCAGAAAACCAAGAAAAAGGGTGGAATACTCACCATTTCCCACCAAAAAAACCCAAAAAATCAGGAAAAATGACCAAACACCCATGATTTCCCCCAAAAAACCCAAATATCTGGAAAAATCGTTGAACACCCCCAACTTTTCTATAAAAAACCCCAAAAAACAAGGAAAAAAGGCAGAACACTCACAACTTTCCCCAAAAACCTAGAAAAAAAGCCAAAAAAACCCAAATTTCCCCCAAAAAAACCTACAAAAAAAGCCAAAAACTCCAAATTTCCCCCAAAAAACCTAGAAAGAAAAGCGAAAAAACCCCAAATTTCCCCCAAAAAACCTAGAAAAAAGCCAAAAATCCCCAAATTTCCCCCAAAAAACGTAGGGAAAAAAGCCAAAAACCCCCAAATTTCCCCCAAAAAACCTAGAAAGAAAAGCCAAAAACCCCCAAATTTCCCCAAAAAAACCTAGAAAAAAGCCAAAAATCCCCAAATTTCCCCCAAAAAACCTAGAAAAAAAGCCAAAAACCCCAAATTTCCCCCGAAAAACCTAGAAAGAAAAGCCAAAAATCCCCAAATTTCCCCAAAAAAACCTAGAAAAAAGCCAAAAATCCCCAAATTTCCCCCAAAAACGTGGGAAAAAAGCCAAAAACCCCCAAATTTCCCAAAACCTAGAAAGAAAAGCCAAAAAAACCCAAATTTCCCCAAAAAAACCTAGAAAAAACCAAAATCCCCAATTTCCCCCAAAAACCTAGAAAAAAGCCAAAACCCCAAATTTCCCAAAAAAACCTACAAAAAAGCCAAAACCCCCACATTTCTCCAAAAACCTACAAAAAACCAAAAACCCCACATTTCCCCGAAAAACCTAGAAAGAAAAGCCAAAAACCCCCAAATTTCCCCAAAAAACCTAGAAAAAAAGCCGAAAATCCCCAAATTTCCCCCAAAAAACCTAGAAAAAAAGCCAAAAATCCCCAAATTTCCCCAAAAAAACCTAGAAAAAAAGCCAAAAACCCCCAAATTTCCCCAAAAAACCTAGAAAAAAGCCAAAAACCCCCAAATTTCCCCAAAAAAACCTAGAAAAAAGCCAAAAATCCCCAAATTTCCCCAAAAAAACCTAGAAAAAAGCCAAAAATCCCCAAATTTCCCCCAAAAAACCTAGAAAAAAAGCCAAAAACCCCAAATTTCCCCAAAAAACCTAGAAAAAAAGCCAAAAACCCCAAATTTCCCCAAAAAACCTAGAAAGAAAAGCCAAAAACCCCCAAATTTCCCCAAAAAACCTAGAAAAAAGCCAAAAACCCCCAAATTTCCCCAAAAAACCTACAAAAAAGCCAAAAACCCCAAATTTCCCCCAAAACCTAGAAAAAAGCCAAAAACCCCAAATTTCCCCAAAAAACCTAGAAAAGCCAAAATCCCCAAATTTCCCCCAAAAACCTAGAAAAAGCCAAAAACCCCAAATTTCCCCGAAAAACCTAGAAAGAAAAGCCAAAAACCCCAAATTTCCCCAAAAACCTAGAAAGAAAAGCCAAAAACCCCCAAATTTCCCCAAAAAACCTAGAAAAAAGCCAAAAACCCCCAAATTTCCCCAAAAAAACGTAGGGAAAAAGCCAAAAATCCCCAAATTTCCCCCAAAAACATAGGGAAAAAAGCCAAAACCCCCAAATTTCCCCAAAAAAACCTAGAAAAAGCCAAAAACCCCACATTTCTCCAAAAACCTAGAAAAAAGCCCAAAACCCCAAATTTCCCCCGAAAAACCTAGGAAAAAAGCCAAAAACCCCCAAATTTCCCCCCAAAAACCCCAAATTCCCCCAAAAAACTCACCAGGCAATCCCTCTGCAGCGTCTTGCAGAGCGCATTGTACATGTCAGAATCCAGGAACAAGCCATCAGGAATATCCTGCATGAAATCCAAATCCTTGAAGGTTGGGAAAACCTTTTCCCTCTCTTTTTGGGAAGCTCGGCGTTTGTAGGTTGAGCCTTTGAGGTCATATTTGAGGTGCATCCGGACAGATCTGGGCAGGAGGTTGTTCATCACCACGATCCGGATGTTCTTGCCGCCTGCCTGCACGCAGTACAGCCCGTAGAATTTGGGCAGCAGGGTTCTGGGGTTCTGGTTCAGGTTCTGGAATTAAAAAAACAGGGATTTTGGGTGAAGATTCCAGAAAAAACGGTGAAAATTTGACGAAAAATGGCGAAAATCTGGCGAAAATCCGTCAAAATTCGGTGAAAATCCTACAAAAATCCTATAAAATCCTACAAAATCCCATAAAATCCATCTGGGTTTTCAGGTTTTCTATGAGTTTTTGGGGTTCTGGTTCAGGTTCTGGGGAAAGAAAAGTTTGGGAATTTGGGTTAAAATCGCAGAAAAAATGGTGAAAATGTGGTGAAAATCCGGCGAAAAATGGTGAAAATCCTGGAAAAATCCCACAAGACCCTATAAAAATCCCACAAAATCCTATAAAATCCTACAAAATCCTACAAAATCCCATAAAATCCCTCTGGGTTTTCTAGGAGTTTTCGGGGTTCTGGGTTTGGGAATGAGTCAGAAATTGGGAATATCCGGATGTGGGGAGGAGGTTGTTCATCACCACGATCCGGATGTTCTTGCCGCCTGCCTGCACGCAGTACAGCCCGTAGAATTTGGGCAGCAGGGTTCTGGGGTTTTGGTTTAGGTTCTGGGGAGAGAAAAATTTAGGATTAGGGTTGAAATCCCACAAAAAAATGGTGAAAATCCGGCGAAAAACGGCGAAAATACGACGAAAATCCATCAAAATTCGGTGAAAATCCTGCAAAATCCTATAAAATCCTGTAAAATCCTACAATAGCCCATAAAATCCTACAAAATCCCATAAAACCCATCTGGGTTTTCAGGTTTTCTATGAGTTTTTGGGGTTCTGGTTCAGGTTCTGGGGAAAGAAAAGTTTGGGAATTTGGGTTAAAATCGCAGAAAAAATGGCGAAAATCTGGAGAAAATCCGGTGAAAAATGGCGAAAATCCTGGAAAAATCCCACAAGATCCTACAAAAATCCCACAAAATCCTGCAAAAATCCTACAAAATCCCATAAAATCCCTCTGGGTTTTCAGGTTTTCTAGGAGTTTTTGGGGTTCTGGGATTGGGAACGAGTCAGAAATTGGGAATATCCGGACGTGGGGAGGAGGTTGTTCATCACCACGATCCGGATGTTCTTGCCGCCTGCCTGCACGCAGTACAGCCCGGAGAATTTGGGCAGCAGGGTTCTGGGGTTTTGGTTGAGATTCTGGGGAAAGAATAAATTACAGTGTTAGGGTTAAAATCCCAAAAAACCCCATCAAAATCCATCAAAATCGGGCGAAAAACGACGAAAATCCGACAAAAAACGGTGAAAATCCAGTGAAAATCCTACAAAATCCCACAAAATCCATCTGGGTTTTCTGGTTTCCTGTGGAATTTCTGGGGTTGGAATGCATCAGACTCAAGGATAAAACACAGAAGAGCAGGAAAATCCCTCTGGTTTTGGGGTTTTCGATGGATTTTTGGGGGTTAGAGGTGGAAATGCATCAAACTCAGGGATTAACGTCAAAATCCCTGAAATCCCTCTGGGTTTTCAGGTTTACAGTGAATTTTTGGGGTTGGAATGTATCAAACTCAGGGATTAGAGTCAATAACCCTTTAAATCCCTCTGGTTTTGGGGTTTTTCTGTGGATTTTTGGGGTTTTTCTGTGGATTTTTGGGGTTTGGGAATGGTCAGAGGCAGGGCAGGAGGAATATCCAGATGTGGGCAGGAGGTTGTTCATCACCACGATCCGGATGTTCTTGCCGCCTGCCTGCACGCAGTACAGCCCGGAGAATTTGGGCAGCAGGGTTCTGGGGTTCTGGTTTAGGTTCTGGGGAAAGAAAATTAGGGAATTTGGGTGAAAATTCCAGAAAAAACGGTGAAAATTTGGCGAAAATCCGGCGAAAAACGGCGAAAATACGACGAAAATCCTGCAAAATTCGACGAAAATCCTACAAAATCCTATAAAATCCCATAAAATTCCTCTGGGTTTTCAGGTTTTCTATGAGTTTTTGGGGTTCTGGTTCAGGTTCTGGGGAAAGAAAAATTTAGGATTAGGGTTGAAATCCGACAAAAAAAACTGCGAAAATTTGGCGAAAATCCGGCGAAAAACAGCGAAAATCCTACAAAAATCCCACAAGATCCTATAAAATCCTACAAAATCCCGTAAAATCCTACAAAATCCCATAAAATCCCTCTGGGTTTTCAGGTTTTCTAGGAGTTTTTGGGGTTCTGGGATTGGGAACGAGTCAGAAATTGGGAATATCCGGATGTGGGGAGGAGGTTGTTCATCACCACGATCCGGATGTTCTTGCCGCCTGCCTGCACGCAGTACAGCCCGGAGAATTTGGGCAGCAGGGTTCTGGGGTTCTGGTTTAGGTTCTGGGGAAAAAATAAATTACAGTGTTAGGGTTAAAATCCCAAAAAACCCCATCAAAATCCATCAAAATCGGGCGAAAAACGACGAAAATCCGACAAAAAACGGTGAAAATCCGGTGAAAATCCTACAAAATCCCATAAAATCCATCTGGGTTTTCAGGTTTCCTGTGGAATTTCTGGGGTTGGAATGCATCAGACTCAAGGATAAAACACAGAAGAGCAGGAAAATCCCTCTGGTTTTGGGGTTTTCGATGGATTTTTGGGGGTTAGAGGTGGAAATGCATCAAACTCAGGGATTAACGTCAAAATCCCTGAAATCCCTCTGGGTTTTCAGGTTTACAGTGAATTTTTGGGGTTGGAATGTATCAAACTCAGGGATTAGAGTCAATAACCCTTTAAATCCCTCTGGTTTTGGGGTTTTTCAGTGGATTTTTGGGGTTTTTCTGTGGATTTTTGGGGTTTGGGAATGGTCAGAGGCAGGGCAGGAGGAATATCCAGATGTGGGGAGGAGGTTGTTCATCACCACGATCCGGATGTTCTTGCCGCCTGCCTGCACGCAGTACAGCCCGTAGAATTTGGGCAGGAGGGTTCTGGGGTTCTGGTTTAGGTTCTGGGGAAAGAAAATTAGGGAATTTGGGTGAAAATTCCAGAAAAAACGGTGAAAATTTGACGAAAATCCGGTGAAAAACGGCGAAAATACGACGAAAATCCGTCAAAATTTGACGAAAATCCTACAAAATCCTATAAAATCCTATAAAATCCTACAAAATCCCATAAAATCCATCTGGGTTTTCAGGTTTTCTATGAGTTTTTGGGGTTCTGGTTCAGGTTCTGGGGAAAGAAAAGTTTGGGAATTTGGGTTAAAATCGCAGAAAAAATAGCGAAAATCTGGCAAAAATTCGGCAAAAAATGGCAAAAATCCTGGAAAAATCCCACAAGATCCTACAAAAATCCTACAAAATCCTATAAAATCCTACAAAATCCTACAAAATCCCATTAAATCCATCTGGGTTTTCAGGTTTTCTAGGAGTTTTTGGGGTTCTGGGATTGGGAATGTGTCAGAAATTGGGAATATCCGGATGTGGGGAGGAGGTTGTTCATCACCACGATCCGGATGTTCTTGCCGCCTGCCTGCACGCAGTACAGCCCGGAGAATTTGGGCAGCAGGGTTCTGGGGTTTTGGTTTAGGTTCTGGGGAAAGAAAAATTTAGGATTAGGGTTGAAATCCCACAAAAAAATGGTGAAAATCCGGCGAAAAACGGCGAAAATACGACGAAAATCCGTCAAAATCCTGCAAAAATCCTGCAAAAATCCTGCAAAATCCTATAAAATCCTATAAAATCCTACAATATCCCATAAAATCCTACAAAATCCCATAAAATCCATCTGGGTTTTCAGGTTTTCTATGAGTTTTTGGGGTTCTGGTTCAGGTTCTGGGGAAAGAAAAGCTCGGGAATTTGGGTTAAAATCGCAGAAAAAATAGCGAAAATCTGGCGACAATCCGGCAAAAAATGGCGAAAATACTGGAAAAATCCCACAAAATCCTACAAAAATCCTACAAAATCCTATAAAATCCCACAAAATCCTACAAAATCCCATAAAACCCATCTGGGTTTTCAGGTTTTCTATGAGTTTTTGGGGTTCTGGTTTAGGTTCTGGGGAAAGAAAATTAGGGAATTTGGGTTAAAATCCTACAAAGAACAATGGAAATCTGGCAAAAATCCGGCGAAAAATAGCGAAAAAACAGCGAAAATCCTACAAAATCCCATAAAATCCATCTGGGTTTTCAGGTTTCCTGTGGAATTTTTAGGGCTGGAATGCATCAAACTCAGGGATTAGAGTCAAAATCCCTCAAAATCCCTCTGTTTCTTTGGGTTTTCTATGGATTTTTTGGGTTTTGGGGTTGGGAATGACTCAAACTGAGGGATGAAGGCACAGGGAAGGATTCCAGAATTCCCTGTGCTGCTTTAATGGGATTTTAGGGATAAATCCTTCCCTTTTCCAGGTTTTTCCATGGATTTCCCATCCCTGGAAGTGTCCAACCCCATCTTGGATTGCTGAATTAATCATCAATTAATCATCAATTAATCCCACAACGATTTCCAACCCCACAACACCGACTTTTGGGATTTTTGGGATTTTCGGGAATCCCAACAAGATTTTCAGGATTTTTAGGTTTTTTTCCATCCCAAACCATTCCAGGATTCCCTGTGCTGCTTTAATGGGACATTAGGGACAAATCCTTTCCTAATTCACATTATTCCCTGGATTCCTCATCCCAACTCTGCCGATTTTTGGGATTTTTGGGATTTTCGGGAATCCCAACCAGATTTTTGGGAATTCCAACTGGATTTTTCGGAATCCCAACAAGATTTCCGGGAACACCAACAAGATTTTCGGGATTCCCAACAAGATTTTCGGGATTCCCAACAGGTTTTTCGGAAATCCCAACAAGATTTGCGGGAATCCCAACGAGTTTTTTGAGAATTCCAACTGGATTTTTGGGAATCCCAACAAGATTTTCGGGAATTCCAACCGGATTCTCAGGAATTCCAACTGGATTTTCGGGAACTCCAACCGGATTTTCGGGAATCCCAACAAGATTTTCGGGAATCCCAACAAGATTTTCAAGAATTCTAACCGGATTTTTGGGAATCCCAACCGGATTTTCAGGAATCCCAACCGGATTTTCGGGATTTTCGGGAATCCCAACAAGATTTTCAAGAATTCCAACAGGATTTTTGGGAATCCCAACGGGATTTTCGGAAATCCCAACAAGATTTTTGGGATTTTCGGGAATCCCAACAAGATTTTTGGGATTTTCAGGAATTCCAACAAGATTTTTGGGAATCCCAATGGGATTTTCGGGCATCCCAACAAGATTTTCTCCTCCTTCCCTCATTCCAGAGGCCAGAAATTCCCGGAATTGCTGCTCACCCACCATGTAATAGCCTGGCAGGAGTTTCTGCAGGAACTCAGCCTCCTTGTGCTGCACGGTTTTGATGATGAACTCGTCGTCGCTGGAGACGTAGAACAGAGAGCCGCTGGCGCCCGAGTTGGAGAGCTCGATCAGAGGGTCGTTGCACAGCGAGTACTGAGGGAAAAAGGGGAAAAAATGGGAAAAAATGGGAAAAAATGGGAATTTTTCCAAAGGAAATGTTGGTCTGGGTTAGAAATTAAGAGGGAGAATATCTGGAATGGGCAATGGGAAGTTGTTGGGTGTTGTTGTGAGGAGAAATACTCCAGGAAAAGGCAAAAAATGGGAACAGAAAAGGAAAAAATTCATCCTGAAAAGAGGGGAGGGAAAGGGAAAAGGAAAGGGAAAAAGGAGAAAGGAAAGGGAAAAGGTGAAATGGAGAAAAAAAAGGAAAAGGCGAAAAGAACGGAAGAGTAAAAGGAGAGGGAAAAAGGAAAAGGGAAAAGTGGAAAAGGGAAAAAAAGGGAAAAGGGAAGAAAAGGGAAAGGGGAAAAGGGGGAAAAGGGGAAAAAGGGGAAAAAGGGGAAAAGGGAAAAAGGGAAAAAGGAAAAGGGAAAAAGGAAAAAGGGAAAAAAGGGGAAAAAGGAAAAAAGGGGAAAAAAGGAAAAAGGGAAAAAGGGAAAAAAAGGGGAAAAAGGGGGAAAAAGGGGAGGAAAGGAAAAGGGAAGGGAAAAAGGGGGAAAAAGGGGAAAAAGGGAAAAGGGAAAGAAAGGGAAAAGGGGGAGGGGGGAAAAGGGAAAAAAAGAAAAAAGGGAAAAAAGGAATATAAAAGGAAAAAAGGGAAAAGGAAAAAAAGGGAAAAAAGGGAAAAAGGGAAAAGGGAAAAAAGGGGAAAAGAGGAAAAATGGGAAAAAAAGGGGAAAAAGGGAAAAAAGGGGAAAAAGGGAAAAAGGGGGAAAAGTGGAAAAAGGGAAAAGGGAAAGAAAAGGGGGAAAAGGGGAAAAGGAGGAAAAAAGGGGAAAGAGGGAAAAAAGGGAAAAGGGAAAAGAAAAGGGGAAAAAAGAGGGGAAAATGGGTAAAAAGGGAAAAGGAAAAGGGAAAAAATGGGAAAAGGGAAAAAAGGAAAAAAAGGAAAAAAGGGGAAAAAAGGGAAAAAAGGGAAAAAAGGGAAAAAAGAATAAAAAGGGAAAAAAGGGAAATAAAGGGAAAAGGGAAAGAAAGGGAAAAAAGGGAAAAAGGGAAAAAAGGGAAAAAAGGGAAAAAGGGGGGAAAAGGGGGGAAAAGGGAAAAAGGGAAAAGGGGAAATGGAGAAGGAAAAGGAAAGGGAAAAAAGGGGGAAAAGGGAAAAGGAAATGGAAAAGGGAAAGGAAAGGGGAAAGGGGAAAAGAGAGAAAGAAAAAGAAAAAG
>NC_139505.1:4240635-4318659 GCF_008360975.1 Lichenostomus cassidix
CCTCCCTCTCCCCAGCCCGGCCCGCTCCACCCCCCCCCCCCGCCATGACTCAGGGAAAGCGGCCGCGGTCAGACCGGGCCGAGCCGGGCCGGGCCGGGCTGAGGGTTCCCCCGAGGCTCCCCGGGGCTGCCCCGAGGCTCGCGGATGGCCGCCGCCGCCCTCACCACACCATGGTGCTCTCCAGAACCATCGCGGCCCCTTCTTCCCCTCAGCGCCGGCCCGCGCTCCGCCCAACACCGCGCCCGCTGATTGGCGGAGAGAGGAGACACCGCGGCCAATCAGCGCGCCGCGTCTAACGGGGTGCGCGCCGCGTCTAACGGGGTGCGCGCCGCGGGGCATGCTGGGAGTTGTAGTTCTGGGCGGGGTGAGGAGACACCCGGAAGGACATGCGTGTGTCACCGCGGAGGGCAGGGATGTCACCTCCCTGCCTGCGACACCTCCTCCGGGCGTTGGGCAGGAACGCCGGGGTGTCCTCAGCCCGCGACATCCCCCAGGGGTGTCCCCATGTCCACTTGTGTCCCCTCCGTGCCACCCCAGGGGTGTCCCCATGTCCCTTTTGTCCCATGCCACTCCACGGTGTCCCCATGTCCCCCCAGCCACCCCAGGGGTGTCCCCATGTCCCCTCAAAGCCACCCCAGGGTGTCCCCTTTTCCCCCCATGCCACCCCAGGGTGTCCCCTGTCCACTTGTGTCACCTCTGTGCCACCCCAGGAATGTCCCCATGTCCCTTTTTGTCCCCCAGGAATGTCCCCATGTCCCCCCAGCCACCCCAGGATGTCCCCATGTCCCCTTTTCCCCCCAAAGCCACCCCAGCAATGTCCCCATGTCCCCTTTTGTCCCCCACGGGTGTCCCCATGTCCCCCCAAAGCCACCCCAGTTATGTCCCCATGTCCCCTTGCCCCCAAAATCACCCCAGCAATGTCCCCATGTCCCCAATGCCACCCCAGGAATGTCCCCTATCACCTTTTGTCCCCCAGCGATGTCCCCATGTCCCTTTTTGTCCTCCAGCAATGTCCCCATGTCCTTTGTCCTCCAGGGATGTCCCCATGTCCCTTTTTCCCCTCAAAGCCACCCCAGCAATGTCCCCATGTCCCCTTTTCCCCTCAGTGCCACCCCAGTGACGTCCCCAAGTCCCTTTTGCCCCCAGTGATGTCCCCATATCCCCTTTTGTCCCCAGTGATGTCCCCACGTCCCTTTTTGCCCCTCTATGCCACCCCAGCAATGTCCCCATGTCCCTTTCTCCCCCCAAAGCCACCCCAGTGATGTCCCATATCACCTTTTGTCCCCACGGATGTCCCCATGTCCCTTCCTCCCCTCAAAGCCACCCCAGCAATGTCCCCATGTCCCCTTTTGTCCCCAGAGCCACCCCAGGAATGTCCCCATGTCCCCTTTTTGTCCCCGATGTCCCCATGTCCCCCAGCAATGTCCCCATGTCCCTTTTTGTCCTCCAGGGATGTCCCCATGTCCCTTTTTCCCCTCAAAGCCACCCCAGCAATGTCCCCATGTCCCCTTTTCCCCTCAGAGCCACCCCAGTGACGTCCCCAAGTCCCTTTTTGCCCCCCAGTGATGTCCCCATATCCCCTTTTGTCCCCAGTGATGTCCCCACGTCCCTTTTTGCCCCTCTATGCCACCCCAGCAATGTCCCCATGTCCCTTTCTCCCCCCAAAGCCACCCCAGTGATGTCCCCATATCACCTTTTGTCCCCCACGGATGTCCCCATGTCCCTTCCTCCCCTCAAAGCCACCCCAGCAATGTCCCCATGTCCCCTTTTGTCCCCAGAGCCACCCCAGGAATGTCCCCATGTCCCCTTTTTGTCCCCAAGGATGTCCCCATGTCCCCCAGGAATGTCCCCATGTCCCCTAGGGATGTCCCCATGTCCCCCCAAAGCCACCCCAGTGATGTCCCCTCCCCTGTCCCCTCCCTGTCCCCTCCCTGTCCCCTCCCTGTCCCCAAGCACACGCAGAGCCAATCCATGTTTTCCAGCAGCACCGGAATGTTCCGGAAGCCCCGCCAGGCCTCAGTGTCACCGGGGAGGGGACAGAGAGGGGACACAGGTGACAATGGGGACAGGAACGTCCTTCCTGGGACAGGAATGTCCTCCTGGACAGAGGTGACAATGGGGACAGGAATGTCCTTCTGGACAGAAGTGACAATGGGGACAGGAATGTCCTTCCTGGGACAGGAAAATCCAGGAAAAGTCCATCCCAAGGACAGGGAATGTCCACTGCAATCCAGGAAAATTCCATCCCAATCCAGGAAATTCCATCCCAATCCAGAAAATTCCATCCAAATCCAGAAAATTCCATCCAAATCCAGGAAAATTCCATCCAAATCCAAGGAAATTCCTTCCCAATCCAGGAAAAATCCATTCCCAATCCACGAAAATTCCATTCCCAGTTGAGGAAAAGTTCATCCCAATCCAGGAAAAATTCACCCTAGTCGAGGAAAATTCCATTCCCAGTCTAGGAAAATTCCGTTTGCAATCCAGGAAATGTTCAAACCAATCCAGGAAATTCCATTCCTTATCCAGGAAATTCCATTCCTAATCCAGGAAAATTCCTTCCCAGGCCAGGAAATGTCCTTCTCAGTGAATGTCCTTCCCAGTCCAGGAAAATTCCATCCCAATCCAGGAAATGTCCACCCCAGTTGAGGAAAATTCCAGAATTCCCAATCCAGGAAATTCAATTCCCAGTCCAGGAAAAGCTCATCCCAATCCAGGAAAATTCTTTCCCAGGCAATCTTCTTCCCAGTCCAGGAAAAGTTCATCCCAAGGACAGGAAAATTCCATCTGCAATCCAGGAAAAACTCATCCCAATCCAAGGAAATTCCATTCCAAACTAAGGAAATTCCATCCCAATCCAGGAAAAATCCATTCCCAATCCAGGAAAAATCCATTCCCAATCCAGGAAAAATCCATTCCCAATCCAGGAAAATTCCTTCCCAGGCAATGTTCTTCCCAGTCCAGGAAAAGTTCATCCCAAGGACAGGAAAATTCCATCTGCAATCCAGGAAAAGTTCATCCCAGTCCATGAAATTCCATTCCTAGTCCAGGAAAAGTTCATCCCAATCCAGGAAAATTCCATCCCAATCCAGGAAAACTTCATCCCAGTTGAGAAAAATTCCTTCCCAAGGACAGGAAATTCCATTCCAATCCAGGAAAATCCCGTTTGCAATCCAGGAAATGTTCATTCCAATTCAGGAAAATTCCTTCTCAGTCCAGGAAAACTTCATCCCAATCCAACGAAATTCCATTTCAATCCAGGAAAAGCTCATCCTAATCCAAGGAAATTCCGTTCCTTATCCAGGAAAAATTCATCCCAATCTAGGAAAAATCCTTCCGAAGGACAGGAAACGTTCATCCCAGTTGAGGAAAAGCTCAACCCAATCCAAGGAAATTCCATTCCCAATCCAAGAAAAATCCATTCCTAATCCAGGAAAAATTCATCCCAATCCAAGAAAATTCCTTCCCAGTTGAGAAAAATTCCATCCCAATCCAGGAAATTCCATCCCAATCCAGGAAAATTCCAGAATTCCCAATCCAGAGTCGATCCAAAGGCCTCGGATGTTCCAACGATGAACTCCAAGATGGGCAGGAAAATTCCATGAAAATTCCATGAAAATTCCATGAGAATTCCATGAAAATTCCATGAATTCCATCCTCATTCCATGAAAATTCAACTCCCAATCCAGGAAAATTCCATGAAAATTCCATTCCCAATCCAGGAAAAATCCATAAAAGTTCCATTCCCAATTCCAGGAAAATTCCAGGAAAATTCCATTTCCAATTCCAGGAAAATTCCATTCGTTCCATTCTCATGAAAATTCCATTAATTTCATTCTCATTCCAGGAAAATTCCATGAAAATTCCATTCACAATCTAGGAAAATTCCATGAATTCCATTCCAGGAAAATTCCAAAAATTCCCAATTCAGGAAAATTCTATTAATTCCATTCCATGAAAATTCCATTCCCATTCCAGGAAAATTCCAGAATTCCCAGTCCAGGAAAATTCCATGAAAAATCCATTCCAGGAAAATTCCAGAATTCCCAAATCAGGAAAATTCCACGAATTCCATAAAAATCCATTTCCATTCCAGGAAATTTCCAGAATTCCCAATTCCAGGAAAATTCCATGAAAATTCCCAAAAAAAGTCCATCCATGAAAAAATCCAAATCCTCTTTTTTTTTTTCTCTCTCTCTCCTGGAAAATTCCAGAATTCCCTGAATTCCTCCCCAATTTCCAATCCCAAAAAACCCCCAAAAATCCCCAAAAAATCTCCAAAAAATTCGCAAAAAAACCCCAAAAAATCCCCCAAAAATCCCAAAAAACCCCCAAAAATCCCCAAAATTCCCAAAAATCCCAAAAATATACAAAAAATCCCAAAATCCCACAAAAATCCCCAAAAATCCACAAAAACCCCACAAAAATCCACAAAAATCCCACAAAAATCCCCAAAAATCTCCAAAAAATCCCCAAAAATCCCCAAAAAATCCCCCAAAAATCCCAAAAATCCCCAAAAATCCCCAAAAAATCCCAAAAAATCCCAAAAAATCCCCAAAAAATCCCCAAAAAATCCCCCAAAATCCCAAAAAATCCCCAAAAATCACCAAAAACTCCCAAAAAATTCCCCAAAAATTCCCCAAAAATCCCACAAAACACCAAAAAATCCCAAAAAACACCCAAAAAATCCCAAAATTCCAAAATTCCAAACCCACCCCAAGAATTCCCAGGGAAAAAAGAAAAAGGAAAATTATCCCAAAAAACATTTAAATATTTCATAAATATTCCATCCTGGGGAAAAAAAAATTAGGAAAATTAATTTAGTTTTTTCCTTTCCTGATCCTAAAAAAAATTTGGGAATAAAGAGGAATTTGGAAGGAAAAAAAAATGTCTAATATAGACAAATATTCCATAGGAAATTTGGGAATTTTGGGAATTCTGAGATTCCCTAAATAAGGCAATTCCAGGAGGGAATTTTGAGGGAAAAATTCAGGATTTTGGGAATTCAAAAATCCAAAAAAAAATCAGTTTTTTTCCTGAAAAAAATACAGGAAATTTGGGAATTTTGGGGGGAAAATTCCCTTCCTGGTTTACATTCCATGTTTGGTTTTTTGGGAGTAGAAATCTTGAAATTCCAGGGTTTTTTGGGATGTATAAAAATGGTTTTCCAAGTGGGAATTTTGAGGGAAAATTGGGGTTTTTTCTGTTAAAAAAATGGAATTTTGGGGGAAAAATTGGGGTTTTTTCTGTTTAAAAATGGAATTTTTGGGGAAAAATTGGATTTTTTTCTGTTAAAAAATAGAATTTTGGGGGGAAAAAATTGGAATTTTTTGCATTAAAAAAAAGGAATTTTTGGGGAAAAATTGGGGTTTTTTCCTATTTAAAAAATGGAATTTTTGCGGAAAAATTGGGTTTTTTCCATTTAAAAAATGGAATTTTGGGGGGAAATTGGAGTTTTTTTCCATTTAAAAAAATGGAATTTTTGGGGGGAAAATTGAGCTTTTTTCCATTTAAAAAACTGGAACTTTAAGAGAAAAAAATTGGTTTTTTTCCATTTAAAAAAACCAGAACTTTTTGGGGAAAATCAGGTTTTTTCCATTAAAAACATGGAATTTTGGGGGGAAAATTTGGGGTTTTTTCCATTAAAAAAATGAAATTTTTTGGGAAAAATGGGGTTTTTTGCATTAAAAAAACAGGATTTTTGGGGGAAAATTGGGGGGTTTTGCATTTAAAAAATGGAATTGTTGGAGAAAAAATTGGGATTTTTTGCATTAAAACAGAATTTTTGGGGAAAAATTTGGGATTTTTTCCATTTAAAAAACAGAATTTTGGGGAAAAATTGGGGTATTTTCCATTAAAAAATGGAATTTTGAGGGGAAAATTGGAGTTTTTTCTGTTTAAAAAAAATGAAATTTTGGGGGAAAAATTGGGATTTTGTGCATTAAAAAAACCTGAATTTTTGGGGTAAAACTGGGTTTTTTTCCATTTAAAAAAGAATTTTGGGGGAAAAATTGGGGATTTTTTCCATTAAAAAAACAGAATTTTGGGGAAAAATTGGGGTTTTTTCCATTAAAAAAATGGAATTTTGGGGGGAAAATTGGGATTTTTTTTATTAAAAAACAGAATTTTGGGGAAAATTGGGTTTTTTCCATTGAAAATTGGGATTTTTTCAATTAAAAAACAGAATTTTGGGGAAAAATTGGGTTTTTCTCCATTAAAAATGGATTTTGGGGGGAAAAATTGGGGTTTTTCGATTAAAAACCAGATTTTTTGGGGAAAAATTTGGGGTTTTTTCCATTAAAAAATGGAATTTTGGGGAAAAATTGGGATTTTTTCCATTAAAAAATGGAATTTTGGGGGGAAAAATTGGGTTTTCTTCATTAAAAAACAGATTTTTGGGGGAAAAATTGGGATTTTTTTTCCATTAAAAAATGGAATTTTCAGGGGAAAATTGGGGTTTTTTCCACTAAAAAAAATGGGTTTTTTTGGGGGGAAAATTGGGGTTTCTTCCATTAAAAAAAACGGAATTTTGGGGGAAAAAATTAGGTTTTTTTCTGTTAAAAAACCAGAATTTTGGGGGGAAAAAATTGGGTTTTTCTCCATTAAAAAATGGATTTTTTGGGGGAAAAAATTGGGGTTTTTTCCATTAAAAAAACAGAATTTTTGGGGAAAAATTGGGGTTTTTGCATTTAAAAACAGGAATTTTGGGGAGAAAAAATTGGGGGTTTTTTCCATTAAAAAAACCAGAATTTTTGGGGAAAAAATTGGGATTTTTTCCATTAAAAAATTGAATTTTTTGGAAAATTGGATTTTTTTCCATTTAAAAAATGGAATTTTTGGGGAAAAAATGGGGTTTTTTATCATTAAAAATGGAATTTTAGGGATTTAGAATTGGCAATTCCTGGATTTTTCCAAGTTTTTTTTTTTTTAGGGAATTCTTTTAAAAAATGGTTGAAAATGCCAGGAAGAGTTTGGCTTCTGAAGATCCCAAAAAAACCCCCAAAAAAATCCCAAAAATTCCCAAAAATCCCAAAAAAATCCTCCAAAACATCCCCCAAAAAATCCTCCAAAAAATTCCAAAAAATTCCAAAAAAAATCCCCAAGAATTCCCAAAAATCCTCCAAAATCCCAAAATTCCCCCAAACCCCCCAAATTCTCCAAATCCCCAAAATCCCAAAATTTCCCAAAACATCCCCAAAAAATCCTCCAAAAATCCCAAAATTCCCCCAAAAAATTCCCAAAAAATCCCCAAAAAATTCCAAAAAAAATCCCAAAAAATCCTCCAAAAATCCCAAAAATTCCAAAAAAATCCCCAAAAAATCTTCCAAAAATCCTCCAAAAAATTCCCAAAAAATCTTCCCTGATTGTGGGAAAAAATTCCCAAAAATCCTGCTGGGAAAAGGGAGGAAAATCAAAGTTTTTCCATGATTTTTGTTCCTTTTTTCCCATTTTTTAAGGGATTTTTTATCCTGGGAAAATACGGAAAAAATCCTTATTTATTCCTAAAAAATAATAATTAATAATTAATAATAATAATAATTAATAAATCGATTAAAACACCAAAAATTCCTGCAGGACTAAAAAAAAAACCTGGAATTGAATCCAAGAAAATTTTTTGGGAAAAAAACCAAAATTTGGGATAAAAATACTAAAAAAAAACCCAAAAAATTTCCCAACTGGGAATTTTCCCGAAAAATTTCCAAGAAATTTTTTTCCCCTTTTTTTTTTCCCCAAAAATTTTGGGAATTCCTGGAAATGTTGGGAATTCCTGGAAATTTTAGGAATTCCTGGAAATTTTGGGAATTCCTTTTGTTTTTTCTTTTTTTTCTTCTTCTCCTCTTCCTCAGTTTTCCAAGGAAAATGAGAATTCCAAAGGGAAATTCCCAAGTTTTTTCCCAAGTTTTTCCAGCTGCAGGGATTGTCGGAAAATTGGGAATTTCCAGGAGGTTTTTTTGGGATTTTTTTCCCTGGAAAAGTTGAATTCCATCCGGGAGCTGTCGGTGCTGCTTCACTGGGGAGAGAAAAAAAAGGGAAAAAATTAGGAAAAAATTGGGAAAAATTGGGATTTTTCCGTTAATATTCCCGAAATTCCCACCCTGGGAGAAAATTTGGGAATTTCCAGGCCTTGGGAATGAAGAATTTTCATAATTTTTTGGTAAATTTTGGGAATTTTAGGAAGAAATTTTATTCCCAAAACCAATTGGAATCAAAATTAGAAAATCTGGGAATATTCAGGATTGGATTTGGGATTTTCCAGGATTCGGAAATTGAAGAATTTTCCTAATTTTTTAGCCAATTTTGGGAATTTTAGGAAAGAATTTTATTCCCAAATCCAATTTGGGATTTTCCAGGATTTAGAAATTGAAGAATTTTCCTAATTTTTAGCAAATTTTGAGAATTTTAGGAAGAAATTTTATCCCAAATATTCCAAATCTCATTAGGATTGGATTTGGGATTTTCCAGGTTTTTAGAACTTGAGGAATTTTCCTAATTTTCAACAAATTTTGGGAATTTTTTGAAGGAATTTTATCCCAAATCCTATTTGGGATTTTTCAGGATTTGGAAATTGAGGAATTTTCCTGATTTTTAGCCAATTTTGGGAAGAATTTTTATCCGAATATTCCAAATCTCATTAGGATTGGATTTGGGATTTTCCAAGTTTTTAGAAATTGAGGAATTTTCCCAATTTTTAGCAAATTTTGGGAATTTCAGGAAGAAACTTTATTCCAAATATTCCAAATCTCATTAGGATTGGATTTGGGATTTTCCAGGTTTTTAGAAATTGAGGAATTTTCCCAATTTTTACCAAATTTTAGGAATTTTAGGAAGAAATTTTATCCCAAATCCAATTTGGGATTTTCCAGGATTTGGAAATTGAAGAATTTTCCTAATTTTTAGCAAATTTTGGGAATTTTAGGAAGAAATTTTATTCCCAAATCTCATTTGGGATTTTCCAGGATTTGGAAATGAAGAATTTTCCTGATTTTTAGCCAATTTTGGGAATTTCAGGGAGAAATTTTTACCCCAAATCCCATTTGGGATTTTCCAGGATTTAGAAATTGAGGAATTTTTCTAATTTTTTAACAAATTTTGGGAATTTTAGGAAAAAATTTTATCCCAAATCTCATTTGGGAATTTCCAGGATTTGGAAATCAGGAAATTTTCCTACTTTTTTAGCAAATTTTGGGAATTTTAGGAAGAAATTTTATCCCAAATTTCCCAAATCTCATTAGGGTTTTATTTGGCATTTTCCAGGTTTTTAGAACTTGAGGAATTTTCCTAAATTTTTACCAAATTTCAGGAATTTTAGGAAAGAATTTTATCCCAAATCCCATTTGGGATTTTCCAGGATTTGGAAATTGAGAAATTTTCCTATTTTTTTAGCCAATTTTGGGAATTTTAGGAAGAAATTTTACCCCAAATCCCATTTGGAATATTCCAAACCCTTTGGAATGAAGAATTTTCCTAATTTTTTAGTAAATTTTGGGAATTTTAGGAAAAAATTTTATCCCAAATATTCCAAATCTCATTAGGATTTTATTTGGGATTTTCCAGGTTTTTAGAACTTGAGGAATTTTCCCAATTTTGGGGATTTTAGGAAGAAATTTTATCCCAAATCCCATTTGGGATTTTCCAGGATTTGGAAATTGAGGAATTTTCCTAATTTTTTAGCCAATTTTGGGAATTTTAGGAAGAAATTTTATCCCAAATATTCCAAATCTCATTAGGATTTTATTTGGCATTTTCCAGGTTTTTAGAAATTGAGGAATTTTCCTGATTTTTAGCAAATTTTGGGAATTTTAGGAAGAAATTTTATCCCAAATCCCATTTGGGATTTTCCAGGATTTGGAAATTGGGAAATTTTCCTATTTTTAGCAAATTTTGGGAATTTTAGGAAAAAATTTTATCCCAAATCCCATTTGGGATTTTCCAGAATTTAGAAATTGAGGAATTTTCCCAATTTTTACCAAATTTTGGGAATTCTGGGAAGAAATTTTATCCCAAATCCCATCTGGAATATTCCAGACCCTTTGGAATGAAGAATTTTCCCAATTTTTTAGCAAATTATGGGAATTTTAGGAAGAAATTTTATCCCAAATATTCCAAATCTCATTAGGATTGGATTTGGGATTTTCCAGGATTTGGAAATTGAGGAATTTTCCTAATTTTTACCAAATTTTAGGAATTTTAGGAAGAAATTTTATCCCAAATATCCCAAATCTCATTAGGATTGGATTTGGGATTTTCCAGGTTTTTAGAACTTGAGGAATTTTCCCAATTTTGGGAATTTTAGGAAGAAATTTTATCCCAAATCCCATTTGGGATTTTCCAGGATTTGGAAATTGAGGAATTTTCCTAAATTTTAGCAAATTTTGGGAATTTTAGGAAGAAATTTTATCCCAAATGTTCCAAATCTCATTAGGATTTTATCTGGGATTTTCCAGGTTTTTAGAACTTGAGGAATTTTCCCAATTTTTAGCCAATTTTGGGAATTTCAGGAAGAAATTTCATCCCAAATCCCATTTTTTCCCCACATTTTCCCACAGAAATTCCCAATTTTTCCCAAATTCCAGGAATTTTCACCTCCAAAAACCCCCAAATTTTCCAGGTTGAGCTCCAGGAATTTGGGAAAAATCATTCCCGAGGAAATTTGGGATCCAAACCCCCAAAATTCCAGGATTTTTTTGGGATAAAAACTCACAAAGCTGATCTCAGTCTCCTGCAGCTCCTCCAGCTCCAGAGGCAGGGAAGGTCTGGAAAAAAAAATGGGAATTTTAGGGAATTTTTTGGGAATTAATCGAAGGAATTTCATCCCTAAATTCTAATTTTTAAAGCTCTGCTGATCCCAGCTTGGAATTCCTGGAAAATCCTGGGAAAAATATCCCAAAAAATCAGCAAAATTCAGGTTTTTCCCAAGAAATTTCCACTTTTTCCAGGTTTTTCCCAAGAAATTCCTGATTTTTCCAGGTTTTTCCAGGTTTTTCCCAAAAAATTTCTGGTTTTTCCCAAGAAATTTCTGATTTTCCAAGTTTTTTCCAAGATATTTCCATTTTTTTCCCAAAGAATTTCTGATTTTTCTAGGTTTTTCCCAAGGGAATTCAAATTTTTCCAGGTTTTTCCCAAAAAATATCTGATTTTTCCAGGTTTTTCCCAAGTTTTTCCCAAAGAATTTCCAGTTTTTCCACATTTTTCCCGAAGAATTTCTCTTTTTTCCTAAGTTTTTCCCAAAGAATTTCCGGTTTTTCCACATTTTTCCCAAGAGATTTCCAGGTTTTTCCAGTTTTTTCCCAAGAAATTTCTGATTTTTCCAGGTTTTTCCCAAAGAATTTCTCTTTTTTCCAAGTTTTTCCCTAAAAATTTTTGGTTTTTTTCATGTTTTTCCCAAAGAATTTTTGGTTTTTTCCACATTTTTCCCAAAGGATTTCTGGTTTTTCCAGGTTTTTCCCCAAAAAATTCTTGTTTTTCCCAAGAGATTTCTGGTTTTTTCCAGGTTTATCCCAAGGGATTTCCAGTTTTTCCCAAAGAATTTCTGTTTTTTTCCAAGTTTTTCCCAAGGGAATTCCAATTTTTCCATGTTTTTCCCAAAGAATTTCCATTTTTCCACATTTTTCCCAAGAAAATTCCAGTTTTTCCAAGTTTTTCCCAAGAGATTTCTGGTTTTTCCCAAAAAATTTCCACTTTTTCCAGGTTTTTCCCAAGAAATTCCTGATTTTTCCAGGTTTTCCCAAGTTTTTCCCAAAGAATTTCCAGTTTTCCCCCATTTTCCCAAAGAATTTCTGGTTTTTCCACATTTTTCCCAAGAGATTTCCAGGTTTTTCCAGTTTTTTCCCAAGAAATTTCTGATTTTTCCAGGTTTTTCCATGTTTTTCCCAAGGGAATTTCTGTTTTTCCACATTTTTCCCAAGAAATTTCTGGTTTTTCCAAGTCTTTCTCAAGGAATTTCTTTTTTCCAAGTTTTTCCCAAAGAATTTCTGGTTTTCCCACATTTTTCCCAAGGGATTTCTGGGTTTTCCAGGTTTTTCCCAAAGAATTTCTGTTTTTTTCCAGGTTTTTCCCAAGAAAATTCCAATTTTTCCATGTTTTTCCCAAAGAATTTCCAGTTTTACCCAAAGAATTTCCCATTTTTCCACGTTTTTCCCAAGAAATTTCCCATTTTTCCAGGTTTTTCCCAAACAATTTCTGATTTTTCCAGGTTTTTCCCCAAGAATTTCTCTTTTTTCCAGGTTTTTCCCAAGGGAATTCTGGTTTTTCCAGGAGTTTTGGAGAATCCCAAATTCAGGGAGGAATTTCAGGATTGAAATCCACAAGGATTGGAGAATTCCACGGAAAAATGGGAATAAAACTAAAATTCCACGTTAATTCCACAGCAGAATTCCATGGAAATTCCACAAAGAAATTCCATAAAATTCCATAAAGAAATTCCTCAGGAATTCCACAGAAAATGTGGATAAAGAGAAGAAAATTTCATGGGAATTCCACAGGAAAATTCCATGGAAAAATGGGAATAAAGCTAAAATTCCGTGTTGATTCCACAAGAGAATTCCATGGAAAAATGGGAATAAAGAAATTCCTCAGGAATTCCATGGAAAAATGTGGCTAAAGGGAATTTTCCATATTAATTCCACATGGGAATTCCATAGGAAAAAATGTGGATAAATAGAATATTCCATGGGAATTCCACAGGAAAGTGTAATTAAAAATGAACATGAAATAAAAATCACTATTTCAATAAATAATAATTAGTTATTAATAATATGTAATAAAATAATACAATTAATATTTTATAATAAATAAAATTAAATAATAAATAATAAAATAATATTCCACATTAATTCCAAAGGAAAATTCCACGGAAAAATGTGCAGAAGAAGATTTCATGTTCATTCCAGAGGAGAATTCCATGGAAATTCCACAAAGAAATTCCATAAAATTCCATCAAGAAATTTCTCAGGAATTCCAGAGAATTCCACAGAAAATGTGGATAAAGAAAATTTTCCATATTAATTCCACATGGAAATTCCATGGAAAAAAGTGGAAATTTTTGGAAGATTTTCCCAGGAATTTCCTCACTCTGAAACCACCCAAATCCCGAGATTTCCTGGGAATTTTTCCTGGGAATTTTTCCTGGGAAAAGCTGGAATTTTCTCTCACCTGCGCAGGGAAACTCCAGGAGTTTCTGCAGAACCTTCGGCTGTGTGAACTTCGACTCCAACCGACCTGCGGGAAGAAAATTGGGAATAAAATTGGGAATATTGGGAATATTGGGAATATTGGGAATATTGGGAATGACTCTAGAAAACTGGGAATATTGGGAATATCGGGAATGGCTCAGGGAAATCTGGGATTGGCTGGGAAATTGGGAATATTGGGAATGACTCTAGAAAATTGGGAATATTGGGAAATTGGGAATATTGGGAATATTGGGAATATTGGGATAGCCAGGGGAAATCTGGGATTGGCCAGAAAATTGGGAATATTGGGAATATTTGGATAGTCAGGGGAAATCTGGGATCAGATGGGAAATTTGGAATATTGGGAATATTGGGAATATTTGGATCAGCAGGGAAATTGGGAATATTGGGAATATTCCCATAGCCAGGGGAAATCTGGGATTGGATGGGAAATTATCAGGAATATTGGGAATATTGGGAATGGCTCAGGGAAATCTGGGATGAACTGGGAAATTGGGAATATTGGGAATGACTCTAGAAAATTTGGAACATTGGGAATATTGGGAATATTGGGAATATTGGGAATATTGGGATAGCCAGGGGAAATATGGGATTGGATGGAAAATTGGGAATATTGGGAATTGCTATGGGAAATCTGGGATTGGCCAGAAAATTGGGAATATTGGGAATATTTGGATAGTCAGGGGAAATCTGGGATCAGATGGGAAATTTGGAATATTGGGAATATTTGGATCAGCAGGGAAATTGGGAAAATTGGGAATATTGGGAATATTGGGAATATTGGGATAGCCAGGGGGAATTTGGGATTGGCTGGGAAATTGGGAATATTGGGAATATCGGGAATATTGGGAATGTTGGGAATGGCTCAGGGAAATCTGGGATTGGCTGGGAAATTGGGAATATTGGGAATGACTCTAGAAAATTTGGAATATTGGGAATATTGGGGATATTGGGAATATTGGGAATATTGGGATAGCCAGGGGAAATTGGGATTGGATGGAAAATTTGGAATATTGGGAATGACTCTAGAAAATTTGGAATATTGGGAATATTGGGAATATTGGGAATATTGGGATAGCCAGGGGAAATTGGGATTGGATGGAAAATTTGGAATATTGGGAATGACTCTAGAAAATTTGGAATATTGGGAATATTGGGAATATTGGGAATATTGGGAATGGCTCAGGGAAATCTGGGATTGGATGGAAAATTGGGAATATTGGGAATTACTATGGGAAATCTGGGATTGGCCAGAAAATTGGGAATATTTATTGGGAATATTTGGATCAGCAGGGAAATTGGGAATATTGGGAATATTGGGATAGCCAGGGGGAATTTGGGATTGGATGGGAAAATGGGAATATTGGGAATATTGGGAATGAGGAGGGAAATTTGGGATCAGCTGGGAAATTGGGAATATTGGGAATATTCCCATAGCCAGGGGAAATCTGGGATCAGATGGGAAATTGGGAATATTGGGAATATCAGGAATATTGGGAATGATGCTGGAAAATTTGGGATTGGCCAGAAAATTGGGAATATTGGGAATACTGGGAATGGCTCTGGGAAATGTGGGATCAGCCAATCCCAACCTCCTTTTCTCTCTCCTTTCCCAGCTGGAATTCCATGAGAATTCCATGGGAATTTGGGAATACCTGCTGGGAGGAGATCCAATCCAACCCCAAATCCCTTTTCCCAACCTTTTCCATGGGAATTCCATGGAAATTTTGGGAATACCTGCTGGGTGGGGATCCAACCCCAAATCCCTTTTCCAGTGTGAATTCCATGAAAATTCCATGGAATTTTGGGATTTGGGAACACCTACCTGCTGGGTGGAGATCCAATCCCAATCCCAAACCATCCCAAACCCTTTTCCAGCTGGAATTCCATAGAAATTCCATGGAATTTTGGGAGTTCCTACCTGCTGGGTGGAGATCCAACCCCAACCCCAAACCATCCCAAACCCTTTTTCAGCCAGAATTCCATGAAAATTCCATGGAATTTTGGGAACACCTACCTGCTGGGCGGGGATCCCATCAAACCCCAAATCCCTTTTCCATGAAAATTCCATGGAATTTTGGGAATTCCCTGGAATTTTGGGAATACCTACCTGCTGCGAGGAGATCCAACCCCAAATCCCTTTTCCAGTGTGAATTCCATGAAAATTCCCTGGAATTTTGGGAATACCTACATGCTGGGAGATCCAATCCCAAATCCCTTTTCCCATCCTTTTCCAGCCAGAATTCCATGAAAATTCCATGGAATTTTGGGAACACCTACCTGCTGGGTGGAGATCCAATCCCAACCCCAAAACCCTTTTCCATGGGAATTTCGTGTGAATTCCATGAAAATTCCATGGAATTTTGGGATTTGGGCACACCTACCTGCTGGGCAGAGATCCAACCCCAACCCCAAACCATCCCAAACCCCTTTTCCAGTGTGAATTCCATGGAATTTTGGGAATTCCCTGGAATTTCAGGCACACCTACCTGCTGGGAGGAGATCCAATCCAATCCCAAATGCCTTTTCCATGGGAATTCCATGAAAATTCCATGGAATTTTGGGATTTGGGAACACCTACCTGCTGGGTGGAGATCCAATCCCAACCCCAAACCATCCCAAATCCCTTTTCCAGCTGGAATTCCATGAAAATTCCACGGAAATTCCATGGAATTTTGGGATTTGGGAACACCTACCTGCTGGGCGGGGATCCAATCCCAAATCCCTTTTCCCACCCTTTCCCAGCCAGAATTCCATGGAATTTTGGGAATTCCTACCTGCTGGGAGGAGATCCAAACCCAACCCCAAAACCCTTTTCCAGCCAGAATTCCATGGAATCTTGGGAATTCCCTGGAATTTTGGGAATTCCTACCTGCTGGGCAGGTATCCAATCCCAAATCCCTTTTCCCACCCTTTCCCAGCCAGAATTCCATGAAAATTCCCTGGAATTTCGGGAATTCCTACCTGCTGGGAGGGGATCCAACCCCAACCCCAAAACCCTTTTCCACGGCAATTCCATGAAAATTCCCTGGAATTTTGGGATTTGGGAACACCTACCTGCTGGGAGGAGATCCAACCCCAACCCCAAATCCCTTTTCTGGTGGGAATTCCATGAAAATTCCATGAAAATTCCATGGAATTTGGGAATTTGGGAATACCTACCTGCTGGGTGGAGATCCAATCCCAACCCCAAACCATCCCAAATCCCTTTTCCAGTGTGAAGTCCATGAAAATTCCATGGAATTTTGGGAATTCCTACCTGCTGGGCGGGGATCCCATCAAACCCCAAATCCCTTTTCCATGAAAATTCCCTGGAATTTCGGGAACTCCTACCTGCTGGGCGGGGATCCAATCCAACCCCAAATCCCTTTTCCCACCCTTTCCCAGCCAGAATTCCATGGAATTTTGGGAATTCCATGGAATTTTGGGAATACCTACCTGCTGGGAGGAGATCCAACCCCAACCCCAAATCCCTTTTCCATGGGAATTCCATGGAATTTTGGGAGTTCCTACCTGCTGGGTGGAGATCCAACCCCAACCTCAACCCATCCCAAATCCCTTTTCCAGCCAGAAGTCCATGAAAATTCCATGGAATTTTGGGATTTGGGCACACCTACCTGCTGGGAGGAGATCCAATCCAACCCCAAATCCCTTTTCTGGTGGGAATTCCATGGGAATTTTGGATCACCTGCTGGGAGGAGATCCAATCCCAACCCCAAACCATCCCAAATCCCTTTTCCAGCCAAAATTCCATAGAAATTCCCTGGATTTTCGGGAATTCCTACCTGCTGGGAGGAGATCCCATCAAACCCCAAATCCCTTTTCCCACCTTTTCCCAGCCAGAATTCCATGAAAATTCCCTGGAATTTCGGGAATTCCTACCTGCTGGGCAGGTATCCAATCCCAAATCCCTTTTCCCACCCTTTCCCAGCCAGAATTCCATGAAAATTCCCTGGAATTTCGGGAATTCCTACCTGCTGGGAGGGGATCCCAGGCCAGCGCTGCCCAGGGAGGAGCTGGAGAGAGTTGTGGCCAAAGAGTCACTGCAGGAGGCAGGAAGGGCTGGGAGAGGGCGAGGGAGAACGTCCGGCCGCGAATCTGTATGGGAAATGTGGGAATTATTTGGGAATTTGGGAATGGAAATGTGGGAATTAGATGGGAATTTGGGAATGGAAATGTGGGAATTAGTTGGGAATTATTTGGGAATTATATGGGAATTTGGGATTGGGAATGGCTGGGAGAGGGCGAGGGAGGATGTCCAGCCAGGAATCTGGGAATGGAAATACGGGAATTATTTGGGAATTTGGGAATGTGAGATTGGGAATTTGGGATTGGAAAAACCTGGGAGAGGGCGAGGGAGGATGTCCGGCCGGGAATCTGTATGGGAATTTGGGAATGAGAATATGGGAATTATTTGGGAATTTGGGATTGGGATTAACATTGGGAATGGGAACAGCCGAGGGAGAACGTCCAGCCGGGAATCTGGGAATGGAAATATGGGAATTAGTTGGGAATTTGGGAATTTGGGATCATTTGGGATTGGGAACGGCTGGGAGAGGGCGAGGGAGGATGTCCGGCCAGGAATCTGGGAATGTGGGAATGAAAATATGGGAATTATTTGGGAATTTGGGAATGGAAATATGGGAATTATATGGGATTTATATGGGATTGGGAACAGCCGGGAGAGGCCGAGGGAGAATGTCCGGCCGGGAATCTGGGAATGGAAATACGGGAATTATTTGGGAATTTGGGAATGTGAGATTGGGAATTTGGGACTGGAAAAACCTGGGACAGGGTGAGGGAGAACGTCCGGCCGGGAATCTGTATGGGAATTTGGGAATGAAAATATGGGAATTAGATGGGAATTAGATGGGAATTATTTGGGAATTAGATGGGAATTTGGGAATTTGGGATTGGGAATTTGGGATCATTTGGGATTGGGATTGACAGCGGGAATGGCCAGGAGAGGGCAAGGGAGAACGTCCGGCCAGGAATCTGGGAATTTGGGAATGAGAATATGGGAATTATATGGGAATTTGGGATTTATATGGGAATTTGGGAATGGAAATATGGGAATTAGATGGGAATTTGGGCATGAAAATCTGGGAACAGCCTGGGGAGAACGTCCAGCCGGGAATCTGGGAATGATATGGGAATGGGAATTTGGGAATGGAAATATGGGAATTATTTGGGAATTATTTGGGATTTTGGGATTGGGAAGGGCTGGGAGAGGGCAAGGGAGAACGTCCGGCCGGGAATCTGTATGGGAATTTGGGAATGAAAATATGGGAATTAGATGGGAATTAGATGGGAATTTGGGATTTAAATGGGAATTTGGGAAGGGAAATATGGGAATTATTTGGGAATCTGGGAATGGAAATGTGGGAATTAGATGGGAATTAGATGGGAATTTGGGATTGGGAATATGGGAATTTGGGAATGGAAATATGGGAATTATTTGGGAATTAGATGGGAATTATTTGGGAATTATTTGGGAATTTGGGATTGGGAACGGCTGGGAGAGGGCGAGGGAGAACGTCCGGCCGGGAATCTGTATGGGAATTTGGGAATGAAAATATGGGAATTATTTGGGAATTATATGGGAATTTGGGAATTATATGGGAATTTGGGAATGAAAATAGGGGAATTATTTGGGAATTATACGGGAATTTGGGATTGGGAACGACCAGGAGAGAGCGAGGGAGAACGTCCGGCCGGGAATCTGGGAATGGAAATGTGGGAATTATTTGGGAATTTGGGATTGGGAAGGGCTGGGAGAGGGCGAGGGAGGACGTCCGGCCGGGAATCTGTATGGGAATTTGGGAATGAGAATATGGGAATTATTTGGGAATTTGGGATTTATATGGGAATGTGGGAATGAGAATATGGGAATTAGATGGGAATTATTTGGGAATTTGGGATTGGGAAGGGCTGGGAGAGGGCGAGGGAGAACGTCCGGCCGGGAATCTGGGAATTTGGGAATGAGAATATGGGAATGAGATGGGAATTTGGGATTTGTATGGGAATTTGGGAATGAGAATATGCGAATTATTTGGGAATTATTTGGGAATTTGGGATTGGGAAGGGCTGGGAGAGGGCGAGGGAGAACGTCCGGCTGGGAATCTGGGAATGTGGGAATGAGAATATGGGAATTATTTGGGAATTATATGGGAATTTAGGAATGGAAATATGGGAATTTGGGAATTTGGGATCATTTGGGATTGGGAATGGCTGGGAGAGGCCGAGGGAGAACGTCCGGCCGGGAATCTGTATGGGAATTTGGGAATGAAAATATGGGAATTATTTGGGAATTTGGGATTTATATGGGAATTTGGGAATGGAAATATGGGAATTATATGTGAATTTGGGCATGAAAATCTGGGAACAGCCTGGGGAGAACGTCCAGCCGGGAATCTGGGAATTTGGGATTGAGAATATGGGAATTATTTGGGAATTATTTGGGAATTTGGGATTTATATGGGAATTTGGGAATGAGAATCTGGGAATTGGATGGGAATTATTTGGGAATTTGGGATTGGAAAAACCCGGGAGAGGGCAAGGGAGGATGTCCGGCCGGGAATCTGGGAATGTGGGAATGAGAATATGGGAATTATTTGGGAATTTGGGATTGGGATTAACATCGGGAATGGGAACAGTCGGGGGAGAACATCTGGCCGGGAATCTGGGAATGGAAATACGGGAATTATTTGGGAATCTGGGAATGGAAATATGAGAATTTGGGAATTTGGGAATTTGGGATTGGGAATTTGGGATCATTTGGAATTGGGATTGACAGCGGGAATGGCCGGGAGAGGCCGAGGGAGAACGTCCGGCCGGGAATCTGGGAATGGAAATGTGGGAATTATTTGGGAATTTGGGATTGGGAAGGGCTGGGAGAGGGCGAGGGAGAACGTCCGGCTGGGAATCTGGGAATGTGGGAATGAGAATATGGGAATTATTTGGGAATTATTTGGGAATTTGGGAATTATTTGGGAATTTGGGAAGGGAAATATGGGAATTATATGGGAATTTGGGATTTATATGGGAATCTGGGAATGAGAATATGGAAATTATTTGGGAATTATTTGGGAATTTGGAATTGGGAACGGCCAGGAGAGAGCGAGGGAGAACGTCTGGCCGGGAATCTGGGAATGGAAATGTGGGAATTAGATGGGAATTAGACGGGAATTTGGGAATGGGAATTTGGGAATTATTTGGGAATGTGAGATTGGGAATTTGGGATTGGGAATATGGGAATTATTTGGGAATTTGGGATTAACATTGTGAATGGGAACAGCCTGGGGAGAACGTCCAGCCAGGAATCTGGGGATGAAATATGGGAATTATTTGGGAATTATTTGGGATTTTGGGATTGGGAACAGCTGGGAGAGGGCGAGGGAGAACGTCCGGCCGGGAATCTGGGAATGGAAATGTGGGAATTATTTGGGAATTATATGGGAATGGAAATGTGGGAATTGTTTGGGAATTAGATGGGAATTTGGGAATGGAAATATAGGAAATATTTGGGAATGGAAATATGGGAATTTGGGAATGTGAGATTGGGAATTTGGGATCATTTGAGTTTGGGAATTTGGGAATTCAGGATTGGGATTGACATCAGGAACGGCAAGGAGAGGGGAGGGAGAACATCCGGCCGGGAATCTGGGAATTTGGGAATGTGGGAATGAAAATATGGGATTGGGAATATGGGAACAGCCTGGCGAGAATGTCCAGCTGGGAATCTGGATGGGAATTTGGGAATTAGATGGGAATTAGATGGGAATTTGGGAATGGAAAAACCCAGGAGAGGCCTGGGGAGCACAGAAATTGTTTGGGATAAAATCAAAGAATTCTTTGGGAATGAAAATAGGGATTTTTTGGGAATAAAACCAATAAATTTTGGCAATAAAACCTGGGAACTTTTGGGATAAAATGGGGATTTTTTTGGGATCAAAATTGGGATTTTTTGGGCTAAAATGGGGATTTTTTTGATCAAAATGGGGATTTTTCTGGGATCAAAATTGGGATTTTTTTGGGCTAAAATGGGGATTTTTCTGGGATCAAATTGGGATTTTTTAGCATAAAATTGGGATTTTTTGGGGATAAAAACCAAGGATTTTTTGGGATAAAATAGGGATTTTTTGGGGCTAAAATTGGGAATTTTTTTTGGTAAAAAATTGAGGATTTTTTTTTAATAGAAATGAGATTTTTTTGGGCATGAAAATGGAAATTTTTTGGGAATGAAAACAGGGACGTTTGGGATAAAACCAAGGAATTTTTGGGATAAAAATTGGATTTTTTTTAGGAATAAAACCATGGAATTTTGGGGATTTTTTTGGGATAAAACCAAGGAGATTTTTGGGCTAAAATGGGGGTTTTTTTGGGATCAAAATTGGGATTTTTGGGGCAAAAATGGGGATTTTTTGGGAATAAAACCTCCCAGCTCCCACCTTGCTCCAGGTCCATCTCAGCTGCTCCTTTGGCCTCAGCAGGATTTGGGATTTGGGTTGGAATTCCTGCCTGACTCCTCCTGGGAACGCTGGGAGCTCCTCGGCTCTTCTTGGAGGGAGAGGGTTTCACTGGAAAATGGGAAAAATCCGTGAAAAAATGGGAAAAATCCATTAAAAAATGGGAAATTTCCATCAGAAAATGGGAAAAATCCATCAGAAAATGGGAAAAAGCTGTGAAAAAATGGGAAAAATCCATCAGAAAATGGGAAAAATCCATCAGAAATGGGAAAAATCCATCAGAAAATGGGAAAAAGCTGTGAAAAAACGGGAAAAATCCATCAGAAAATGGGAAAAATCCGTGAAGAAATGGGAAAAATCTGTGAAAAAATGGGAAAAATCCATCAAAAAAGGGGAGAATTCTGTGGGAAATGGGGAAAATTCTGGGGGAAAATGGGAAAAATCCATCAGAAAAGGGGAAATTCCATCAGAAAATGGGAAAAATCCATCCGAAAAGGGGAAAAATCCATCAAAAATGGGAAAAATCCATCAGAAAATGGGAAAAATCCATCAAAAATAGGAAATTCTGTGGGAAATGGGGAAAATTCCATCCAAAAAGGGGAGAATTCCATAAAAAATGCAGAAAATTCCATCAAAAATGGGGAAATTCTGTGAGAAATGGGGAAAATTCCATGGAAAAGGGGGAAAAATCCATGGAAAACCTGGAAATTTCCATGGAAAAAGGGAAAATTCCATGGAAAATGGGAAAATTCTATGGGAAAAGGGGAGAATTCTACGGAAAATGGGGAAAATTTCATGGAAAAGGGGGAAATTCCATCAAAAAAGGGGAAATTCCATCAAAAAAGGGGAAATTCCATCAAAAATGGGAAAAATCCATCAGAAAAATGGGAAAATCCATCAGAAAGGGGAAAAAATCCATCAGAAAATAAGGGGAAAAATCCATCAGAAAATGGGAAAAATCCATCAAAAATAGGGAAATTCTGTGGGAAATGGGGAAAATTCTGGGGGAAAATGGGAAAAATCTGTGAAAAAATGGGAAAAATCCATCAGAAAATGGGAAAAATCCATCAGAAATGGGAAAAATCCATCAGAAAATGGGAAATTTCCATCAAAAATGGGGAGAATTCTGTGGGAAATGGGGAGAATTCTGGGGGAAAATGGGAAAAATCTGTGAAAAAATGGGAAAAATCCATCAGAAAAGGGGAAAAATCCATCAGAAAAGGGGAAAATTCCATCAGAAAAGGGGAAAATCCATCAAAAATAGGGAAATTCTGTGGGAAATGGGGAAAATTTCATCCAAAAAGGGGAGAATTCCATCAAAAATGGGGAAAATTCCATCAAAAATGCAGAGAATTCCATCAAAAATGGGAAAAATCCATCAGAAAAGGGGAAAAACCCATCAGAAAATAAGGGGGAAAATTCATCAGAAAATGGGAAATTCCATCAAGAAAGGGGAAATTCAATGAGAAAAACCAGAAAATTCTGTGGGAAAAGGGGAGAATTCTATGGAAAAGAGGAAAATTCCATGGGAAAAGGGATTTTACAGGGAAAAAATCCATTGGAAAAGGAAGAAATCCATGGAAAAGGGGAAAATTCCATGGGAAAAGGGGAAATTTTATGGAAAAAGGGAAAAGTTCCATGGAAAAATGGCATTTTACAGGGAAAAAGGGGAAAAGTCCATGGAAAAAGGGAAATTTTGTGGAAAAATGGGAAATTTTCCATGGGAAAACCAGAAAATTTCATGGGAAAAGGGAAAATTCCATCAAAAAAGGGGAAATTCCATGGAAAAATCAGGAATTTCCATGGAAAAAGGGGAAAATTTCATGGGAAAACCAGAAAATTCCATTGGAAAAGTGGATTTTACAGGGAAAAAGGGGAAATTCCAGGGGAAAAGGGGGAATTTGGGAAATTTGGGAATTTTGGAAGGAGATAGAGAGAAAAATGAGCTGAAAAATTGGGGGAAAATTCAGAAAACATCTGGGAAAAATCCAGAAAAATTGGGGAAAAATCAGGAGTGGGAATTCCCTGGGGAAATTTGGGAATTTTGGGAATTCTGGGGGGAGATAAAGAGAAAAATGAGCTGAAAAAATTGTGAAAAATCAGGAAAAATCAGAAAAAATCCAAAGAAATCCATTAAAAAAATCAGGAAAAATAAAAAAAAATCCATAAAAATTCAGAAAAAATCGGGAAAAATCAGGAGAGGGAATTCTTGATAGAAATGTGCAAATTCTGGGAATTTTTGGGAATTTTGGGATGAGCTAAAGAGAAAAATGAGCTCAAAAAATCCGGAAAAATCAAGAAAAATCCATAAAAAATCAGGAAAAATCCGGAAAAAATCCGAAAAAAAATCCAGAAAAAATCAGGAAAAATCAGGAAAGGGAATTCCTGATGGAAATGAGGGAAATTTCGGAATGTTGGGAATTCTGGGAGGAGATAGAGTGAAAAATGAGCTCAAAAATCAGGGAAAATCCAGAAAAAAATCCAGAAAAAAATCCAGAAAAAATTGGGAAAGATCAGGAAAGGGAATTCCCAATGGAAATGTGGGAATTCTGGGAATTCTGGGAGGAGATAGAGCTAAAAATGAGCTGAAAAATTCGGGAAAAATCCGAAAAAAAATCCAAAAAAAATCAGGAAAAACCCAAAAAAACCCATAAAAATCCAGAAAAAAATCAGGAAAAATCAGGAGAGGGAATTCTTGATAGAAATGTGCAAATTCTGGGAATTTTTGGGAATTTTGGGATGAGCTAGAGAGAAAAATGAGCTCAAAAAATCCGGAAAAATCAAGAAAAATCCATTAAAAAATCAGGAAAAATCCGAAAAAAATTTAAAAAATCCGAAAAAAAAATGCAAAAAAAATCCAGAAAAATCAGGAAAAATTGGGGGAAATTGGGAAAAATCAGGAGAGGGAATTCCTGATAGAAATGTGGGAATTTTTGGGAATTCTTGGGAATTTTGGGATGAGATAAAGGGAAAAACAAGCTGAGAAAAATCAGGAAAAATCAGAAAAAAATCCGAAAAAAATCCAGAAAAAATCCAGAAAAAATTGGGAAAAATCAGGAGAGGGAATTCCTGATGGAAATTTGGGAAATTTCGGAATGTTGGGAAGAAATAAAAGGAAAAACAAGCTGAAAAAAATCAGGAAAAATCCCTAAAAAATCATGAAAAATCCAGAAAAAATCCAAAAAAAATCCAGAAAAAATCCGGGAAAAATCCAGAAAAATCAGGAGTGGGAATTCCTGATGGAAATGTGGGAAATTTGGGAATTCTGGGAGGAAATAGAGAGAAAAATGAGCTCAAAAAAATCCAGAAAAATCAAGAAAAATCTGAAAAAAATCAAGAAAAAAATCCAGAAAAAATTGGGAAAAATCAGGAGAGGTAATTCCCGATGGAAATTTGGGAATTTTGGGAATGTTGGGAAGAAATAAAAGGAAAAACAAGGGGAAAAAAATCAGGAAAAATCCCTTAAAAATCTGGAAAAATCAAAAAAAATCCATAAAAAATCAGGAAAAATCCAGAAAAAATCGGGAAAAATCAGGAGAGGGAATTCCTGATGGAAATGTGGGAAATTTGGGAATTTTGGGAATTCTGGGATGAGCTAGAGAGAAAAATTAGCTCAAAAAATCCGGAAAAATCAAGAAAAATCCATAAAAAATCAGGGAAAATCCAAAAAAAATCCGAAAAAAATCCAAAAAAAATCCGAAAAAAATCCAGAAAAATCAGGAAAAATTGGGGGAAATCGGGAAAAATCAGGAGAGGGAATTCCTGATGGAAATTTGGGAATTCTGGGAATTTTTGGGAAGCACTCACAGGGGATTTTCCGGAAGACAGTGTTGCACATGAAGCGCTGGAATCGCTCGGCGTAGAAACTCGGTCTGTGCACGGAGACTGTGTCCTGGAATTGGGGAAAAAATGGGAATTTCCGGGGAAATTTGGGAATTTTGGGAGGGGGAGGAGGTGAGAGTTGGATTTTTGGGATGGAAGGGAAAGTTTTCCCGGAAAAAATGGGAATTTTTGGGGAAAAATGGGATTTTTTTGGTGAAAAAATTGTGTTTTCTTGAAAAAATTTGGATTTTTTTTTCCATTAAAAATCCCATTTTCCTGAAAAAAAATGGATTTTTGGATGAAAAGGAAAGTTTGCCTGAAAAAAATTGGAATTTTTGGGAGGAAAATGGGATTTTTGTGGGAAAAATTGGATTTTTTTCGTTAAAAAATCACATTTTCCTGAAAAAAATCAGATTTTTTCCATTAAAAAAATCCCATTTTTTCCATTTAAAAAATCCCATTTTTTCCCTCAAAAGGTCATATTTTTTAATTTGAAAAGTCATTTTTCCCTTAGAAAAAAAATCTGATTTTTTTTCATTAAAAAATCCCATTTCTCCTAAAAAACCCAAATTTCTCCATACAAAATCCCATTCTTCCTTCACAAAATCCCATTTTCCCGAAAAAAATCCCAATTTTTTCCCTAAAAATTCCCATTTCCCCCCAAAAATTCCCATATTTTCCATTTTAAAAATCCCATTTTTCCTACAAAAATCTGGTTTTTTCCCCAAAAATTCCCATTTTCCCCCCAAAAATTCCTATTTTTCCCATTAAAATAATTCCCATTTTCCCCCCAAAAATCCCATCTTTCCATTAAAAAATTCCCATTTTCCTTAAAAAAATCCCATTTTTTCCATAAGAAAATCCCATTTTCCTTCTGAAAAATCTGATTTTTTCATTGAAAAATCTGGGGTTTTATTAAAAAATTCCCATTTTCCCCAAAAAATTCCCATTTTTTCCCAAAAATTTCATCTTTCCATAAAAAATTCCCATTTTCTCCAAAATTCCCATTTTCCCCAAAAAATTCCATTTCCCCCAAAAATTCCCATTTTCCCCAAAATTCCATTTCCCCAAAAATTCCCATTTTCCCCAAAAAAATTCCCATTTTCCCCCAAAAATTCCCATTTTTTCCTAAAAAAATTCCATTTTTTCCCATAAAAATTCCCATTTTTCCCCAAAATATTCCCATTTTTCCCCAAAAAACATCAATTTTTCCCCCAAAAATTCCCATTTTTTCCCAAAAAAATTTCATCTTTCCATTAAAAAATTCCCATTTTCCCCCAAAAATTCCCATTTTTCCCCCCAAAATTCCCATTTTTCCATAAAAAATCCCCATTTTTTCCCTAAAAATTCCCATTTTTTCCCCAAAAATTCTCATTTTTCCCCAAAAATTCCCATTTTCCCATTAAAAATTCCCATTTTTTCACTAAAAATTCCCATTTTTTCCCAAAAAAATTTCATCTTTCCATTAAAAAATTCCCATTTTTCCCCAAAATTCCCATTTTCCCCCCAAAAATTCCCATTTTTTTCCCAAAAATTCCCATTTTTTTTCCCAAAAATTCCCATTTTCCCCCCAAAAATTCCCATTTTCCCATAAAAAATTCCCATTTTTTCCCTAAAAATTCCCATTTTCCCCCAAAATTCCCATTTTCCCATTAAAAATTCCCATTTTCCCCAAAAAATTTCCCTTTTTCCCCCCAAAAATTCCCTTTTCCCCCAAAATTCCCTTTTTCTCATCCCAAAATTCCCTTTTCCCCCGAAAAAATTCCCTTTTTCCCCAAAAATTCCCTTTTTCCCCAAAAAATTCCCTTTTTCCCAAAATCCCATTTTCCCATAAAAATTCCCATTTTCCTTAAAAAATCCCATTTTTTTCCATAAGAAAATCCCGTTTTCCTTCTGAAAAATCTGAGTTTTTTATTAAAAATTCCCATTTTCCCCAAAAAATTCCCATTTTTCCCCAAAAAAATTTCATCTTTCCATTAAAAAATTCCCATTTTTCCCCAAAATTCCCATTTTCCTCCCAAAAAATTCCCATTTTTTCCCCAAAATTCCCATTTTTCCATTAAAAATTCCCATTTTTTTCCCCAAAATTCCCATTTTCCCCCAAAAATTCCCATTTTTTTCCCAAAAATTCCCATTTTCCCCCAAAAATTCCCATTTTTCCCCAAAAATTCCCATTTTCCCATTAAAAAATTCCCATTTTTCCCCCAAAATTCCCATTTCCCCCCAAAAAATTCCCATTTTTTTCCCAAAAATTCCCATTTTCCCATAAAAAATTCCCATTTCTCACTCACCCCATCGTGCACCAAAGCTTTCCAGGAGTGTTCCAGTTTCTTCACAAACCTGCAGGAGGGAAAACCAAAATTCCTGGAATTTTTGTGGAATTTTTGTGGAATTTTTGTGGAATTTTTGTGGAATTCCAGGGAATTCCCAAAGGTTTGGATTTTCCCCCTTTCATCCCAAATTTTCCTGGATTTTTCCTGATTTTTTCCCATTTTTTTTCCTGATTTTCCCCCAATTTTTCCTGCATTTTTTTCCGGATTTTTTCTCAATTTTTCCCAGATTTTTCTCTAATTTTTCAGATTTATTAATGGATTTTTTCCCCAATTTTTTCCAGATTTTTCCCAGATTTTTTTCTGGATTTTCCCCAGATTTTCTCCTGATTTTTTCCCCAATTTTTTCCCGATTTTTAAATAGATATTTTTCCTGATTTTTTCCTGCTTTTTCCCAGATTTTTCCCCAAATTTTTATGGATTTTTCCCAGATTTTGCCCCCAGTTTTTCCCAGATTTTTTCCCAGATCATTTCCAGATTTTTTTCCCCATTTTTTCCTGATTTTTTCCTCATTTTTTTCCAGATTTTTTCCTGATTTTTCCCTGAATTTTTTCCAATTTTTCTCGGATTTTTCCCTGATTTTTTTCCAATTTTTCTCGGATTTTTCCCTGATTTTTCCCTGAATTTTTTCCAATTTTTCTCGGATTTTTCCCTGATTTTTCCCAATTTTTCCAGATTTTTCACCGATTTTTAAATGGAAATTTTTCCCCTGATTTTTTCCTGATTTTCTTTGTATTTTTTCCTGATTTTTCCCAGATTTTTTCCCCAATTTTTCCCAGATTTTCCCAGATTTTTCCCCGTTTTTTCCCTGATTTTTTCCTGATTTTTAAAAGTGGATTAATGAACAAATTAAACAACATTTAACAGATTAAATAATTTCTCATTAACTAACATACTATTTAACGATGGACCAATGACTAATTGATTAATTAGCACTAATTAATGATGAATTAATCACCTGTAGGACTGCAGGACGTCGATGATCCCAATGTAGAGCAGCAAACGTTCCCCACGGGAATTCCGGGCTGGGATTCCTCCCATCCTGGAAAACAGGGAAAAATCCATGGGAAATCCCAAAAGGGAAAAATCCATGGGAAATCCCAAAAATCCCAAAAGGGAAAAATCCATGGGAAATCCCAAAAATCCCAAAAAATCCCAAAAGGGAAAAATCCATGGGAAATCCCAAAAATCCCAAAAATCCCAAATGGGAAATCCATGGGAAAATCCCAAAAATCCCAAAAAATCACAACAGGGAAATCCATGGGAAAATCCCAAAAATCCCAATAAATCACAAAAAGGAAATCCATGGAAAAATCCAGGATTGATCCCGAAAATCCCATTAAATCACAAAAGGGGAATCCATGGGAAATCCTGAAAATCCTAATAAATCCCAAATGGGAAATCCATGGAAAAATCCCGAAAATCCCAATAAATCCCAAAAGGGAAATCCATGGGAAAATCCCGAAAATCCCAAAAAATCACAAATGGGAAATCCATGGGAAAATCCATGGGAAATCCCAAAAATCCCATTAATCATAACAGGGAAATCCATGGAAAAATCCATGGAAAAATCCATGGGAAAATCCATGGGAAAATCCATGGGAAATCCCAAAAAATCCCAAAAGGGAAATCCATGGGAAATCCCAAAAATCCCAAAAAATCACGAATGGGAAATACATGGGAAAATCCATGGGAAATCCCAAAAATCCCATTAATCCCAAAAAGGAAATCCATGGAAAAATCCAGGATTGATCCCGAAAATCTCATTAAATCACAAATGGGAAATCCATGGGAAAATCCCAAAAATCCCAATAAATCCCAAATGGGAAATACATGGGAAAATCCATGGAAAATCCCCAAAAATCCCAATAAATCACAAATGGGGAATCCATGGGAAAATCCCGAAAATCCCAATAATATCCTTAAAATCCTGGAATGGTTTGGGGTGGAAAATCCATGGAAAAAATCTGGGATTGATCCCGAAAATCCCAAAAAATCACAAAAGGGGAATCCATGGGAAATCCCGAAAATCCCAATAAATCCCAAATGGGAAATCCATGGAAAAATCCCGAAAATCCCAATAAATCCCAAAAGGGAAATCCATGGAAAATCCCCAAAAATCCCAATAAATCACAAATGGGGAATCCATGGGAAAATCCCAAAAATCCCAATAATATCCTTAAAATCCTGGAATGGTTTGGGGTGGAAAATCCATGGAAAAAATCTGGGATTGATCCCGAAAACCCCAATAAATCCCAAAAGGGGAATCCATGGGAAAATCCCGAAAATCCCAATAAATCCCAAAAGGGGAATCCATGGAAAAATCCTGAAAATCCCAATAAATCACAACAGGGAAATCCATGGGAAAATCCATGGAAAAACATGGGATTGGGGTGGGAAATCCACGGGAAATCCATGGAAAAATCCAGGATTGATCCCAAAAATCCTGGAATGGTTTGGGGTGGGAAATCCATGGAAAAATAAAAAAAAATCCCTACAAATCCCAAAAAGGGGAATCCTGGAATGGTTTGGGGTGGGAAATCCATGGGAAAATCCATGGAAAAATCCCGAAAATCCCAATAAATCACAACAGGGGAATCCTGGGGTGGGAAATCCATAAGAAAATTGGGATTCACCCCAAAAATCCCAAAAGGGAAATCCATGGGAAAATCCCGAAAATCCCAATAAATCCTAAAAGGGAAATCCATGGAAAAATTTGGATTGATCCCAAAAATCCCAATAAATCCCAAAAGGGGAATCCTGGAATGGTTTGGGGTGGGAAATCCATGGGAAAATCCATGGAAAAATTGGGATTAATCCCAAAAATCCCAATAAATCCCAATAAATCCCAATAAATCTCAATCCCAGTAACTCCCAGTAAATCCTAATCCCAGTGATTCCCAGTCACTCCCAGTCCCTCCCAGTCCCTCCCAGTCCAATCCCAGTCCCTCCTGGTTGTCAGTCTCGATGGTTCCTCCCCGCCCGACCTCCCCCTGGATGATTCCATGGTCGTGGAGTTATCCCAACCCCAGTAACTCCCAGTAAATCCCAATAAATCTCACTAAATCTGCATCCCAGTCCCTCCCAGTCCATCCCAGTCCCTCCCAGTCCATCCCAGTCCATACTGGTTGTCAGTCTCGATGGTTCCTCCCCTCCTGGCCTCTCCCTGGATGGACTCCATGGCTGTGGAGTTATCCCAACCCCAGTAACTCCCAGTAACTCCCAATAAATCCTAATCCCAGTGATTCCCAGTCCATCCCAGTCCATCCCAGTTCATCCCAGTCCATACTGGTCATCAGTCTCGATGGTTCCTCCCTGGATGATTCCATGGCTGTGGAGCTTCCAACTCCAATCCCATCCCAATAACTCCCAGTAAATCCCACTAAATCTCAATCCCAGTTATTCCCAGTCCATCCCAGTCCATCCCAGTCTCTCCCAGTCCCTCCCAGTCCATACTGGTCGTCAGTCTCGATGGTTCCTCCCCTCCTGGCCTCTCCCTGGATGGACTCCATGGCTGTGGAGTACAGAGCTCTCTGTGCCACCCCAACCCCAGTCCCTCCCAGTAACTCCCAGTCAATCCCAGTCCATCCCAGTCCATACTGGTCGTCAGTCTCCATGGTTCCTCCCTGGATGATTCCATGGCTGTGGAGCTTCCAACTCCAATCCAAACCCCAATAAATCCCAGTAACTCCCAGTAAATCCCACTAAATCTCAATCCCAGTTATTCCCAGTCCCTCCCAGTCCATCCCAGTCTCTCCCAGTCCAATCCCAGTCCCTCCCAGTCCATACTGGTCGTCAGTCTCGATGGTTCCTCCCCTCCTGGCCTCTCCCTGGATGATTCCATGGTTGTGGAGTTATCCCAACCCCAATAAATCCCAGTAAATCCCAATAAATCCCAATAAATCCCAATAAATCCCAATCTCAGTGATTCCCAGTCCATCCCAGTCCATCCCAGTCCATACTGGTCGTCAGTCTCCATGGTTCCTCCCTGGATGATTCCATGGCTGTGGAGCTTCCAACTCCAATCCAAACCCCAATAAATCCCAGTAACTCCCAGTAAATCCCACTAAATCTCAATCCCAGTGAATCCCAGTAACTCCCAGTCCCTCCCAGTCCATACTGGTCGTCAGTCTCGATGGTTCCTCCCCTCCTGGCCTCTCCCTGGATGGACTCCATGGCCGTGGAGTACAGCGCTCTCTGTGCCACCCCAACCCCAGTCACTCCCAGTAACTCCCAGTGCATCCCAGTCCCTCCCAGTCCATACTGGTCGTCAGTCTCGATGGTTCCCCCTCTCCTGGCCTCCCCCTGGATGGACTCCATGGCCGTGGAGTACAGAGCTCTCTGTGCCACCCCAATCCCAGTCACTCCCAGTAACTCCCAGTGCATCCCAGTCCAATCCCAGTAACACCCAGTTCCATCCCAGTCCCTACTGGTCGTCAGTCTCGATGGTTCCTCCCCTCCTGGCCTCGCCCTGGATGGACTCCATGGCCGTGGAGTACAGAGCTCTCTGGCCGGCCGGCCTGCCCCGCGGGTCCGCCAGGGAATTCCCGGCTGCGCGCTCCCGCTGCGCCTGGTCCAGGTTGTGGATGGCCACCAGGAGACTGTAGTCCATGATCTTGAAGCTCTGCAGGACCTGGGAAATGGGAAAAATGGGATTTAGTGGGATTTACTGGGAGTTACTGGTCACCAGGAGACTGTAATCCATGATCTTGAAGCTCTGCAGGACCTGGGAAATGGGAAAAATGGGATTTAGTGGGATTTAGTGGGATTTACTGGTCCCCAGCAGGCTGGAATCCATGATTTTCAAACTCTCAAGAATCTCAAAAAGTGAGAAAAATGGTGACCAGGAGACTGTAATCCATGATTTGAAAGCTCTGGAGAACCTGGGAAATGGGAAAAATGGGATTTATTGGGATTTATTGATCACCAGCAGACTGTAGTCCATGATCTTGAAGCTCTGGAGAACCTGGGAAATGGGAAATATGGGATTTACTGGGATTTAGTGGGATTTATGGGTCAGTAGGAAACTGGAATCCATGATCTTGAAACTCAGGAGAACTTGGGAAATGGAAAAAAAAGGATTTATTGATCACCAGCAGACTGTAGTCCATGATTTTGAAGCTCTGGAGGACCTGGGAAAGTGGGGAAAATGGGATTTACTGGGAGTTACTGGGATTTATTGGTCACCAGGAGACTGTAATCCATGCACACAATTTTCCCAATTCCAAAAATTGGGAAAAAAACCCCAAAACCCCCAAATTTCCCCCAAAAAACCTAGGAAAAAACCCAAAAAACCCCAGAAAACTCACCAGGCAATCCCTCTGCAGCGTCTTGCAGAGCACACAACTATCCCACAAAAATGAGGAAAAAGGGTTGAACACTCCCCATTTTCCCCAAAAATCCCCCAAAATTAGGAAAAATGGCCAAACACCCACCTTTTTTCCAGAAAAAAATCAGGAAAAAAGGCAGAAAACCCACAATTTCCCACAAAAAAACCCCAAGAAAATCAGGAAAAACTGTTGAACACCCACAATTTTTCTATAAAAAAACCCAAAAAACAAGGAAAAAAGGCAGAACACTCACAACTTTCCCCAAAAAACCTAGGAAAAAAGCCAAAAAACCCCAAATTTCCCCCAAAAAACCTACAAAAAAAGCCAAAAACTCCAAATTTCCCCAAAAAAACCTAGAAAAAAGCCCAAAACCCCCAAATTTCCCCCAAAAAACCTAGTAAAAAAGCCAAAAATCCCCAAATTTCCCCCGAAAAACCTAGAAAAAAAGCCAAAAATCCCAAATTTCCCCCAAAACCTAGAAAGAAAAGCCAAAAACCCCCAAATTTCCCCCAAAAAACGTAGGGAAAAAAGCCAAAAACCCCCAAATTTCCCCAAAAAAACCTAGAAAAAAAGCCAAAAACCCCCAAATTTCCCCAAAAAAACCTAGAAAAAAGCCAAAAATCCCCAAATTTCCCCCAAAAAACCTAGAAAAAAAGCCAAAAACCCCAAATTTCCCCCGAAAAACCTAGAAAGCCAAAAATCCCCAAATTCCAAAAACCTAGAAAAAAAGCCAAAAACCCCAAATTTCCCCCGAAAAACCTAGAAAAAAGCCAAAACCCCCAAATTTCCCCCAAAAAACGTAGGGAAAAAAGCCAAAAACCCCAAATTTCCCAAAAAAAACCCACAAAAAAAGCCAAAAACCCCCAAATTTCCTCCCAAAAAACCCAAATTCCCCCAAAAACTCACCAGGCAATCCCTCTGCAGCGTCTTGCAGAGCGCATTGTACATGTCAGAATCCAGGAACAAGCCATCAGGAATATCCTGCATGAAATCCAAATCCTTGAAGGTTGGGAAAACCTTTTCCCTCTCTTTTTGGGAAGCTCGGCGTTTGTAGGTTGAGCCTTTGAGGTCATATTTGAGGTGCATCCGGACGGATCTGGGCAGCAGGTTGTTCATCACCACGATCCGGATGTTCTTGCCGCCTGCCTGCACGCAGTACAGCCCGTAGAATTTGGGCAGCAGGGTTCTGGGGTTCTGGTTGAGATTCTGGAATTAAAAAAACAGGGAATTGGGTGAAAATCTGGCAAAAATCCCACAAAAAACAGTGAAAATCTGGCAAAAATCTGATGAAAAACAGCGAAAATCCGGCGAAAATCCATCAAAATTTGGCGAAAATCTGGTAAAAAGCCTGCAAAATCCCTCTGGTTTTTGAAACTTTTGATGGGTTTTTGGGGTTGGGAATGCATTAAACTCAGGGATTAGAGTCAAAATCCCATAAATTTCCTCAAAATCCCTCTGGTTTTTGGGATTTCTCTGGATTATTCGGGTTTGGGGTTTTGGGGTTGGAAATGAGTCAAAGTCGGGGATAAAACACAAGAATGGCAGCAAAGTCAAAAATACAGGATTAGGGTCAAAAAACCTTTAAATTCCCCCAAAATCCCTCTGGTTTTGGGGTTTTCCCATGGATTTTTGGGGTTTTTCAGTGGATTTTTGGGGTTTGGGAATGGTCAGAGGCAGGGCAGGAGGAATATCCAGATCTGGGCAGGAAGTTGTTCATCACCACGATCCGGATGTTCTTGCCGCCTGCCTGCACGCAGTACAGCCCGTAGAATTTGGGCAGCAGGGTTCTGGGGTTCTGGTTTAGGTTCTGGGGAAAGAAAATTAGGGAATTTGGGTGAAAATTCCAGAAAAAACGGTGAAAATTTGACGAAAATCCGGTGAAAAACGGCGAAAATACGACGAAAATCCTGCAAAATTCGACGAAAATCCTGAAAAAATCCCACAAAATCCTATAAAATCCTACAAAATCCCATAAAATCCATCTGGGTTTTCAGGTTTTCTATGAGTTTTTGGGGTTCTGGTTCAGGTTCTGGGGAAAGAAAAATTTAGGATTAGGGTTGAAATCCGACAAAAAAAAGGGCGAAAATTTGGCGAAAATCCGGTGAAAAACAGCGAAAATCCTGCAAAAATCCCACAAGATCCTACAAAAATCCTACAAAATCCTGGAAAAATCCCACAAAATCCTATAAAATCCTACAAAATCCCATAGAATCCCTCTGGGTTTTCAGGTTTTCTAGGAGTTTTTGGGGTTCTGGGATTGGGAACGAGTCAGAAATTGGGAATATCCAGATCTGGGCAGGAGGTTGTTCATCACCACGATCCGGATGTTCTTGCCGCCTGCCTGCACGCAGTACAGCCCGTAGAATTTGGGCAGTAGGGTTCTGGGGTTCTGGTTGAGATTCTGGGGAAAAAATAAATTAGGGTTAGGGTTGAAATCCCACCAAAAAATGGTGAAAATTTGGTGAAGATCCGGCAAAATTTGGCGAAAATCCGGCAAAAATCCGTCAAAATTTGGTGAAAATCCTGCAAAAATCCCACAAAATCCTATAAAATCCTACAAAATCCTATAAAACCCTACAAAATCCCATAAAATCCCTCTGGTTTTGGGGTTTTTCAATGGATTTTTGGGGTTTTGGGGTTGGGAATGAGTCAAATTCAGGGATGAAACCAAATATGTGATTAGGGTCAAAATCCCTCAAAATCCCTCTGGGTTTTCAGGTTTTCTATGTGTTTTTGGGGTTTTGGAGTTGGGAATGCTAATGGGATTGGGAAAATCCTAAAGTTCTTCCATCTCAAACCATTCCAGGGTTTTCAGGATGTTTAGGGTTTTTTTCCATCCCAAACCATTCCAGGATTTTTGGGAATTTTCAGGATTTTTTCCATCCCAAACCACTCCAGGATTTTCAGGTTTTTTTTCATCCCAAACCATTCCAGGATTTTTAACGATATTTAGGGTTTTTCCATCCCAAACCATTCCAGGACTCCCTGTCCTGGTTTAATGGGATTTTTGGGATAAATCCTTCCCTATTCCAGATCATTCCCTGGATTCCTCATCCCAATTCTGCCGGTTTTTGGGATTTTCAAGAATCCCAACGAGATTTTCGGGAATCCCAACCAGATTTTCGAGAATTCCAACAAGATTTTTGGGAATTCCAACCGGATTTTCGGGAATTCCAACCGGATTTTCAGGAATTCCAACAGGATTCTCAGGAATTCCAACTGGATTTTCGGGAACTCCAACCGGATTTTCGGGAATCCCAACAAGATTTTCGGGAATCCCAACAAGATTTTCAAGAATTCTAACCGGATTTTTGGGAATCCCAACGGGATTTTCGGAAATTCCAACAAGATTTTCGGGAATCCCAACGGGATTTTCGGAAATTCCAACAAGATTTTTGGGATTTTCAGGAATCCCAACAAGATTTTTGGGATTTTCGGGAATCCCAACAAGATTTTTGGGATTTTCAGGAATTCCAACAAGATTTTCAGGCATCCCAACAAGATTTTCTCCTCCTTCCTTCATTCCAGAGGTCAGAAATTCCCGGAATTGCTGCTCACCCACCATGTAATAGCCTGGCAGGAGTTTCTGCAGGAACTCAGCCTCCTTGTGCTGCACGGTCTTGATGATGAACTCGTCGTCGCTGGAGACGTAGAACAGAGAGCCGCTGGCGCCCGAGTTGGAGAGCTCGATCAGAGGGTCGTTGCACAGCGAGTACTGAGGGAAAAAGGGGAAAAAATGGGAATTTTTCTGAAGGGAATGTTGGGAAAATTAACTGGGAACAGACTCAGAGTGCTGGAGGGAAGAGAGAACTTGTTGGGTGTCAGTGGGAGAAGAAATATCTGTGGAAAAGGTAAAGAATGGGAAGGAAAAAAGAGGAAAATCTGTCCTGAAATGAGAGGAGGGAAAGGGAAAAAGAAATGGAAAAAGGAATGGAAAAAGGAATGGAAAGAGGAATGGAAAAAGGAGATATGGAGGGAGAAAAGGAAAAGGTGAAAAGAAGGGAAGAGTAAAAGCGGAAGGAAAAGGAAAAGGAAGGAAGAAGGAAGGAAAAGGAAAAGGGGAAAGGGAAGCTCTGGAGTTGCAGAGCTCGATCAGAGGGTCGTTGCACAGTGAGTACTGGGGGAAAAAGGGGAAAAAATGGGAAAAAATGGGAATTTTTCCAAAGGGAATGTTGGGAAAATTAACTGGGAATTCACCCAGAGTAGTGGAGGGGAAAGAGAATTTGTTGGGTGTTGCTATGAGGAGAAATACTCCACAAAAAGGTAAGAAATGGAAAAGGAAAAAGGAGAAAATTCATCCCAACAAAGGGGAGAGAAAGGGAAAAGGAAAAAGGAGAAAGAAATGGAAAAAGGAAAAAGAAATGGGAAAAGGAAAAAGAAATGGGAAAAGGAAAAAGAAATGGAAAAAGGGGATATGGAGGGAGAAAAGGAAAAAGTGAAAAGAAAGGAAGAGTAAAAGGAAAAGGATAAGGAAAAAGGAAGGAAGAAGGGAGGATGGGAAAAGGGGAAAGGGAAAAGGGAAAAGGGAAAAGGGAAAAGGGAAAGGGGAAAAGGGAAAAGGGAAAGGGAAGCTCTGGAGTTGCAGAGCTCGATCAGAGGGTCGTTGCACAGCGAGTACTGGGGGAAAAAGGGGAAAAAATGGGAAAAAATGGGAATTTTTCCAGAGGGAATGTTGGTCTGGGTTAGAAATTAAGAGGGAGAATATCTGGAATGGGCAATGGGAAGTTGTTGGGTGTTGTTGTGAGGAGAAATACTCCAGGGAAAGGCAAAAAATGGGAAGGAAAAAAGAGGAAAATCTGTCCTGAAATGAGGGGAGGGAAAGGGAAAATAAAGGGAAAAAGGAAAAAGAAATGGAAAAAGGAAAAAGAAATGGAAAAAGGAAAAAGAAATGGAAAAAGGAAAAAGAAATGGAAAAAGGGGATATGGAGGGAGAAAAGGAAAAGGTGAAAAGAAAGGAAGAGTAAAAGGAAAGGGATAAGGAAAAAGGAGGAAAGAAGGGAGGATGGGAAAAGGGAAAAGGGAAAAGGGAAAAGGGAAAAGGGAAAAGGGAAAAGGGAAAAGGGAAAGGGGAAAAGGGAAAAGGGAAAGGGAAGCTCTGGAGTTGCAGAGCTCGATCAGAGGGTCGTTGCACAGCGAGTACTGGGGGAAAAAGGGGAAAAAATGGGAAAAAATGGGAATTTTTCCAGAGGGAATGTTGGTCTGGGTTAGAAATTAAGAGGGAGAATATCTGGAATGGGCAATGGGAAGTTGTTGGGTGTTGTTGTGAGGAGAAATACTCCAGGGAAAGGCAAAAAATGGGAAGGAAAAAAGAGGAAAATCTGTCCTGAAATGAGGGGAGGGAAAGGGAAAATAAAGGGAAAAAGGAAAAAGAAATGGAAAAAGGAAAAAGAAATGGAAAAAGGAAAAAGAAATGGAAAAAGGAAAAAGAAATGGAAAAAGGGGATATGGAGGGAGAAAAGGAAAAGGTGAAAAGAAAGGAAGAGTAAAAGGAAAGGGATAAGGAAAAAGGAGGAAAGAAGGGAGGATGGGAAAAGGGAAAAGGGAAAAGGGAAAAGGGAAAAGGGAAAAGGGAAAGGGAAGCTCTGGAGTTGCAGAGCTCGATCAGAGGGTCATTGCACAGCGAGTACTAAGGGAAAACGGGAAAAAATGGGAATTTTTCCAAAGGGAATGTTGGGTTTTGGATCATAAAATTAACTGGGAATTCACCCAGAATGGTGGAGGGAAGAGAGAACTTGTTGGGTGTCAGTGGGAGAAGAAATATCTGTGGAAAAGGTAAAGAATGGGAAGGAAAAAAGAGGAAAATCTGTCCTGAAATGAGAGGAGGGAAAGGGAAAAAGAAATGGAAAAAGGAATGGAAAAAGGAATGGAAAAAGGAATGGAAAAAGGAGATATGGAGGGAGAAAAGGAAAAGGTGAAAAGAAGGGAAGAGTAAAAGCGGAAGGAAAAGGAAAAGGAAGGAAGAAGGAAGGAAAAGGAAAAGGGGAAAGGGAAGCTCTGGAGTTGCAGAGCTCGATCAGAGGGTCGTTGCACAGCGAGTACTGGGGGAAAAACGGGAAAAAATGGGAAAAAATGGGAAAAAATGGGAATTTTTCCAAAGGGAATGTTGGGAAAATTAACTGGGAATTCACCCAGAGTGGTGGAGGGAAAAGAGAACTTGTTGGGTGTTGCTATGAGGAGAAATACTCCACAAAAAGGTAAGAAATGGAAAAGGAAAAAGGAGAAAATTCATCCTGAAAAAGGGGAGAGAAAGGGAAAAGGAAAAAGAAATGGAAAAAGGAAAAAGAAATGGGAAAAGGAAAAAGAAATGGGAAAAGGGGATATGGAGGGAGAAAAGGAAAAGGTGAAAAGAAAGGAAGAGTAAAAGGAAAGGGATAAGGAAAAAGGAAGAAAGAAGGAAGGATGAGAAAAGGGAAAAGGGGAAAGGGAAAAGGGAAAGGGGAAAGAAAAAAGAAAGGGAAAGGGAAAAGGGGAAAAGGGAAAAGAAAGGGGAAAAGGGGAAGAAAAGGCAAAAAGAGAAGTCCAGGGAATCCCAGGGAAGCTCCAGGATGATCAGGGAAGCTCCCACCCCCATTCCCATTATTCCAACCCCATTCCCATTATTCCCAGAATTCCCAAAATTCCCATTATTCCCCAAATTCCCATTATTCCCATTATTCCCCAAATTCCCATTATTCCCCCTCTCTCTCTCTCACCAGGTAATCGTCCGGCCGGATCCCGAAGAGCTCGCGGAAGTAGCGGAAAGCCACGGGAGCGTAGGTCTTGAAACGGAAATCGTTGTAGTGGTGAGCTGGGGTCAGGTTGCTGCCCTCGCTGGGGGGAGAGAAATTTATTGGGAATTTGGGATTTTCCAGAGGGAATTCCAGCCCTGGGTGGGGAATTCCAGCCCCAGGGAGAAGAGGGAATGAGGGAAAGGGGAGGAGAGAAGGAGGGGAAAAGAGAGGAGAGGAGAGGAGAGGAGAGGAGAGGAGAGGAGAGGAGAGGAGAGGAGAGGAGAGGAGAGGAGAGGAGAGGAGAGGAGAGGAGAGGAGAGGGAGAGGAGAGGAGAGGAGAGGAGAGGAGAGGAGAGGAGAGGAGAGGAGAGGAGAGGAGAGGAGAGGAGAGGAGAAAGGGTCAGGTTGCTGCCCTCGCTGGGGGGAGAGAAATTTCTTGGGATTTGAGGATTTTCCAGAGGGATTTGGGCATTAAAAAAAACCTGGGTGGGGATTCCAGCCCCAGAGAGAGGAGGGAATGGGGAAAGGGGAGAAGGAGGGGAAAGGAGAGAGAAAGGAGGGAAAAAAGTGGGAGAAAAGAGAAAAAAGAGAAAAGAGAAAAGAGAAAAGAGAAAAGAGAAAAGAGAAAAGAGAAAAGAGAAAAGAGAGAAAAGAGAACATAAAGAAGAGAAAGAGAACATAAAGAAGAGAAAGAGAACATAAAGAAGAGAAAGAGAACATAAAGAAGAGAAAGAGAACATAAAGAAGAGAAAGAGAACATAAAGAAGAGAAGGAGAACATGAAAGAGAAGAGAAAGAGAAGAGAAAGAGAAGAGAAAGAGAAGAGAAAGAGAAGAGAAAGAGAAGAGAAAGAGAAGAGAAAAAGAAGAGAAAGAGAAGAGAAAAGAGAACAGAAAGAGAAGAGAAAGAAAAAAGGAAGGGGAAAGGAAGGGGAAAAGAGGACAAAAGAGGGGGAATTGGGGAAAGGGAACAGGAAAAAGGGAAGGGAATGGGAAAAGGGAATGGGGATGGAAAATGGAAAAAAGAATGGAAGGAGAAAGGGAATAGAAGGGAAAAACCAGAATAAAGTAAAGGAGAAAGGGAAAGGAAAAATGGGAGGGAAAATGGAAGGAAAGAAGGGGAAAAAATGGGAAAAATAGAAAGAAAAGGGGAAAAATGGAAGGAAAGAAGGGAAAAAAATGGGGAAAAATGGGGAAAAATGGGGAAAATGGGCAAAAGGGAATGTCAGACCTGGGGAAGAAGATGCTCTCGACGACGTAGAAATCCTGCATGAGAACATCCCGCTCGGGTTTGGTGCTCAGGCTGCCCACGGTGTGAGTGATGCCCAGCTGGATGGCACCTTTCAGGGCTGAGGAGGTGGTCTGGGAATGGGAAAATAATGGGAATTATTACAGCTGGAATGGGAATTATTGCTGCTGGATGGCACCTTTCAGGGCTGAGGAGGTGGTCTGGGAAATTGGGAATTACAGTGGGAATGAGTGCTGCTGGAGTGGGAATGGGAATGGGAATTGTTACTGCTGGATGGCACCTTTCAGGGCTGAGGAGGTGGTCTGGCAATGGGAAATAATGGGAATTATTACTGCTGGAGTGGGAATGGGAACTGGAATTACAGCTGGAATGGGAATTATTACACCTGCATGGCACCTTTCAGGGCTGAGGAGGTGGTCTGGGAAATTGGGAAATAATGGGAATTATTACACCTGGAACGGGAATGGGAATTATTACAGCTGGATGGCACCTTTCAGGGCTGAGGAGGTGGTCTGGGAAATTGGGAAATAATGGGAATTATTACAGCTGGAATGGGAATTATTACTGCTGGAATGGGAATGGGAATTATTGCTGCTGGAATGGGAATGGGAATAGGAATTAATGGTGCTGGAATGGGAATTATTACAGCTGGATGGCACCTTTCAGGGCTGAGGAGGTGGTCTGGGAAAGGGGAAAATAAAGGGAATTATTACAGCTGGAATGGGAATGGGAATTATTGCTGCTGGATGGCACCTTTCAGGGCTGAGGAGGTGGTCTGGGAAATGGGAATTACTGCTGGAATGGGAATGGGAATTATTACAGCTGGAATGGGAATTATTACTGCTGGAATGGGAATGGGAATTGCAGTGGAATGGGAATGGATTCAATGGGATGGGAATGGGAATTACAGTGGAATGGGAATTACAGCAGGAATGGGAATGGGAATTGGAATTACAGTGGGAATGGGAATTACAGTGGAATGGGAATTAATTACAGCCAGAATGGATTCAACAGAAATGGGAATTACAGTGGGAATAGGAATTACAGTGGGAATAAGAATGGGAATTACAACTGGAATGGGAATGGATTGAATGGGAAGGGGAATTAGAGTGGGAATGGGAATTACAGTGGAATGGGAATGGGAATTACAGCCAGAAACGGAATGGGAATGGGAATTCCAGCAGCAACAGGAATGGGAATTACAGTGGGAATGGGAATTAATTACAGTGGGAATGGGAATTACAGAGGGAATGGGAATGAGACTGGGGAAACAGGAGTGGGAATGGGAATTCCAGCAGGAAATGGAGTGGGAATGGGAATCCCAGTGGGAAAAGGGAATGGGAATCCCAGTGGGAATGGGAATAGATTTCATGGGAATGGCAGGAATGGGAATGAGACCAGAAAATGGGAGTGGGAATGGGAATTCCATGGGAATGGGAATGGCTGGAATTCCACGGGAGTGGAAATGGGAACTCAATGGGAATGGAAATGGGAATTCAATAGGAATTCAGTGGGAATGGGAATGGATAGAATTCCATGGGAATGGATGGAATTCTATGGGAATTCCATGGGAATGTGTGGAGTTCAATGGGAATTCCATGGGAATGGAAATGGGAATTCTATGGGAATGGGAATGGCTGGAATTCCACAGGAATGGCTGGAATTCCATGGGAATGGGAATGGGAATTCAATAGGAAATCAGTGAAAATGTGAACAGATAGAATTCTATGGGAATGGATGGAATTCTATGGGAATTCTATGGGAATGTGTGGAGTTCAATGGGAATTCTATGGGAATGGGAATTCAATGGGAATGGATGGAATTCTATGGGAATTCTATGGGAATGGGAATGGCTGGAATTCCACAGGAATGGCTGGAATTCCATGGGAGTGGAAATGGGAATTCAATAGGAATTCAGTGGGAATGGGAATGGATAGAATTCCATGGGAATGGATGGAATTCTGTGGAAATTCCATGGGAATGTGTGGAGTTCAATGGGAATTCTATGGGAATGGGAATTCTATGGGACTAGGAATGGGAATTCAATGGAAATTCAATGGAAATTCAATGGAAATAGGAATTCTATGGGAATAGGAATGGGAATTCTATGGGAATAAGAATGGGAATAGGAATGGGAATTCTATGGGAATTCTATGGGAATTCTGTGGGAATTCTGTGGGAATTCTGTGGGAATTCTGTGGGAATTCTGTGGGAATTCTGTGGGAATTCTGTGGGAACTCAATGGGAATTCAGTGGGAACTCAATGGGAATTCAGTGGGAACTCAATGGGAATTCAGTGGGAACTCAATGGAAAAGCCCTAAAAACCCCAATTTCCAGAATTCCCAAGCAATCCCCTCTCTCTGCCCAGCAAATCCCAACCATTCCACGAGATTTCTAGGAATTAAATTAAATTAATTAAAAATCCTCTTCCCCAAAGATTCCGAAAACCAACAGAAAAATCAACAAAAATTCCCTTTTTTTCCCTTCATTCATTTCCCCAGAATCTCCTCCAATTCCCAGCAATCCCAGATGGAATTCCTTGGGGAAAAAAAAGGAGGAAAAAGTGGGAATTTTTACCTTTTTGTAGGTTGTTTCCCCTGTGGAATCAACTCCTCTGTGGCCTTTGCGGATGGTTTGGGATCCAGGTTGTCCTGAAGCTCCTGGCATCTTCAAAAAAGAGGAAAAAATGGGAAAATTTGGGATTTTTAAATATTTTTCCTGCTCAAAACCACCTGGAAAAGTTGGGGGTTTTTTATGGAATTCACAGAAAGCCAGTTTGGGTTTTTCCACCCTGGAATTTCAAGGTTTTAGGAGGAATTTTGGGAATTTTGGGGAATTTTGGAAATGCCAAGCCAGGGATTGCAAGGATTCATGCAGGAGGTGGGAAATTGGATTCTTCCAGGGATTTTGGGGGAAATTCTGGGAAAAGTTTGGGGTTTGGAGGAGGAATTGCTTTGGGAAAGGAAAAATCTTGAAAAAGGAGCAGGAAAAGCTGGAAAAGGAGCAGGAAAAGCTGGAATTTGGGATTTTTCCAGCCAGGGAATAACTCCAGGCTTGGAAAAGGAGCAGGAAAAGTAGGGAAAAGAGCAAGAAAAGCTAGAAAAGGAACAGGAAAAGCTGGAATTTGGGATTTTTCCATCCTCAGAACAACTCCAGGCTTGGAAAAGGAGCAAAAATCCTTGGAAAAGCAGCAGGAAAAGCTGAAAAAAGAACAGGAAAAGCTGGAATTTGGGATTTTTCAATCCTCAGAACAACTCCAGGCTTGGAAAAGGAGCAGGAAAAGTTGGAAAAGCAGCAGGAAAAGCTGGAAAAGGAGCAGGAAAAGCTGGAATTTGGGATTTTTCCAGCCTGGGAAGAACTCCAGGCTTGGAAAAGCAGCAGGAAAAGCTGGAAAAGGAGCAGGAAAAGCTGGAAAAGGAGCAGGAAAAGCTGGAATTTGGGATTTTTCCATCCTCAGAACAATTCCAGGCTCGGAAAAGGAGCAGGAAAAGCTGGAAAAGGAGCAGGAAACCAAAAAACAAAACAAAAACAAAAGCTGGAATTTGGGATTTTCCAGCCAAGGAACAACTCCAGGTTGAGAAAAGGAGCAAGAAAGGTTGGAAAATTAGCAGGAAAAGCTAGAAAAGGAGCAGGAAAAGCTGGAATTTGGGATTTTTCCATCCTCAGAACAATTCCAGGCTTGGAAAAGGAGCAGAAAAGCTGGAAAAGGAGCAGGAAAAGCTGGAATTTGGGATTTTTCCATCCTCAGAACAATTCCAGGCTCGGAAAAGGAGCAGGAAAAGCTGGAATTTGGGATTTTTCCAGCCAGGGAACAACTCCAGGCTTGGAAAAGGAGCAGAAATCCTTGGAAAAGCAGCAGGAAAAGCTGAAAAAAGAACAGGAAAAGCTGGAATTTGGGATTTTTCCATCCTCAGAACAATTCCAGGTTTGGAAAAGGAGCAGGAAAAGTTGGAAAAGGAGCAGGAAAAGCTGGAATTTGGGATTTTTCCAGCCTGGGAAGAACTCCAGGCTTGGAAAAGGAGCAGGAAAAGCTGGAAAAGGAGCAGGAAAAGCTGGAATTTGGGATTTTTCCAGCCAGGGAACAACTCCAGGCCTGAAAAAATAGGAGGAAAAACTGGAAAAGGAGCAGAAATCCCTGGAAAAGGAGCAGGAAAAGCTGGAATTTGGGATTTTTCCATCCTCAGAACAACTCCAGGCTTGGAAAAGGAGCAGGAAAAGCTGGAAAAGGAGCAGGAAAAGCTGGAATTTGGGATTTTTCCATCCTCAGAACAACTCCAGGCTTGGAAAAGGAGCAGGAAAAGTTGGAAAAGCAGCAGGAAAAGCTGGAATTTGGGATTTTTCCAGCCTGGCAAACTCACCTCAGGAGTCAGGGATTTTTTGAAGGTGTTGGATCCTGGAAAGAGAAAGGAAAATCCAAATTCAGAGAGAATCAAATCCCAAAAAAAAAAAAAAATTCCCAAAAATTTGGAAAGCTCAGCTCTCTCCCAGCCCAGAATTCCAGGAATTCTAAGCCTCAGGAATTCTCTAAAAACTTGGATTTGAGGGAATTCCAACCCCAAATTTTTGGATTTTCCATCCCAAAATTCCATGGATTTCATTGCATGGAATCCCCACAGCATCCCAAATCCCCAAAAATCCCCAAAAATCCCCAAAAAATCCCCAGAAATCCCAAATCTGTATTGGTTAAAAATGGGAAAATCCAAAAAATTCCAACCAAATTCCTGGATTTTCCCAACCAAAACACTTCCAGGAACACAAATTCATCCATTTTTCCACGGAAATTAATTTAAAATTAATTTTAAAATTAATTTTCGTTTAGTTTAATTTTAAAATTAATTTTAAATCCCACCTTTATGGAAGTCTGGGAATAGAAATCCCAAAAAAAAGTCTCCAAATTCTCTTTTTCAGCCTAAATTCCCAGGAAATGAGGGAATTTGAGGGAATATCAACAGGTTTTTTGAAAAAAAAAAAGGATTTAGGTCAGTTGGATTCCCTGGAAAGCTGGGAATCCTCAGGGATTCAGGGAATGTTTAATTATTGAGGAAAAAGGGCAAAATTCAGGTTAATGGAGCAGAAATTCCAGGAAAAAAGCAAAATTCCATGGAAAAAAGCCAGAAAAACAGGAGAAAATCCCAGGAAAACAAAATAAAAACTCAGGAAAATAGGAAAAATAACCAAAAAACAGGAAAAATCCCAGAAAAACAGGAAAAATAATAGAAAAAACAGGGAGAAATACCAGAAAAACAGGAAAAATAATAGAAAAACAGGAAAAATCCCAGAAAAACATGAAAAATAACAGAAAAACGGGAAAAATAACAGAAAACCAAGGAAAATAAGAGAAAAACAGAAAAAAAAACAGAAAAACAAGGAGAAAATCTCAGAAGAACAGGAGAAAATCCCAGGGAAAAAAATCCCAGAAAAACTAGGAAAAAATCCCAGAAAAACATGAAAAATAATAGAAAAAAAGGGAAAAATCCCAGGAAAACAAGGGAAAACTCACCCCACACTACCCCAGACCCCTCCGAAACTCCCCAAAAATCCCAAAATCGCCCAAAATTCCTGCCAGACCCTCATGCCCTCACGCCAGACTCCTGACCCTCACAGCCCTAAACCTCTCAAAACCCCCTAAACCTCTCAAAAAAACCCCAAAATCCCCAAAATCTCCCCTATTCCTCTTCAGCTCCTCACGCCCTCAGAGCCTCCTGACCCTCACGCTCCCAAATCCCTCCAAAAAACCCTAAAAACCCCAAAATCTCCCCTATTCCCCCTCAGCTCCTCACGCCCTCAGAGACTCCTGACCCCTCACGCTCCTAAATTCCTCCGAAAAACCCTAAAAACCCCAAAATCGCCCAAAATTCCTGCCGGCCCCTCACGCCCTCAGAGCCTCCTCACCATCACGCCCCCAGACCCTTCCGAACTCCCCCAAAAACCGCTAAAAAACCCCAAAATCGCCCCTATTACTGTCTGCTTCTCACGCCCTCACAGCCCCCTGACCCTAACGCTCCTTAACTCCTCCTAACCCCCCAAAAAAACCCCAAAAACCCCAAAATCGCCCCTATTCCCCCTCAGCTCCTCACGCCCTCACAGACCCCTGACCCTCACACCCCTAAACCTCTCAAAACCCCCCTAAAAACCCCAAAATCGCCCAAAATTCCTGCCAGCCCCTCACGGCCTCAGAGCCTCCTGACCCTCACGCTCCTAAATCCCTGCGAAACTCCCCAAAAAAACCCCAAAATCGCCCCTATTCCTGCCAGCCCCTCATGCCCTCAAATCCCCCTGACCCCACACTCCTCCAGACCCTTCCTAACTCCCCAAAAACCCCCAAAAACACCAAAATCGCCCCTATTACTGTGTGCCCCTCACGCCCTCGGAGCCTCCTGACCCTCACGCTCCTCCAAAACCCCCAAAAAAACCCCAAAATCGCCCCTATTCCCCCTCAGCCCCTCACGCCCTCACAGTCCCCTGACCCCACACTCCCCCAGACCCTTCCTAACTCCCCAAAAACCCCAAAATCGCTCTCATTCCTGTCTGCCCCTCACGCCCTCATAGCCCCCTGACCCTTCACGCCCCCCGACACTTCCTAACTCCCCAAAAACCCCCAAAACGCTCCCAAAAACCCCAACATCGCCCCTATTCCCCTTAGCCCCTCACGCCCTCAGAGCCCCCTCACCCTCCACCCTAAACCTCCTCAAAACCCCCAAAATCGCCCCTATTCCCCTCAATTCCTCACGCCCTCAGAGACGCCTGACCCTCACGGCCCCAAACACCTCCTAACCCCACAAAAACCCCTAAAAACCCCAAAATCGCCCCTATTCCCCCTCAGCTCCTCACGCCCTCAGAGCCCCCTAACCCTTCACGACCCCAGACCCTTCCTAACTCCCCCAAAAACCCCTAAAAACCCCAAAATCGCCCCTATTCCTTTCTGCCCTCACACCCTCACAGCCTCCTCACCCTCAGGCTCCCCCTCAGCCCCTCACGCCCCCAGACCCCTCAGAAACCCTACAAAATCTCCCCCATTCCCTCCGGCCCCTCACAGCCCCCTCACCCTCCCGCTCCCCCTCAGCCCCTCACGCCCTCACAGCCCCCCTTTCCCTCACACCCCCAGCCCTTCCCTCACCCCGAACCCCCCCAGCCGAGCCCCCCGGATCCCCTCCGATCCCCCCGGCGCCATCCCCGGCTCTCCCCCGCCGCCGTACCGCCGAGGCCGCCGCTGCTGCCGCTGCTGCCGCCCGACTCCGGGCCCGCCGCCGCCGCCGCCATCTTGGAGCGCGCGCTGCGCGCCCCCCCCCAGCCCGCCCCCGCCCGCCACGCCCGGCCACGCCCCCGCCCACACAGGCCACGCCTTTTTGGGAATAAACCACGCCCCCGGATGGGCTTTATATGGGCAAAGCCACGCCCACTCGGTGGTTACCCCGCCTGTTTCCCGCTTGGCTCCGCCCACTCGCTGCTAAACCACGCGTATTTCCTATTAGCCACGCCCTCTCCTCACCAACCACGCCCACTGCTCTGTATAGAATCCAGCCTGGCTCCGCCCACATGGCGCTAAGCCACGCCCCTTCTCGCGGAGCCACGCCCCTCGGGGTGTGGGGGGAGCGGGGGCCACGCGGGCGGTGCCGCAGAGCGCATGTGCAGCTCCGGCAGAAGCTCCGCCCCCCCGGTGCTCCCCCCCAGCTTGGATTCACCCCCCACCTCGGCTGAGTGACGTCATCCGTACGAGTGACGTCATCGGGACACAGCCCTGAGTTTATTTCATTTAAAATAATGATGTAATAGTCACCCCCTAATGGGCCACGCCCCCTAATCATGACGTCATGGGGGCGCACGTGTCTCTATGATGAGACGTCACAGAGCACACACATTCCCGTCATGTGATGTCATACTGTTACAGCCCAAACATTGATGACGTCACAGACCCACACTACCAATTGCATCACGCCCCACACAGTGACGTCACAGAACACACCCGCAAGCCGTGACACCCATCTCGTGACGTCACAGCTCTCACACCCACCCCGCGGTGCACACCGCCGCCCCATGACGTCACCCCAAAACAATGACGTCATCCGCACTTCCCTCCTTTCCCCGCGAGGTGTCGCTCTCTCCCCCAATCGATCGCTCGGCGCTCGCTTCCTCCCCCCTGGGCGGTCCCGGCAGGCTGCTCAGCCGAGCGCCGAGATGAGCCTGGCGGAAGGCCGCGCCCCGCGGAGAACGGCCGGGAATCGCCTCTCGGGGCTGCTGCAGGCCGAGGAGGAGGACGAGTTCTACCAGACCACCTACGGCGGCTTCAACGAGGCGAGCGGCGCCGGCGGGGAGCGGCGGGGAGCGGGAGAAACCCGGCGGGACCGAACGGGAACGGAACGGGCCCGCGGCGCGGCCGGGGCGCTGAGGGGGGACGGAGGGCGGGAAGCGTGAGGGGAGAGAAAGGGCGGGAAGCGTGAGGGGAGGGAAAAACAAAAAGCGTGAGAGGAGAGAAAAAACAAAAAGCGGGAGGGGAGGGAAAGAGCGAGAAGCGTGAGGGGAGAGGAAGGGCGGGTGGTGTGAGGGGAGAGGAGAAAGGGCGGGAAGCGTGAGGGGAGAGAAAGGGCGGGAAGCGTGAGGGGAGAGAAAGGGCGGGAAGCGTGAGGGGAGAGAAAGGGCGGGAAGCGTGAGGGGAGAGAAAGCGAGGGAAGCGTGAGGGGAGAGAAAGCGAGGGAAGCGTGAGGGGAGAGAAAAAACAAAAAGCGTGAGGGGAGGGAAAGAGCGAGAAGCGTGAGGGGAGAGAAAGGGCGGGAAGCGTGAGGGGAGAGAAAGGGCGGGAAGCGTGAGGGGAGAGAAAGCGAGGGAAGCGTGAGGGGAGGGAAAAACAAAAAGCGTGAGGGGAGGGAAAGAGCGAGAAGCGTGAGGGGAGAGAAAGGGCGGGAAGCGTGAGGGAGAGGAGAAAGGGCGGAGCGTGAGGGAAAAGGGCGGGAAGCGTGAGGGGAGAGAAAAGGGAAGAGCGTGGGGAGAGAAAGGGCGGGAAGCGTGAGGGGAGAAAGGGCGGGAAGCGTGAGGGAGAAAGGGCGGGAGCGTGAGGGGAGGGAAAGAGCGAGAAGCGTGAGGGGAGAGAAAGGGCGGGAAGCGTGAGGGGAGAGAAAGGGCGGGAAGCGTGAGGGGAGAGGAGAAAGGGCGGGAGGTGTGAGGGGAGAGGAGAAAGGGCGGGAAGTGTGAGGGGAGTGGGGCGTGAGGGTGAGTTGGGGGTTCTGTGTGGGGATATCGAGGGATTTGGGGATAGCCAGGGATGTGGGGATAGCCAGGGAATTGGGAATAGTTGAGGTATTTGGGGATATCCAGGGATGTGGGGATAGCCAGGGATTTGGCGATAGCCAAGGATGTGGGGATAGCCAGGGATGTGGGAAATATCCAGGGAACTGGGGATAGCCAGGGAATAGCCAGGGATGTGGGAATAGCCAGGGATGTGGGGAATTTCCATGGATGTGGGGATAGCCAGGGAATTGGGGATAGCCAGGGATGTGGGAATATTGAGGGATTTGGGGTTATTCAGGGATGTGGGAATAGCCAGGGAATTGGGGAATGTCCAGGGATGTGGGGGATATCGAGGGATTTGGAAATAGCCAGGAATGTGGGAATAATCAGAGAATTAGGGATAGCCAGGGATGTGGGAATGCCCAGGGACGTGGGGATATCCACGGTTATGGGATCCCCGGGTGATCCATCCCTGTATCCCTCAGGAATTGGGGATATCCCTCGGTGTAATCTCATAGTTACCAATCCCATATTCCACAGGAGTCCCGGGGGGATCTCCCAGAGAGATTCCACTGTTACCAATCCCATGTTCTTGTATCCCACAGGAATTTGGGGACGATGAGTCCCATGGGGATCCCTCAGGGTGGTTCCACAGTTACCAATCCCATATTCCCAATATCCCTGATATCCCACAGGAATCAGGAGATTATGAGTCTCAGAGTGGTTCCACAGTTACGAATCCCAAAATCCCAATATTCCCAAAATCCCAATATCTCATAGGAATCCAGGGATGACAAATCCCACAGGGATCCCTCAGGGGATTCCATGGCTGTCAATCCCATAATCCCACTATTCCCAATATCCTACAGGAATCCAGGGATAACTACTCTCAGAGTGGTTCCACAATTACCAATCCCAATGTTCCCAATATTCTCCAATATCCCACAGGAATCCGGGAACAACGAATCCCATGGGGATCCCTCAGGGTGGTTCCACAGTTACCAATCCCATAATCCCAACATTCCCAAATACCCCACAGGAATCCAGTGATGACAAATACCACGAGGATCCCTCGGGGGATTCCACGGCTGTCAATCCCATAATCCCAACAATCCCAAAATTCCCAACATTCCCGCTATCCCACAGGAATCCGGCGATGACGAGTACCACAGGGATCCCTCGGGGGATTCCATGGCTGTCAATCCCATAATCCCAAAATCTCAATATTCCCAACATTCCCAATACCCCACAGGAATCCAGGGATGACGAGTACAACGGGGATCCCTCAGGGGATTCCACGGCTGTCAATCCCATAATCCCAATATTCCAAATATCCCACAGGAATCCAGGGATAACCAGTCTTAGAGAAGTTCCACAGTTACCAATCCCACAATCCCAACATTCCCAACACCCCACAGCAATCCGGGGATGACGAATCCCACAGGGATCCCTCAGAGAGGTTCCACAGTTACCAATCCCACAATCCCAATAGTCCCAAATATCCCACAGGAATCCGGGGATGACGAGTACTGCGAGGAGCACTCAGGGGATTCCATGGCTGTCAATCCCATATTCCCAATATTCCCAATATCCTGCAGGAATCCAGGGATAACCAGTCTCAGGGAGGTTCCACAGTTGCCAATCCCAATATTCCCAAAATCCCAATACCCCACAGCAATCTGGCAATAACGAATACCATGGGGATCCCTCAGGGAATTCCATGGCTGTCAATCCCATAATCCCAACAGCCCCAACACCCCACAGGAATCCGGCGATGACAAGTACCACGGGGCTCCCCCAGGGGATTGCATGGCTGTCAATCCCAAAATCCCAATATTCCCAACATTCCCAATACCTCACAGCAATCCGGGAACAACGAATCCTACGGGGATCCCTCAGGGTGGTTCCACAGTTACCAATCCCATAATCCCAACATTCCTAAAATCCCAATACCCCACAGCAATCCAGCGATGACAAATACTGCGGGGATCCCTTGGGGGATTCCATGGCTGTCAATCCCATAATCCCAAAATCCCGATATTCCCAATAATTCCAATATCCCAGTGCAATCTGGCGATGATGAGTACCATGGGGATCCCTCAGGGGATTCCACGGCTATCAATCCCATAATCCCAACATTCCCAATACCCCACAGGAATCCGGGGTTACCAATCCCACAATCCCAACATTCCCAACACCCCACAGCAATCCGGGGATGACGAATCCCCCAGGGATCCCTCAGAGTGGTTCCACAGTTACCAATCCCATAATCCCAACATTCCCAACACCCCACAGGAATCCGGGGATGACGAGTACCGCGGCGAGCACTCGGACAGCGATGACGAGGTGGACTCCGACTTCGACATCGACGAGGGCGACGAGCCCGGCTCCGAGCAGGACGAGGCCGAACCGCGCCGCCGCCGCCGCGTCCTCACCAAGGCCTACCGGGTACGGAGCCCTTTTCCCAGGAAAAGCACCCCAAATCCGGGATTTTGGGGTTTTCATCCCCTCCTGACTCGTGGTCTGTGGTGTCACAGGAGCCTCTCAAGAGCCTGCGGGCCAAGAAGGCGGAGGGAGCTCGGGGAGGAGCGCAGAAGAGCCGGGAGGTGAAATCCGTGCCTTTGGAGCTGCAGGAGGATGGGGGAGACAGTGAGTGTGGGCTGGGAATGGAGGATTTGGGGTGGGGATGGGATCTTTTGGGATTTCCTGGGGTTATTGGGATCCTTTGGGATCTCCAGGGGTTATTGGGAACCTTTGGGATCTCCAGGTGTTGGGATTCGGATGCTTTGGGATCTCCAGGTGTTGGGATTTGGATCCTTTGGGATCTCCAGGGGTTTTTGGGATTGAGATCCTTTGGGATCTCCAGGGGTTTTTGGGATTGAGATCCTTTGGGATCTCCAGGGGTTTTTGGGATTGAGATCCTTTGGGATCTCCAGGGGTTATTGGGATCTTTTGGGATGTCCAGGGATTGGGATCAGGATAATTTGGGATCAGGATAATTTGGGATCATTCCCATAATTCCCTGTCCCTCCAGGCCGGAATCACATGTGCCAATCCACCACGGAGCACACCCGGCAGATGTTCCCTGAAAAGGGGATCCTTTGGGATCTCCAGGGATTGGGATCCTTTGGGATCTCCGGGGGTTGGGATTGGGATAATTTGGGATCATTCCCACAATTCCAGGCCGGAAGCACATGCGCCAGTCCACCACGGAGCACACGCAGCAGACGTTCCCTGAAAATGGGATCCTTTGGGATCTCTGGGGTTTGGGATCAGGATAATTTGGGATCATTCCCATAATTCTGTCCCTCCAGGCCGGAAGCACATGCGCCAGTCCACCACGGAGCACACCCGGCAGACATTCCCTGAAAAGGGGATCCTTTGGGATCTCTGGGGTTAGGATCAGGATAATTTGGGATCTCTGGGAAAATTTGACATCCCACAATTCCAGGCCGGAAGCACATGCGCCAGTCCACCACGGAGCACACGCGGCAGACGTTCCTGCGGCTCCAGGAGCGCCAGGTGCAGTCCAAGAGGAAGAAGGGAGGTACCAACTACGAGAGACCTCTGACCCAGGAGGAGCTGCTGGAGGAGGCCAAGATCACTGAGGAGATCAACCTGCGCTCCCTGGGTCAGTGGGAACAGGATTGGGATTGGGATTGGGATTGATTGGGATTGGGATCAGGAATGGGAATGGAGTAGGGTCAGGATCACCAAGGAGATCAATCTGCGCTCTCTGGGTCAGTTGGAATGGGACTGGGATTGGGGATGGGAATGGGAATGGGAATGGGGTTGGGGATGGGAATGGGGTCAGGAATGGGAATGGTGTAGGGTTAAGATCACTGAGGAGATCAATCTGCACTCCCTGGGTCACTTGGAATGGGATTGGGATTGGGGATGGGATATTAGGAATGGGATCAGGAGTGGGAATGGGGTCAGGAGTGGGAGTGGGAGCAGGAATGAGAATGGGAGCAGGAATGAGAATGGGATTGGGAATGGGGTCAAGAGTGGGAATGGGGTAGGGTCAAGATCACTGAGGAGATCAACCTGCACTCCCTGGGTCAGTGAAAATGGGATTGGGATTGGGATTGGGAATGGGGTCAGGAATGGGAATGGGGTCAGGAATGGGAATGGGGTCAGGAATGGGAATGGGACTGGGGACAGCAGCAATGGGGCAGGGCCAAGATCACTGAGAAGATTACCATTCCCACTCCCATCCCACTCCCAATCCCATCCCCATTACCATTCCCAATCCCATTCCCAATTCCCATTCCCAATTCCCATTCCCAATCCCATTCCCAATTCCCATTCCCAATTCCCATTCCCAATTCCCATTCCAATCCCAATCCCATCCCCACTCCAATTCCCAAACCACTTCCCACTCCCATCCCAATCCTATCCCCAATCCCACTCCCATTCCCTCCCCATCCCCAATCCCATTCCCACTCCAATTCCCAATCCCATCCCCACTCCCATCCCACTCCCAATCCCATCCCCATTACCATTCCCAATCCCATTCCCATTCCAATTCCCATCCCACCCCAATCCCAATTCCCACTCCAATTCCCAATCCCATCCCCAATCCCAATCCCATCCCAATTCCCAACCCCATTCCCAATCCCACCGTGATCCCATCCCATCCCACCCCAATCCCATCCCACCCCATTCCCACCGCAGAGAACTACGAGCGGCTGGAAGCCGACAAGAAGAAGCAGGTGCAGAAGAAGCGGAAGATCGTCGGCCCCGTCATCCGCTACTGGTCACTCACCATGCCGCTGCTGCCCGAGCCCGGCCGCGACGACCCCGTCGACGTCGAGGGGTCAGTCAGTCCCAAATATTCCCCAATTCCTGCCCTGGAGGTGATCCAGAGGGTTTGGGAAGCACCTCGGAGCGCCGAAATCCCGAAATTTTGAGTTGAGGGAGAGGAGGGGTTTGGGTTCCATGTTTGAGATCCCAAATCCCATGGGCAAAGAAGGTTTGGATTCCATGTCTGAGATCCCAAATCCCATAGAAAAAGAAGGGTTTTGGTATCACTTTGGAGGCCCCAAATCCCATGGGAAAAGAAGGTTTGGGCACCAGGTTAGAGATCCGAAATCCCACGGGAAAAGGAGGTTTGGGTACCAGGTTTGAGATCCCATATCCCATAGAAAAAACATACTTTGGGCCCCAAATCCCGTAGGAAAAACACACTTTGGACCCCAAACCCCACAGGACCAGCATCCTTTGGACCCCAAAACCCAAATCCACTAGGAAAAACACACTTTGGGCCCCAAATCCCATAGGAAAAGCACACTTTGGGCCCCAAATCCTATAGGAGCAGCAGGCTTAGGACCCCAAACCCCATAGGAAAAGCATGCTTTGGGCCCCAAATCCTATAGGAAAAGGAGGGTTTGGACCTCAAATCCCATAGGAAAAGCACACTTTGGGCCCCAAACCCCAAATCCCATTGGAAAAGCACACTTTGGGCCCCAAACCCCATAGGAAAAACACACTTTGTGCCCCAAACCCCACAGGACCAGCACCCTTGGAACCCCAAACCCCATAGGAAAATCACACTTTGGACCCCAAATCCCATAGGAAAATCACCCTTTGAACCCCAAACCCCACAGAACCAGCACCCTTTAAACCCCAAACCCCACAGCACCAGCACCCTTTAAACCCCAAACCCCCTAACCTCTCCCACCCCATTCCAGGCTGGACCCCGACTCCCACCCCGCCCCGTCCCCGCTCTCCGCCGGGAAATGCTCGCGCACCTTCATCTCCTTCAGCGACGACGCCACCTTCGAGCGCTGCTTCCCCAAATCCAAACCGCCGCGGCTGCCCGTGCGGGAGCTGTGCCCCGTCACCCACAAGCCGGCCCTGTACCGCGACCCCATAACCGACATCCCCTATTCCAACGCCCGCGCCTTCCGCATCATCCGCGAGGCGTACCGCAAGTACATCACCGCCCACGGGCTGCCCAGCGCCGCCGCCGCCGCCGCCGCCATGGCGGGGGGAGCTGAGAGCCCCGGGGCCAGGCCTGGCAGGCAGAAAATCGTCATCAAGCAGAGCGTTCCTAGTGCTTGAAATTTGGGGTTTGGGGTTTTGGGGTTTTGGGGTGTCGGGATGGATGGGAGTGATGGTTTTGTTGAGGAGCGTCAATCCAAGATGGCAGAAAATGGTCATTAAACAAGGTGTTCCCAGTGCCTGGAATCCTGGGATTTTGGGGTGTTGGGATGTCAGGATATTGGGATTTTGGGATATGGGATTTGGGAATTTGGGATATTTGGGGTATTGGGGTTGATAGTCGTGATGGTTTTGTTGAGGAGTGTCAATCCAAGATGGCAGAAAATCATCATCAAACAAGGTGTTCCCAGTGCCTGAAATCCTGGGATTTTGGGATGTTGGGATGTCAGGACATTGGGATTTTGGGATTTGGGGTTTAGGGGTATTGGGATTTTGGGATATCGGGGTGTGGAGGTTGACGGTTGTGGTGGTTTTGTTGAGAAGCATCAATCCAGGATGCCAAAAAATTGTCATCAAACAAAGTGTTGCCAGTGCCTGAAATCCTGGGATTTTGGGGTGTTGAGCCATCAGGACATTGGGATTTTGGGATTTGGGATATGGGATTTAGGGGTATTGGGATTTGAGATCTTGGGATTGACGGCAATGATGGTTTTGTCAAGGAGATCTCATCCAGGACGACACAAAATCATCATGAAACAAAGTGTTCCTAATGCCTGAAATCCTGAAATTTTGGGATATTGGGACGTCAGGACTTTGGGATTTTGGGATTTGGGGTATGGGATTTAGGGGTATTGGGATATGGGATTTTGGGATATTGGGATTGACGGCAATGATGGTTTTGTCAAGGAGATCTCATCCAGAACAACACAAAATCATCATGGAACAAAGTATTCCTAATGCCTGAAATCCTGAAATTTTGGGATGTTGGGATGTCAGGACTTTAGGATTTTGGGATTTGGCATATGGGGTTTTGGGATTTGGGATTTAGGGATTTTGGGGTATTGGGATTGACAGCAAGGATGGTTTTGTCAAGGAGATCTCATCCAGAATACCAAAAAATCATCAAACAAAACATTCCCATTGCCTGAAATTTTGGGATTTTGGGATATTTTGGGACTTTTCCCTAAAAATCCTACAACAAACGGTTTGTGAAACCCTTTTTCCCAGAAATCCTACAACAGAGAGAGGGACTGGAGCCCCTTTCCCAGAAATCCTACAATAAATTTGGGGTGGGAACACCTTTCTCCAGGAGATCCCATGGAAAATTTGGGGTGAAATCCCCTTTTCCTGGAGACCCTACAATAAATAAAGTGGTTTGTGGAACTCTTCTTCCCAGAAATCCTACAAGAAATATGGGGTGGGAGAACCTTTTCCCAGGAAATCCTACAAAAACAACTTATAGGATCCCTTTCCCAGGAAATCCTACAATAATTTGATTTATAGGATCCTTTTCCAGGAAATCCTACAATAAACAATTTATAGGGTCCTTTTCCCAGGAAATCCTACAATTAACAGTTTTTAGGATCCCATTCCCAGGAAATCCTAAAATAAGGGATTTATAGGATCCCTTTCCCAGGAAATCCTACAACAAAGAATTGATTTATAGGATCCTTTTTCCAGGAAATCCTACAATAAACAGTTTTTAGGATCTCTTTCCCAGGAAATCCTAAAATAAGGGATTTTTAGAACCTCTTTTCCAGGAAATCCTACAATAAACAATTTATAGGATCCCAGGAAATCCTACAATGAGCAACTTTTAGGATCCCATTCCCAGGAAATCCTAAAATAAACAATTTATAGGATCCCTTTTCCAGGAAATCCTACAATAAACAACTTTTAGGATCCCTTTCCCAGGAAATCCTAAAATAAGGGATTTATAGGATCTCTTTTCCAGGAAATCCTACAACAAAGAATTGATTTATAGGATCCTTTTCCCAGGAAATCCTACAATAAATTTATAGGATCCTAGGAAATCCTACAATAAACAACTTTTAGGATCCCATTCGCAGGAAATCCTAAAACAAGGGATTTATAGGATCTCTTTCCCAGGAAATCCTACAGCAAAGAATTGATTTATAGGATCCCTTTTCCAGGAAATCCTACAATAAACAATTTATAGGATCTTTTTTCCACGAGATCCCATAACAGACAATTCTTAGGATCCCATTCCCAGGAAATCCCTAAAATAAATGATTTATATGATCCTTTTTCCAGAAAATCCTACAAAAAATTATAGGATCTCTTTCCCAGGAGATCCTACAATCCACGATTTATAGGATTCCTTTCCCAGAGATCCCAAAATAAACAATTTCTAGGATTCCTTTCCCAAAAAATCCCTAAAATAAACCATTTATAGGATCCTTTTTGCAGAAATCCCATAATAAACAAAGGATTTTTAGGATCTCTTCCTTAGAAAACCCCACACCAAACCCTTTTAGGGTCTCAATCCTTATAGGATTTCCTGGATTCGGGAATTCTCCATTTCCCCTACTCCCTCCCCTATCCCTTTGGGGTTTTTGGGGTCGCCAAACCCTTTAGGGTCTCAATCCTTATAGGATTTCCCGGATTCGGGAATTCTCCATTTCCTCTCCTCCCTCCCCCATCCCTTTTGGGATTTCCAAACCCTTTTAGGGTCTCAGGGGGGCAAAAATCCTTATAGGATTTCCCGAATTTGGGAATTATCCATTTCCCCTACTCTCTCCCCTTTTAGGGTCTCAATCCTTATAGGATTTCCCAAATTCGGAAATTCTCCATTTCCCCTACTCCCCCCCCAGTCCCTTTGGGGTTTTTTGGGATCCCCAAACCCTTTTAGGGTCTCAATCCTTATAGGATTTCCCGGATTTGGGAATTCTCCATTTCCCCTCCTCCCTTCCCCATCCCTTTTGGGATCCCCAAACCCTTTTAGGGTCTCAGAGGGACAAAAATCCTTATAGGATTTCTCGAATTTAGGAATCATCCATTTCTCCTGCTCCCTCCCCCTTCCCTTTGGGGTTTTTGGGATCCCCAAACCCTTTTAGGGTCCCAACCCTTATAGGATTTCGCGGAATTAGGAATTCTCCATTTCCCCTCCTCCCTCCCCCGTCCCTTTGGGGTTTTTGGGGATCCCCAAACCCTTTTAGGGTCCCAACCCTTATAGGATTTCCCGAATTTAGGAATCATCCATTTCCCCTCCTCCCTCCCCCGTCCCTTTTGGGATCCCAAACCCTTTTAGGGTCTCAGAGGGACAAAAATCCTTATAGGATTTCCCGAATTCAGGAATTCTCCATTTCCTCTCCTCCCTCCCCTGTCCCTTTGGGGTTTTTGGGGTCTCCAAACCCCTTTAGGGTCTCAATCCTTATAGGATTTCCCAAATTCGGGAATTCTCCATTTCCCCCACTCCCTCCTCTGTCCCTTTGGGGTTTTTTGGGATCCCCAAACCCTTTTAGGGTCTCAAGGGGGCAAAAATCCTTATAGGATTTCCCGGATATAGGAATTCTCCATTTCCCCTACTCCCTTCCCCATCCCTTTTGGGATCCCCAAACCCTTTTAGGGTCTCAATCCTTATAGAATTCCCAAATTCGGGAATTCTCCATTTCCCCCACTCCCTCCCCCGTCCCTTTGGGGTTTTTTGGGATCCCCAAACCCTTTTAGGCTCTCAATCCTTACAGGATTTCCTGGATTTAGGAATTCTCCATTTCCCCTCCTCCCTTCCCCATCCCTTTTGGGATCCCCAAACCCTTTTAGGGTCTCAGGGGAACAAAAATCCTTACAGAATTCCCCGAATTTAGGAACTCTCCCTTTCCCCCACTCCCTCCTCTGTCCCTTTGGGGTTTTTTGGGGATCCCCAAACCCTTTTAAGGTCTCAATCCTTATAGGATTTCCCGGATATAGGAATTCTCCTTTTCCCCTCCTCCCTCCCCCATCCCTTTTGGGATCCCCAAACCCTTTTAGGATATCAGGGGAGCAAAAATCCTTACAGAATTCCCCGAATTTAGGAACTCTCCCTTTCCCCCACTCCCTCCCCCGTCCCTTTGGGGTTTTTTGGGGTCGCCGGGGCCCCATAGGTGCTGGGCGGGGTTCGCCGGCGGCCCGATAAGGATTTAGGATATGCGATCCGCCCCGCGCGGCCCCAAGAAAGCGCTGATCTCATGCCCCGCGCGGCCCCACTGCGCTTTGGGATCGCCGCCGCCGCTTTGGGGTCGCGCCGGGGGTTATTTGGGATCGCCGGGGGTTATTTGGGATCGCCGAGGGCTTTGGGATCGCCGCCGGGATTGGGATCTGTCTCTGCGATTATTTAGGATCGGCTGCGGCATTTGGGATCGCTCCTGGGTTTTGGGATCGCCGCCGCCCCCCCCAACCAAGCTTTAGGATCGCCGCCGGGGGTTTAGGATCGCCGCCGGGGATTGGGATCTGTCTCTACGATTATTTAGGATCGGCTGCGGTATTTGGGATCGCTGCGGGGGTTTGGGGTCGGCGCTGACCGCTTTGGGGTTATTTGGGATCGCTGCGGGGTTTGGGATCGCCGCCGGGATTATTTAGGATCGCTGCCGGGATTATTTAGGATCGGCTGCGGTACTTGGGATCGCTCCGGGGTTTAGGATCACCTCTGGGGTTTGGGATCGCTCTGGGGGTTTAGGATCACCTCCAGGATTTAGGATCGCTCCTGCAATTATTTGGGATCGCTCCCGAGGTTTGGGATCGCTCCCGGGATTATTTAGGATCGCTCCCGGGATTTGGGAATTTGGGGTCGGCGCGGCCGCTTTGGGGTCGCTGCGGGGTTATTTAGGATCGGCTCCGGTATTTGGGATCGCTCCCGGGAATTGGGATCGCTCCCGGGATTTGGGATCGCTCCGGGATTTGGGATCGCTCCGGGATTTGGGATCGCTCCCGGGATTTGGGATCGCTCCGGGACTATTTGGGATCGCTCCTGCGATTATTTGGGATCGCTCCGAATTTTGGGATCGGCTCCGAATTTTGGGATCAGCCGCAGGATTTGGGATCGGCTCCGAATTTTGGGATCGGCTCCGAATTTTGGGATCAGCCGCAGTATTTGGGATCGGCTCCATATTTTGGGATCGGCTCCGAATTTTGGGATCGGCTCCGCATTTCGGTATCGGCTCCGGGATTTCGGAGCAGCCCAGGTACCATTCGATGTCCCCGCGCTGTCCCCAAAGGGGTGGCGGCAGTGTCACCTCCCCTCCCCTCCCCCCTCCTCCGGCGGCACTAATTTAGGGGATTTTGGGATTTCGGATGTTTTCCCTAAAGGATTTTCCCACGCAGGTGTTGTCGCCACGCCGTCCCGATTTGGGGACAGCCACGGTGACACTGGGGACACCCAGAGTGGCTTTGTGGGGTCACAGCTCGGGTGGTGACACTGGGGACACCCGGAGTGGCTCTGTGGGGTCACAGCGCGGGTGATGGCACTGGGGACACTCTGGAGCTGGCATTGGGGACACTCAGAGTGGCACTGGGGACACCCAGAGTGGCTTTGTGGGGTCACCGCGTGGGGTGGCATTGGGGACAAGCCGGGGGTGGCATTGGGGACACCCAGAATGGCACTTTGCGAGGTCACCACCCAGGGTGGCACTGGGGACACCCAGAGTGGCATTGGGGACACCCAGAGTTGCACAGCTCGGGGTGGCATTGGGCACAAGCCGGGGGTGGCACTGGGGACACCCAGAATGGCACTGGGGACACCCAGAATGGCACTTTGCGAGGTCACCACCCAGGGTGGCACTGGGGACACCCAGAGTGGCTTTTTGGGGTCACCGCCCAGGGTGGCACTGGGGACACCCCGAGCTTTGTCCCTGCTGTCATCCGGGGGGATTTGGGGACACTGGCAGAGGAGGATGTGACCCCGGGAGGTGACACAGCTTGGGGACAACTTTTGGCCACCCTTTCTGGGGTGTCCCCTGGTGTCACCCGGTGTCCCTGCAGGGGGTGGCACTGAGGTGTCCCCCGGTGTCCCCCGGTGTCCCCAGACACTGCCACCCCCATTGTCACCTCAGGCCACCCCCACTGTCACCTCAGGCCACCCCCATTGTCACCCCAGGCCACCCCCGGCGACTTTGGGGAGTGGCAGAGCGGGATGTGACCCTGGGAGGTGACACAGCTCGGGGACAACTTTTGGCAACCCTTTTCGGGCTGTCCCCCGGTGTCCCCCGGTGTCCCCAGCCCCGCTGTCCCCGCTGTCCCCGCAGCCATGACGTCATACCGGCAGGAGCTGGAGAAGTATCGCGACATCGACGAGGACAAAATCCTGCAGGAATTGTCCCCAGAGGAGCTGGAGCAGCTGGACATGGAGCTGGCCGAGATGGACCCCGAGGTGGGCAGGAGGTGACACCGGGGGGACACCGGAAATGACCCCAGAATGTCCTGCTGACCATGGGGGTGACACGGGAAATGTCCCCAGAATGTCCTGCTGATCAAAATGTCCCCAAAATGTCCTGCTGCCCATGGGGGTGACACCAGAAATGGCCCCAGAATGTCCTGCTGCCCATGGAGGTGACACTGCTGATGTCCCCAGAATGTCCTGCTGAGCACCCAGGGGTGACACAGGAAATGTCCCCAGAATGGGAAATGTCCCCAGAATGTCCTGCTGACCATGGGGGTGACACGGGAAATGTCCCCAGAATGGGAAATGTCCCTAGAATGTCCACCTGACCACCAGGGTGACACTGCTGATATCCCCAGAATGGGAAATGTCCCCAGAATGTCCTGCTGACCATGGGGGTGACACCAGAAATGTCCCCAGAATGTCCTGCTGACCACCCGGGGGTGACCAGAGTGTCCTGCTGCCCACCTGGGGTGACAGTGACACCGCTGATGTCCCCAGAATGTTCTGCTGCCCATGGGGGTCACCAGGGTGTCCTGCTGACCCCCTGGGGGGTGACATGGGAAATGTCCCCAGAGTGTCCTGCTGACCCCCCGGGGTGACAGTGACCCCGCTGCTGTCCCCAGAGTGTCCTGCTGCCCATGGGGGTGACCAGGGAGTCCCACTGACCACCCAGGGGTGACACTACTGATGTCCCCAGAACATCCTGCTGACCACCCGCGGGTGACATGGGAAATGTCCCCAGAGTGTCCTGCTGACCATGGGGGTGACACGGGAAATGTCCCCAGAATGTCCTGCTGAGCACCAGGGTGACATGGGAAATGGCCCCAGAGTGTCCTGCTGAGCCCCCGGGGGTGACAGAAAATGTCCCCAGAGTGTCCTGCTGACCCCCCGGGGGTGACAGTGACCCCGCTGCTGTCCCCAGAACGTCCTGCTGCCCTTGGGGTCCTGCTGCCCACCAGGGCCACCCGGGGGTGACAGTGACCCCGCTGCTGTCCCCAGAACGTCCTGCTGCCCATGGGGGTGACCAAGGTGACCTGCTGACCCCCCGGGGTGACAGTGTCACCGCTGCTGTCCCCAGAACATCCTGCTGACCACCTGGGTGACACCAGAAATGTCCCCAGAACATCCTGCTGCCCTCGGGGTCCTGCTGACCCCCCGGGGTGACAGTGTCACCGCTGCTGTCCCCAGAACGTCCTGCTGCCCGCCGGGCTGCGGCAGAGAGATCAAACCCACAAGAGCCCAACTGGACCTCTGGACAGAGAGGCTTTGCTGCAGCACCTGGAGAAGCAGGCGATGGAGGCTGAGGAGCGCCAGGACCTCGTGCCCTTCACCGGGGAGAAAAAAGGTGTGGGGACAGTCTGGGGACAGTTTGGGGATGATTTGGGACAGTTTGGGACAGTTTAGGACAGTTTGGGGACAGTTTAGGGACAGTTCACAACACTTGGAGAAGCAGGCGATGGAGGCTGAGGACCTCGTGCCATTCACCGGGGAGAAAAAAGGTGTGGGGACAGCTTGGGGACAGTCTGGGGACAGTTTTGGAATGGTTGGGACAGTTTGGGACAGTTTTGGGGACAGTTTAGGGACAGTTCACAACACCTGGAGAAGCAGGCGATGGAGGCTGAGGAGCGCCAGGACCTCGTGCCATTCACCGGGGAGAAAAAAGGTGTGGGGACAGCTTGGGGACAGTCTGGGGACAGTTTTGGAATGGTTGGGACAGTTAGGGACAGTTTTGGGGACAGTTTGGGGATGGTTTGGGACAGTTTAGGGACAGCTCACAGCACCTGGAGAAGCAGGCGATGGAGGCTGAGGAGCACCAGGACCTCGTGCCCTTCACCGGGGAGAAAAAAGGTGTGGGGACAGCCTGGGGACAGCCTGGGGACAGTTTGGGGATGAGTTGGGACAGTCTGGGGACAGTTTGGGGACACTGCAGGGGACAGGGCCCCGCAGGGTTGGTATATTTAGCTCGGCCTCGCCAGCGGCTCAGGTGTCCTGGGCGAGCTGGGGCTGCGCCAGGCGGGATGGTCACCGGCCAGTGTCACCTCCCCTGGCACTGTCACCTCCCGGGATGGTCACCGGCCAGTGTCACCTCCCCTGGCACTGTCACCTCCCGGGATGGTCACCGGCCAGTGTCACCTCCCCTGGCACTGTCACCTCCCGGACACCCCACACCCCCCCACGCACCTCCCGGGATGGTCAGTGCCAGCCCTGAGCACAGCCACTGGCCAGTGTCACCTCCCCTGGCACTGTCACCTCCCCTGGCACTGTCACCTCCCCGGATGGTCACCGGCCAGTGTCACCTCCCCTGGCACTGTCACCTCCCCCGATGGTCAGTGCCAGCCCTGAGCACGGCCACTGGCCAGTGTCACCTCCCCTGGCACTGTCACCTCCCGGGATGGTCACCGGCCAGTGTCACCTCCCCTGGCACTGTCACCTCCCAGGATGGTCAGTGCCAGCCCCGAGATGGCCACTGGCCAGTGTCACCTCCCAGGATGGTCAGTGCCAGCCCCGGGCACGGCCACTGGCCAGTGTCACCTCCTGGCAGTGTCACCTCCCCCTGTCACTGTCACCTCCCCCTGGTGGCCTCATCCCTGGGCCACCCCCTCGATGTCCCCAAGGGTGTCACCTTGTCCCTGTTCCGCTCCATCCGCTGTCCCCAGCCTGTCCCTGTGTCCTGTGTCCCTGTTGCCACCATGCCCATTGTCCCCATGCCTGGTGTGACCCTGTCCCCTGTCCCCATGTCCCCAAGGTCCCTCTGTGACCTTGTCCCCATGTCCCCAGGGAAGCCGTTTGTCCCCAAGACCACCTCCAAGGACCTCCCTCGTGAGGAGCAGGTGACACTGTGACACTGCCCCGGTGTCCCCAAGGTCCCACTGTGACCCTGTCCGTGTGTCCCCAGGGAAGCCGTTTGTCCCCAAGGCCACCTCCAAGGACGTCCCCCGGGAGGAGCAGGTGACACTGTGACACTGTCCCAGTGTCCCCAAGGTCACACTGTGTCCCCGTGTCCCCAGGGAAGCCGTTTGTCCCCAAGACCACCTCCAAGGACGTCCCTCGTGAGGAGCAGGTGACACTGTGACACTGTCCCAGTGTCCCCAAGGTCACACTGTGTCCCCGTGTCCCCAGGGAAGCCGTTTGTCCCCAAGACCACCTCCAAGGACGTCCCTCGTGAGGAGCAGGTGACACTGTGACACTGTCCCAGTGTCCCCAAGGTCACACTGTGTCCCCGTGTCCCCAGGGAAGCCGTTTGTCCCCAAGACCACCTCCAAGGACGTCCCTCGTGAGGAGCAGGTGACACTGTGACACTGTCCCAGTGTCCCCAAGGTCACACTGTGTCCCCGTGTCCCCAGGGAAGCCGTTTGTCCCCAAGACCACCTCCAAGGACGTCCCTCGTGAGGAGCAGGTGACACTGGAGCCGGAGCTGGAGGAGGCTTTGGCCAATGCCACCGACGCCGAGATGTGTGACATCGCCGGTGAGCGACAGCGGGGTCGGGATTGGGGTCAGGGTTGGGATTGGGAATGGGGTCGGGATGGGATGGGATGGGATCAAGATGGGTTTAGGGTCAGGATTGGGGTCAGAATTGAGATGGGATTATAGGGTTGGGGTTGGGAATGGGAATGGGATGGGATTGGGTTTGGGGTTGGGATGGAATGGGATGGGATCAAGATGGGTTTGGGGTCAGGATTGGGATGGGATTATAGGGTTGGGGTTGGGGTTGGGAATGGGATGGGATTGGGGTCAGGATGGGATGGGATGGGATCAAGATGGGGTCAGGATTGGGATTGGGATGGGTTTATAGGGTTGGGGTTGGGATTATAGGGTTTGGGGTCGGGATGGGATGGGATGGGATCAAGATGGGGTCAGGATTGGGATTGGGATGGGTTTATAGGGTTGGGGTTGGGATTATAGGGTTTGGGGTCGGGATGGGATGGGATGGGATCAGGATGGGATTGGGGTCAGGATTGGGATGGCATTATAGGGTTGAGGTTGGGATCGGGAATGGGATGGGATTGGGTTTGGGGATGGGATGGGATGGAGATGAAAATGGGATTGGGGTGGGGATGGGATAGGGAATGGGATGGGATTGGGGTGGGATTTGGGATTTGGGATTGGGATGGGATTGGGATCGGAATGAGGACAGGATTTGCGCCGCAGGAGGAAACAGGAATTGGGATTGGCTTTGGCAGCAGAACAGCCTCGGCTGAGGGTAACAGTGTCCCTCAGGGCTGCACACGTGTCACACCTGTCACACAGTGTCACACATGTCACTCCTGTCACACATCACACATGTCAGTGTCATACATGTCACACAGTGTCACACATGTCACACAGGCAGGGAGCACCGTGCATGAGGCCAGCCTGTCACACCTGTCCCTGTGTCACACCCCCGAGTGTCACACCCCCGAGTGTCACACCCCTGAGTGTCACACCCCTGAGTGTCACACACCTGCCCCTGTGTCACACCTCTGAGTGTCACACCCCCGAGTGTCACACCCCTGAGTGTCACACACCTGCCCCTGTGTCACACCTCTGAGTGTCACACTGCTGAGCGTCACATACCTGAGTGTCACACACATCCCAGTGTCACACCCCTGAGTGTCACATACCTGAGTGTCACACAGCTGTCCCTGTGTCACACACCTGAGTGTCACACCTGTCTCTGTGTCACACACACCTGAGTGTCCACACCTGTCCCCAATGTCCCTGCTGTCCCCTGATGTCCCCGCTGTCCCCGATGTCCGATTTCCCCACTGTCCCCAATGTCCCCGCTGTCCCCTGCTGTCCCCGATGTCCCTGACTTCCCCGCTGTCCCCAGTGTCCCCGCTGTCCCCTGATGTCCCCGCTGTTCCCTGATGTCCCCGCTGTCCCCCAGTGTCCCTGCTGTCCCCAGTGTCCCCGCTATCCCCTGATGTCCCCGCTGTCCCCTGATGTCCCCACTGTCCCCGCTGTCCCCACTGTCCCCTGATTTCCCCGCTGTCCCCAGTGTCCCCGCTGTCCCTGATGTCCCCGCTGTCCCCTGATGTCCCCACTGTCCCCCGATGTCCCCGTTTTCCCCCGATGTCCCCGCTGTCCCCTGATGTCCCCACTGTCCCTGATGCCCCATGTCCCCTGATGTCCCCATGTCCCCGATGTCCCCATGTCCCCGCTGTCCCCTCATGTCCCGCTGTCCCGATGTCCCGCTGTCCTGATGTCCCAATGTCTAGCTATCCCCCAATGTCGCTGTCCCTGATGTCCCCCCCCACCCCGCTGTCCCCAACGTCCCCTGATGTCCCCCTGTCCGCTACCCTGATGTCCCCGCTGTCCCTGATGTCCCCGCTGTCCCTGATGTCCCCGCTGTCCCTGATGTCCCCGCTGTCCCCCTGCCCCACTGTCCCCTGATGTCCCCGCTGTCCCCGATGTCCCATGTCCCCCGTCCCCTGATGTCCCTGATGTCCCCACTGTCCCCTGATGTCCCCACTGTCCCCTGATGTCCCCACTGTCCCCTGCTGTCCCCCAATGTCCCCGCTGTCCCCCGCTGTCCCCCAATGTCCCCGCTGTCCCTGATGTCCCCATGTCCCCGCAGCCATCCTGGGCATGTACACGCTGATGAGCAACAAGCAGTACTACGATGCCATCTGCAGCGGTGACATCACCAACACCGAGGGCATCAACAGTGAGTGACAAAGGGACACCGACAGGGGACATGCTCCTCGCCGTGTCCCTGTCCCCGTGGTGTCCCCACGCTGTCCCCGTGGTGTCCCCACGCTGTCCCTGTGGTGTCCCCATGTCCCTGAGCTCTGTCCCCACACTGTCCCCATGTCCCTGAGCCTTGTCCCCATGGTGTCACCATGCTCTCCCCACACTGTCCCAATGGTGTCCCCAAGCTGTCCCCATGTCCCTGAGCTCTGTCCCCAAGCTGTCCCCATGGTGTCCCCAAGGTGTTGTCCAGCCAGACCAGTACCAGCCGGTCCCCTATGAACCCCCGAACCCCACAGACATTCAGTGTCCCCATGTCCTCATGCTGTCCCCATGTCCCCGAGCTCTGTCCCCACGGTGTCCCCAAGCTGTCCCCATGTCCCCAGGTGTTGTCCAGCCAGATCGGTACCGGCCAGTCCCTGATGAACCCCCGAACCCCACGGACGTTCAATGTCCCCAAGCTGTCCCCATTGTGTCCCCATGTCCCTGAGCTCTGTCCCCATGTCCCTGAGCACTGTCCCCAAGCTGTCCCCAAGCTGTCCCCAAGCTGTCCCCATGGTGTCCCCAGGTGTTGTCCAGCCAGACCGGTACCGGCCTGTCCCCAACGAGCCCCCAAACCCCATGGATGTTCAGTGTCCCCATGTCCCCATACTGTCCCCACGCTGTACCCACGGTGTCCCCAAGCTGTCCCCATGTCCCCACACTGTCCCCATGTCCCCAGGTGTTGTCCAGCCAGACCGGTACCGGCCGGTCCCCGACGAGCCCCCAAACCCCACGGACGTTCAGTGTCCCCAAGCTGTCCCCATTGTGTCCCCATGTCCCTGAGCTCTATCCCCATGTCCCCACACTGTCCCCAAGCTGTCCCCAAGCTGTCCCCATGCTGTCCCCAGGTGTTGTCCAGCCAGACCGGTACCGGCCTGTCCCCGACGAGCCCCCGAACCCCACGGACGTTCAGTGTCCCCAAGCTGTCCCCATGTCTCCACACTGTCCCCACACTATCCCTGCACTGTCCCCATGTCCCTGAGCTCTATCCCCATGTCCCCAAGCTGTCCCCATGTCCCCAAGCTGTCCCCATGGTGTCCCCAGGTGTTGTCCAGCCAGACCGGTACCGGCCTGTCCCCGACGAGCCCCCAAACCCCACGGACGTCGAGGACACTCTGCGGCGCCTGAGGGACAATGACCCTGAGCTGCTGGACGTCAACCTCAACAACATGCAGGTGACACACAGGTGACACCGCGGTGCCACTGTCCCCAGCCCAGGCTGTCCCCAGGGTGTCCCCAGGGGGTGCTTTTGTCCCCAAGGTGTCCCCAGGGTGTCCCCAGGGGGTGGTTCCTGTCCCAGGGTGTCCCCAGGATGTCCCTGGGGGTGGCTTCTGTCCCCACAGTGTCCCCAGGCTGTCCCCAGGATGTCCCCAGGGGGTGGTTCCTGTCCCAGGATGTCCCCAGGCTGTCCCCAGGGGGTGGCTCCTGTCCCCAGGGTGTCCCCAGATGGTGGCAGGGTGACAGGTCCCACCCCAGGGTGTCCCCAAGGGCTGTGTCACCCTATCCAGGGTGGCCCCAGGGTGACAATCCTGTCCCAGGGTGTCCCCAGGATGTCCCCAGGGTGACAATCCCTGTCCCAGACTTTGTCACCATCCCAGGATGTCCCCAGGGTGTCCCCAAGGGCTGTGTCACCCTATCCAGAATGTCCCCAGGGTGTCCCCAGGGCGCTGGGCTCTGTCCAGGGACATGCCTTGGTGACATTTCCCCCCCTTGGTGACATTTCCACTGCCTTGGGTGACATCCAGGGCTGGCACTGTGCCCTCAGAGCCACCCGCAGCGCCCTGGGGACACCCTGCTGTCACCCTGCTGTCACCCAGAGTCCCCTGCTGCCACCTTGGTGTCACCCTGGTGTCACCTAGAGTCCCCTGGTGCCACCTTGGTGCCACCCTGGTGTCACCTAGAGTCCCCTGGTGCCACCTTGGTGTCACCCTGGTGTCACCTGCAGTCCCCTGCTGCCACTCTGGTGCCACCCCAGCCCCTGGTGACCCTGTCCCCAACTGTCCCCAACTGTTCCCACCAGGCCATCAGTGTCCCCACACTCCTGGGGATGTCCCCAGCCCCATGGTGATGTCCCCAGCGCCTGGTGACACTGTCCCCACTGTCCTCACAGGCCATCGGTGACTGCAGGTCATCTGGTCATTGTCCCCAACTGTCCCCACTGTCCCCTCAGGCAATCGATGTCCCCACACTCCAGGCCATCTGGGGATGTCCCTAACTGTCCCCAATGTCCCCATCTGTTCCCAATGTCCCCAACTGTCCCCAATGTCCCCGCTGTCCCCACAGGCCATCAATGTCCCCGTGCTCCAGGCCATCTGCTCATTGTCCCTAACCATCCCCAATGTCCCCACTGTCCCTAACTGTCCCTAACTGTCCCCAATGTCCCCTCAGGCCATCGATGTCCCCACGCTGCAGGCCATCTGCTCATTGTCCCCAATGTCCCCAATGTCCCCAATGTCCCCACAGGCCGTCAATGTCCCCACCCTCCAGGCCATCCAGTGACCCTGTCCCCAATGTCCCTAACTGTCCCCAATGTCCCCTCAGGCCATCGATGTCCCCACGCTGCAGGCCATCTGCTCATTGTCCCCAATGTTCCCAATGTCCCCTCAGGCCATCGATGTCCCCACCCTCCAGGCCATCTGCGAGGCCATCAAGAGCAACACTCACGTCAGGAGCCTCAGCCTGGCAGCGACTCGCAGCAACGACCTGGTGGCCAACGTGAGTCACCTGTGTCCCCAAATGTCCCCAAGTGTCACCAATGTCACCAATGTCAGCAAATGGGATGGAAGAGTCACTGCCAAATGTTCCCTGTTTCCTCAAGTGTCCCCAAGTGTCACCAATGACACCAAAGGGGCTGCGGCGGTCACTGCCAAACATGGAGTGTGTCCTCAGATGTCCCCAAGTGTCACCAAATGTCCCCAGATGGGATGGGACAGTCCCTGCTAAACATTCCCTGTGTCCCCCTTGTGGCCAACGTGAGTCACCAATGTCCCCAGTGTCACCAAATATCCCCAGGTGTCACCAGATGGGCTAAGACAGTCCTTGCCAAACATTCCCTGTGTCCCCAAATGTCCCCAAGTGTCCCCAAATGTACCCAAGTGTCCCCAGGTGTCCCCAGGGTCCCCAAATGGGTTGGGACAGTCCCTGCCAAACGTTCCCTGTGTCCCCAAGTGTCCCCAAGTGTTACTGAGACACTGAGGTGACTCTGGTGACACTTTGGTGACACTCTGGCAACCCAAGGTGACACTGCTGTCACACTGTGTTGACCTGAGGTGACACTCAGGTGACACTTTGGTGACACTGTGGCATCACTTTGGTGCCACTCAGGTGCCACTCAGGTGCCACTTTGGTGACCCTGTGGTGTCACTCTGATGCCACTTTGGTGTCACTTTGGTGCCACTCAGGTGCCACTTTGATGACAACCAGGTGCCACTCTGGTGCCACTTTGGTGCCACTTTGATGCCACTTTGGTGCCACTTTAGTGCCACTTTGCTGATACTGAGGTGATACATTTGTGCCACTTAGGTAATTCTTTGGTGACACTTCAGTGACACTCAGGTGCCACTTTGGTGTCCCTGAGGTGTCCCTTTGTGTCCCCGTGGTGTCCCCAGGCGGTGGCAGAGATGCTGGAGCACAACCAGAGCCTGCAGAGCCTCAACCTGGAGTCCAACTTCATCAGCAGCGCGGGAATGCTGAGGGTGTTGGGGACAATGACAGGGACAAACAGGACACTGACCGAGCTCAGAGTGGATAACCAGGTGACACTGACAGTGACAGTGACAGCAATGCTGCGGGTGCTGGGGACAATGACAGTGACAAACAGGACACTGGCTGAGCTGCGTGTGGATAACCAGGTGACAGTGCTGGGGACAATGACAGGGACAAACAGGACACTGACCGAGCTCCGAGTGGATAATCAGGTGACACTGACAGTGCTGGGGACAGTGACAGTGACAGTGTTGGGGACAGTGACAGTGACAGCAATGCTGCGGGTGTTGGGGACAATGACAGTGACAAACAGGACACTGACCGAGCTGCGTGTGGATAACCAGGTGACAGTGACACAGTGACAGTGACAGCAATGCTGCACGTGTTGGGGACAATGACAGGGACAAACAGGACATTGGCTGAGCTCAGAGTGGATAACCAGGTGACAGTGACAGTGACAGTGACAGTGACAGTGCTGGGGACAATGACAGGGACAAACAAGACACTGACCGAGCTGCGTGTGGATAACCAGGTGACAGTGACAGTGACAGTGTTGGGGACAATGACAGTGACAAACAGGACACTGACCGAGCTCCGAGTGGATAACCAGGTGACACTGACAGTGACAGTGACAGTGCTGGGGACAATGACAGTGACAAACAGGACACTGGCCGAGCTGCGAGTGGATAACCAGGTGACAGTGACAGTGACAGCGCTGGGGACAATGACAGGGACAAACAGGACACTGGCCGAGCTGCGAGTGGATAATCAGGTGACAGTGCTGGGGACAGTGACAGTGTTGGGGACAATGACAGGGACAAACAGGACACTGGCTGAGCTGCGTGTGGATAACCAGGTGACACTGACAGTGACAGTGTTGGGGACAATGACAGGGACAAACAGGACATTGGCTGAGCTCCGAGTGGATAACCAGGTGACACTGACAGTGACAGTGACAGGGACAGTGACAGCAATGCTGCGGGTGTTGGGGACAATGACAGTGACAAACAGGACACTGACCGAGCTGCGCGTGGATAACCAGGTGACAGTGACAGTGACAGTGACAGCAATGCTGCGGGTGTTGGGGACAATGACGGGGACAAACAGGACACTGGCTGAGCTGCGCGTGGATAACCAGGTGACAGTGCTGGGGACAGTGACAGTGACAGCAACAGCAATGGGACAGGAGGGACACGGGGGGGTGACAATGTCCCCAGTCATGTCCCCAATGTCACACTGATGTCCCCACTGCAGGCTCAGCGGTTTGGTGACACGGTGGAGATGGCCATGGCCACCACGCTGGAGCAATGTCCCCATGATGTCCCCAATGTCCCCTCAGGCTCAGCGGCTCGGTGACATGGTGGAGATGGCCATGGCCACCATGCTGGAGCAATGTCCCCAGTGTCACACTGATGTCCCCATTGATGTCCCCAATGTCCCCACTGCAGGCCCAGCGGCTCGGTGACACGGTGGAGATGGCCATGTCCCCAGTGTCACACTGATGTCCCCAATGTCCCCACTGCAGGCCCAGCGGCTCGGTGACACAGTGGAGATGGCCATGGCCACCATGCTGGAGCAATGTCCCCAGTGTCACATTGATGTCCCCAATGTCACACTGATGTCCCCAATGTCACACTGCTGTCCCCGCAGGCCCAGCGGCTCGGTGACACGGTGGAGATGGCCATGGCCACCATGCTGGAGCAATGTCCCCAAGTCCTTCGCTTTGGCTACAACTTCACCCTGCAGGGACCTCGGGCCAGAGCCGCCATGGCGGTGACACGCAACAACGAGCTGCGTGAGTGTCACCAAGTGTCCCCAAGTGTCACCTGGGGGGTCTGGGGGGGGTTAGAGGGGTGACACGCAACAACGAGCTCCGTGAGTGTCACCGGTGTCCCCAAGTGTCACCTGGGGGGGGTTAGAGGGGTCACACTGCGGTGACACGCAACAACGAGCTGCGTGAGTGTCACCGGTGTCCCCAAATGTCCCCAAATGTCACCTGGGGGGGTTAGAGGGGTGACACTGCAGTGACACGCAACAACGAGCTCCGTGAGTGTCACCGGTGTCACCAAGTGTCCCCAAGTGTCACCTGGGGGGGTTAGAGGGGTCACACTGCAGTGACACGCAACAACGAGCTGCGTGAGTGTCCCCAAGTGTCACCTGGGTCACCTGGGGGGTCTGGGGGGGTGACACTGCTGTGACATGCAACAACGAGCTGCGTGAGTGTCACCAGTGTCCCCAGGTGTCACCTGGGGGGGTTAGAGGGGTGACACGGAATAACGAGCTGCGTGTCACCTGTGTCCCCAAATGTCACCTGGGGGGGTTAGAGGTGTCACACTGTGGTGACACGCAACAACGAGCTCCTTAAGTGTCCCCAAGTGTCCCCAAGTGTCACCTGGGGGGTTAGAGGGGTGACACCGTGGTGACACGGAACAACGAGCTGCATGAGTGTCACCTGTGTCCCCAAATGTCACCTGGGTCAGGTTAGAGGGGTCACACCACGGTGACACAGAACAAAGAGCTGTGTGAGTGTCACCTGTGTCCCCAAGTGTCCCCACATGCCACCTGGTGTCCCCAGATGTCACCTCAGGCAGCAATTTGGGATCCCAGGTTTGTCCTTCCATCTCAATGTTCTTCAGGAATGTCCCCAAATGTCACCTCAGGCAGGAATTTGGGGTCCCAGAGCTGAACCCACCTTAGAAGGAGATCCAGGAATGTCCCCAGATGTCCCCAAATGTCACCTCAGGCAGCAATTTGGGATCTCCAGGAATGTCCCCAAATGTCCCCAGATGTCCCCAGATGTCACCTCAGCAGGAATTTGGGATCCCAGGTTTTTCCCTCCATCCCAATGATCTCCAGGAATGTCCCCAAGTGTCCCCAAGTGTCCCCAAATGCCACCTCAGGCAGCAATTTGGGGTCCCAGAGCTGAACCCACCTTAGGAGGAGATCCAGGAATGTCCCCAAATGTCCCCAGATGTCCCCAGATGTCACCTCAGGCAGGAATTTGGGGTCTCAGGTTTATCCCTAACATCCCAATGACCTCCAGAAATGTCCCCAAGTGTCCCCAAGTGTCCCCAAATGTCCCCAGATGTCACCTCAGGCAGCAATTTGGGGTCCCAGGTTTGTCCCTGACATCCCAATGATCTCCAGGAATGTCCCCAGATGTCCCCAAATGTCACCTCAGGCAGCAATTTGGGGTCTCAGGTTTGTTCCTCCATCCCCAATGATCTCCAGGAATGTCCCCAAGTGTCCCCAAATGTCCCCAAGTGTCACCTCAGGCAGGAATTTGGGGTCCCAGGTTTGTCCTTCCATCTCAATGTTCTTCAGGAATGTCCCCAAATGTCCCCAAGTGTCCCCAAATGTCACCTCAGGCAGCAATTTGGGATCTCAGGTTTATCCCTAACATCCCAATGACCTCCAGGAATGTCCCCAAGTGTCCCCAAATGTCCCCAAATGCCACCTCAGGCAGGAATTTGGGATCTCCAAGAACGTCCCCAAATGTCCCCAAGTGTCCCCAAATGTCCCCTCCACCCCTCACCCCCCTCTCCTCTCCCCCCAGGTCGCCAACAACAGAAGAAATCGGAAAAATCCTGAAAATCCTAAAAATTCCCCCAAATTTCCCATCAACCCCAAACTCAGGAAGTGCTGGAATAAAACTGGAAAAATCCCGAAAAATGTGGATTTTGGGATCCTTTTGGGGCAGAATTTGGGGTTTTGGGGATTTTGGGGGTTTGGGATTTGGGTTTTTGGGGATTTGGGTTTTTGGGATTTTGGGGTTTTTGGGGATTTGGGATTTTGGGATTTAAAATTTTGGGGTTTTGGGTTTTTGGGGATTTGGGATTTGGGATTTTTAGGGATTTGGGATTTTGGGGTTTGGGGATTTTGGGGATTTGGGATTTTGGGGTTTGAGGTTTGGGGAATTGGGGATTTGGGGGTTTTGGGATTTAGGATTTCGGTATTTTGGGGTTTTGGGATTTGGAATTTGGGGATTTGGATTTTGGGGTTTTGGGATTTTGAGGTTTTGGGATTTTTGGGATTTTGGGGATTTGGGGATTTGGGGTTTTAGGGATTTTTGGGATTTTGGATTTCAGGAATTGAGATTTTGTGATTTTGGGTATTGGGTTTTTGGGATTTGGGGATTTAGGGATTTTGAGATTTGGTGGATTTGGGATTTTCGGGATTTGGGATTTTGGAGATTTTTGGGATTTCAGGATATTTCAGGATTTGGGTTTTTGGCATTTCAGGATTTTGGGATTTGGGATTTTGGGGATTTGGGGATTTTGAGATTCAGTGGATTTGGGATTTTTGGGGTTTTGGGATTTGGGGATTTTGAAATTTTGGGCTTTTGGGTTTCTGGGATTTTGGGATTTCAGGATTTGGGATCAGCCCACCCCACCACATCCCCCAAATCTCTGGGATCACCAAATCCCACAAAAAACCCCAAATTCCCCCATTTAGACATCCCTGAGGTGATTTTGGGGTAAAAATCCCCCAAACCTGACCAGAAAAACCCCAAAATCCCCAATTTTGTCCCAATTCCCAACAACTCCAACACCTCAGCCTCCTCTCCAGGCTGTATTTCCGGGGATTTGGGGACATTTGGGGACATTTGGGGACATTTTGGGGACATTTGGGGTCAGAGCGGCGGCGGCTCCTCCTCGTCCGAGTCGAATTCCACATTCTGGTCCTTCACCCAATTCCCACAGGAATCCTGGATCCACCCTGAGCTGGGATTGGGAAAAACGATGGATTTTGGGATTTTTGGGATTTTTTTCAGGATTTTTTATAATCTTTGGGAATTTTTTAGGAATTTTTAGGGGTTTTTTAGGCTTTTTTGAGGATTTTTGGGGATTTTTTGAGGATTTTTTAGGGATTTTTTGAGAATTTTTTTGGGATACATTAGGGATTTTTTGACGACTTTTTAGGGATTATTTGGGATTTTTGGGAATTTTTAAAAGGATTTTTGAGATTTTTAGGGGTTTGGGGATTTTTTAGGGATTTTTGGGATTTTTGAGGGATTTTTTAGGAATTTTTTTATTTTTGAGGATTTTTTGAGGATTTTAAAGGATTTTTCAGGATTTTTGAGAATTTTTGGGGATGTTTTGGGGATTTTTTTATTTTTGGGTTTTTAGGAATTTTGGGATACATTAAGATTTTGAGGATTTTGTGAGATTTTGGGGGATTTTTTAAAGGTTTTTAAGGGATTTTTGGAAGATTTTTTTTTAGGGATTTTTGGAGGATTTTTTAGGGATTTTTCAAGTCGAATTCCACATTCTCGTCCTTCATCCAATTCCCACAGCAATCCTGGATCCACCCTGAGCTGGGATTGGGGGAAAATGTTGGATTTTGGGATGTTTTTGAATTTTGGGGGGTTTTGGGGATTTTTTAGGGGTTTTTTTAGGGTTTTTTGGGATTTTTTAGGGGTTTTTTGAGGATTTTTTGGTGATTTTTTGGTGATTTTTTGGTGATTTTTGGATGATTTTTTGGATGATTTTTTGGGGATTTTTGGGGGAATTTTTAGGGTTTTTTTAGGCATTTTTGAGGATTTTTAAGGGATTTTTAAAGGATTTTTTCGGGTTTTTTAGGGATTTTTGAGGATTTTTTAGTGATTTTTTTTGGGATACGTTGGGAATTTTTTGAGGATTTTTTGGGGATTTTTGGAGGATTTTTTAGGGTTTTTTTCAGGATTTTTTTGGGATTTTTTGAGGATTTTTGAAGGATTTTTTGGGGATTTTTCGAGTCCAATCCCACATTCTCATCCTTCACCCAATTCCCACAGGAATCCTGGATCCACCCTGAGCTGGGATTGGGAAAAACGATGGATTTTGGGATTTTTGGGAATTTTTGGAGGTTTTTGGGATTTTTTTTTTGGTTTTTTTAGGGTTTTTTGAGATTTTTTGGGGATTTTTTCTGACTTTTTCAGGGATTTTAGGGGGCTTTTTAGGGATTATTTTTTTGGTTTTT
>NC_139505.1:4319153-4406973 GCF_008360975.1 Lichenostomus cassidix
GCCACTGGCCAGTGTCACCTCCCCTGGCACTGTCACCTCCCCTGGCACTGTCACCTCCCCTGGCACTGTCACCTCCCGGGATGGTCAGTGCCAGCCCCGAGATGGCCACTGGCCAGTGTCACCTCCCAGGATGGTCAGTGCCAGCCCTCGGCACAGCCACTGGCCAGTGTCACCTCCTGGCAGTGTCACCACCCCTGGCACTGTCACCTCCCCCTGGTGGCCTCATCCCTGGGCCACCCCCTTGATGTCCCCAAGGGTGTCACCTTGTCCCTGTTCCGCTCCAGCCGCTGTCCCCAGCCTGTCCCTGTGTCCTGTGTCCCTGTTGCCACCATGCCCATTGTCCCCATGCCTGGTGTGACCCTGTCCCCTGTCCCCATGTCCCCAAGGTCACACTGTGACCTTGTCCCCAAGGCCACCTCCAAGGACATCCCCCGGGAGGAGCAGGTGACACTGTGACACTGCCCCAGTGTCCCCAAGGTCACACTGTGTCCCTGTGTCCCCAGGGAAGCCGTTTGTCCCCAAGGCCACCTCCAAGGACGTCCCCCGGGAGGAGCAGGTGACACTGGAGCCGGAGCTGGAGGAGGCTTTGGCCAATGCCACCGACGCCGAGATGTGTGACATCGCCGGTGAGCGACAGCGGGGTCGGGAACGGGGTCGGGAACGGGGTCGGGAACGGGGTCGGGATGGGGTTGGGATTGGGTTGGGAATGGGATGGGATGGGTTTGGGGTCGGGAATGGGATCGGGATGGGATTATGGGGTTGGGATTGGGATGGGATTGGGACTGGGGTCAGGATGGGATCAGGATGGGATGGGTTTGGGGTCAGGAATGGGGTTGAGGTCGGGAATGGGATCGGGATGGCGTTATAGGGTTGAGGTTGGGATTGGGAATGGGATGGGATGGGATCAGGATGGGGTTGGGGTCGGGGTTGGAGCTGGAGGAGGCTTTGGCCAATGCCACCGACGCCGAGATGTGGGACATCGCCGGTGAGCGACAGCGGGGTCGGGATTGGGATTATAGGGTTGGGGTTGGGATTGGGAATGGGGTGGGATCAAGATGGGGTTGGGGTCAGGAGTGGGGTTGGGATTGGGATGGGATTATAGGGTTGAGGTTGGGATTGGGAATGGGATGTGATGGGATCAGGATGGGGTTGGGGTCGGGATGGGGTTGGGCATGGGATCGGGATGGGATTATAGGGTTGGGATTGGGATGGGATTGGGACTGGGGTCAGGATGGGATCAGGATGGGATGGGGTTGGGGTCGGGAATGGGATCGGGATGGCGTTATAGGGTTGAGGTTGGGATTGGGAATGGGATGGGATGGGTTTGGGGTCAGGAACGGGATTGGGATGGGATTGGGACTGGGGTCAGGATGGGATCAGGATGGGATGGGATGGGATCAGGAATGGGGTTGGGGTCAGGAATGGGATCGGGATGGCATTATAGGGTTGAGGTTGGGATTGGGAATGGGATGGGATGGGATCAGGATGGGGTTGGGGTCAGGAATGGGATCGGGATGGCGTTATAGGGTTGAGGTTGGGATTGGGAATGGGATGGGATCAGGATGGGGTTGGGGTTGGGGTTGGGATTGGAGCTGGAGGAGGCTTTGGCCAATGCCACCGACGCCGAGATGTGGGACATCGCCGGTGAGCGACAGCGGGGTCGGGATTGGGGTCGGGGTTGGGATTATAGGGTCAGGATTGGGAATGGGAATGGGATGGGATTGGGTTGGGGGTCAGGATGGGTTTGGGGTCAGGATTGGGATGGGATTATAGGGTTGGGGTTGGGATTATAGGGTTTGGGGTCGGGATGGGATGGGATGGGATCAGGATGGGATTGGGGTCAGGATTGGGATGGGATTATAGGGTTGAGGATGGGATCGGGAATGGGATGGGATGGAGATGAAAATGGGATTGGGGTGGGGATGGGATTGGGATGAGAAGGGATTGGGAATGGGATGGGATTGGGATGGGATTGGGGTGGGATTTGGGATTTGGGATTGGGGTGGGATTGGGATGGGAATGAGAACAGGATTTGCGCCGCAGGAGGAAACAGGAATTGGGATTGGCTTTGGCAGCAGAACAGCCTCGGCTGAGGGTAACAGTGTCCCTCAGGGCTGCACACGTGTCACACCTGTCACACCTGTCACACAGTGTCACACGTGTCATACATGTCACACCTGTCACACGTGTCATACATGTCACACGAGTGTCACACCTGTCACACAGTGTCACACACGTCACACGTGTCACACCTGTCACACGGTGTCATACATGTCACACATGTCAGTGTCATACATGTCACACAGTGTCACACATGTCACACGGTGTCATACATGTCACACGTGTCAGTGTCATACATGTCACACAGTGTCACACAGTGTCACACAGGCAGGGGGCACCTTGCATGAGGCCAGCCTGTCACACCCGTCCCTTTGTCACACACATCCTGGTGTCACACCCCGAGTGTCACACCCCTGAGTGTCACACACCTGTCCCCGTGTCACACCTCTGAGTGTCACACATCTGAGTGTCACACCTGAGTGTCACACACCTGAGTGTCACACCTGTCTCTGTGTCACACACACCCGAGTGTCCACACCTGTCCCTGCTGTCCCCGACGTCCCCACTGTCCCCTGATGTCCCTGCTGTCCCCTGATGTCCCCCCTATCCCCGCTGTCCCCTGATGTCCCCCCTGTCCCCGCTGTCCCCTGATGTCCCCGCTGTCCCCACTGTCCCCGATGTACCTGCTGTCCCCTGATGTCCCTGCTGTCCCCTGATGTCCCCACTGTCTCCTGATGTCCCCCGCTGTCCCCAATGTCCCCTGATGTCCCCGCTGTCCCCGCTGTCCCCACTGTCCCCGATGTCCCCGCTGTCCCCACTGTCCCCGCTGTCCCTGCTGTCCCTGATGTCCCCGCTGTCCCCAATGTCCCCCAATGTCCCTGCTGTCTGATGTCCCCCTGTCCCCGCTGTCCTAATGTCCCCGATGTCCCTGATGTCCCCCTGTCCCCAATGTCCCCAATGTCCCATGTCCCCTGATGTCCCCAATGTCCCCGCTGTCCCTGATGTCCCCATGTCCTCACTGTCCCCTGTGTCCCTGCTGTCCTGAGTGTCCCCGATGTCCCCTGATGTCTCGCTGTCCCCAATGTCCCCTTGTCCCCAATGTCCCCTGATGTCCCCACTGTCCCCTGATGTCCCGCTGTCCCTAATGTCCGCTGTCCCCGATGTCCCTGATGTCCCCACTGTCCCCTGATGTCCCTTTGTCCCCCCTGTCCCCGCTGTCCCTGATGTCCCTGATGTCCCCCTGTCCCATGTCCCCGATGTCCCCTGATGTCCCCACTGTCCCCTGATGTCCACAGCTGTCCCCCTGTCCCCGCTGTCCCTGAGTCCTGATGTCCCCCCTGTCCCCGCTGTCCCCGATGTCCCCTGATGTCCCCACTGTCCCCTGATGTCCCCGCTGTCCCCCCTGTCCCCGCTGTCCCCGCTGTCCCCTGATGTCCCCGCTGTCCCCGCTGTCCCCCCTGTCCCCGCTGTCCCCGCTGTCCCCTGATGTCCCCGCTGTCCCCGCTGTCCCCTGATGTCCCGCTGTCCCCGCAGCCATCCTGGGCATGTACACGCTGATGAGCAACAAGCAGTACTACGATGCCATCTGCAGCGGTGACATCACCAACACCGAGGGCATCAACAGTGAGTGACAAAGGGACACCGACAGGGGACATGCTCCTCGCCGTGTCCCTGTCCCCGTGGTGTCCCCACGCTGTCCCTGTGGTGTCCTCGTGTCCCTGAGCTCTGTCCCCACACTGTCCCCATGTCCCTGAGCCTTGTCCCCATGGTGTCACCATGCTCTCCCCACACTGTCCCAATGGTGTCCCCAAGCTGTCCCCATGTCCCCAAGCTGTCCCCATGTCCCCAGGTGTTATCCAGCCAGACCGGTACCGGCCTGTGTCCGACGAGCCCCCGAACCCCACGGACGTTCAGTGTCCCCACGCTGTCCCCATGTCCCTGAGCTCTATCCCCCTGCTGTCCCCATGTCCCCAAGCTGTCCCCACACTGTCCCCATGCTGTCCCCAGGTGTTGTCCAGCCAGACCAGTACCGGCCTGTCCCCGACGAGCCCCCAAACCCCACGGACGTTCAGTGTCCCCAAGCTGTCCCCATGTCTCCACACTGTCCCCACACTATCCCTGCACTGTCCCCATGTCCCTGAGCTCTATCCCCAAGCTGTCCCCAAGCTGTCCCCATGTCCCCGCACTGTCCCCATGTCCCCAGGCGTTGTCCAGCCAGACCGGTACCGGCCTGTCCCCGACGAGCCGCCGAACCCCACGGATGTCGAGGACACTCTGCGGCGCCTGAGGGACAATGACCCTGAGCTGCTGGACGTCAACCTCAACAACATGCAGGTGACACACAGGTGACACCGCGGTGCCACTGTCCCCAGCCCAGGCTGTCCCCAGGGTGTCCCCAGGGGGTGGTTCCTGTCCCAGGGTGTCCCCAGGATGTCCCTGGGGGTGGCTTCTGTCCCCACAGTGTCCCCAGGGTGTCCCCAAGGTGTCCCCAGGGGGTGGTTCCTGTCCCAGGATGTCCCCAGGGTGTCCCCAAGGGGTGGCTCCTGTCCCCAGGGTGTCCCCAGACGGTGGCAGGGTGACAGGTCCCACCCCAGGGTGTCCCCAAGGGCTGTGTCACCCTATCCAGGGTGTCCCCAGGATGTCCCCAGGGTGACAATCCCCGTCCCAGACTTTGTCACCATCCCAGGATGTCCCCAGGGTGTCCCCAAGGGCTGTGTCACCCTATCCAGAATGTCCCCAGGGTGTCCCCAGGGCGCTGGGCTCTGTCCAGGGACATGCCTTGGTGACATTTCCCCCCCTTGGTGACATTTCCACTGCCTTGGGTGACATCCAGGGCTGGCACTGTGCCCTCAGAGCCACCCGCAGCGCCCTGGGGACACCCTGCTGTCACCCTGCTGTCACCCAGAGTCCCCTGGCGTCACCTTGGTGTCACCCTGGTGTCACCTACAGTCCCCTGGTGTCACCTTGGTGTCACCCTGGTGTCACCTACAGTCCCCTGGTGCCACCTTGGTGCCACTTGTAGTCCCCTGGTGTCACCCTGGTGTCACCTAGAGTCCCCCGGTGCCACTCTGGTGCCATCCCAGTGCCACCTACAGTCCCCTGGTGTCACCCTGGCATCACCTAGAGTCCCCTGCTGCCACCTTGGTGTCACCCTGTGTCACCTGCAGTCCCCTGCTGCCACTCTGGTGCCACCCCAGCCCCTGGTGACCCTGTCCCCAACTGTCCCTAACTGTCCCCACTGTCCCCACTGTCCCCTCAGGCCATCGATGTCCCCACGCTCCAGGCCATCTGGAGATGTCCCCAGCCCCATGATGATGTCCCTAACTGTCCCCCCTGTCCCCTCAGGCCATCGATGTCCCTAACTGTCCCCAATGTCCCCTCAGGCCATCGATGTCCCCACGCTGCAGGCCATCTGGGGATGTCCCTAACTGTCCCCCCTGTCCCCACAGGACATCGATGTCCCTAACTGTCCCCCCTGTCCCCTCAGGCCATCGATGTCCCCACGCTGCAGGCCATCTGCTCATTGTCCCCAATGTCCCCAATGTCCCTAACTGTCCCCAATGTCCCCAATGTCCCCTCAGGCCATCGATGTCCCCACGCTGCAGGCCATCTGCTCATTGTCCCCAATGTCCCCCCTGTCCCCTCAGGCCATCGATGTCCCCACCCTCCAGGCCATCTGCGAGGCCATCAAGAGCAACACTCACGTCAGGAGCCTCAGCCTGGCAGCAACTCGCAGCAACGACCTGGTGGCCAACGTGAGTCACCTGTGTCACCTGTGTCCCCAAGTGTCCCCAAATGTCACCAATGTCAGCAAATGGGATGGGAGAATCCCTGCCAAACGTTCCCCGTGTCCCCAAGTGTCACCAATGTCACCAAGTGTCATCAAATGGGCTGGGAGAGTCCTTGCTAAATGTTCCCCGTGTCCCCAGGTGTCACCAAATGTCCCCAGATGGGCTGGGACAGTCCCTGCCAAACATTCCCTGTGTCCCCCTTGTGGCCAATGTGAGTCACCAATGTCCCCAGTGTCCCCAATGTCCCCAAGTGTCACCAAACGGGCTGGGAGAGTCACTGCCAAACACTTCCTGTGTCCCCAAATGTCCCCAAGTGTCCCCAAGTGTCACCAAGTGTCCCCAAGTGTCACCAATGACACCAAAGGGGCTGGGGCGGTCACTGCCAAACATTGAGTGTGTCCCCAAATGTCACCAAGTGTCACCAATGTCACCAAACGGGCTGGGACAGTCCCTGCCAAACGTTCCCTGTGTCCCCAAATGTACCCAAATGTCTCCAAGTGTCACCAGGTGTCCCCAAGGTCCCCAAATGGGTTAGGGCGGTCCCTGCCCTGTGTCCCCAGATGTCCCCAAATGTCATGGGACAGTCCCTGCCAAACGTTCCCTGTGTCCCCAAATGTACCCAAATGTCCCCAGTGTCACCAGGTGTCCCCAAGGTCCCCAAATGGGTTGGAGTGGTCCCTGCCCTGTGTCCCCAAATGTCCCCAGATGGGTTGACACAGTCCCTGCCTGGTGTCCCTCATGTTCCCAAAGGTCCCTGGATGGGTGGTGACACTGTGGTGCCACTCTGGTGTCACTTCAGTGTCACTTCAGTGCCACTTTAATGACACTCTGGTGCCGCTTCGGCGACACTTTGGTGCCACTCTGGTGACACTGTGGTGCCACTTTGGTGACCCTGCAGTGACACTTTGGTGCCACTTTGGCGACACTCTGGTGACACTTTGGTGACAACCAGGTGCCACTCTGGTGCCACTTCAATGACAGGTGCCACTTTGGTGACCCTCTGGTGTCACTTTGGTGCCACTCAGGTGTCACTTTAGTGACACTCTGGTGCCACTCAGGTGCCACTTTGGTGACACTCAGGTGACACTCAGGTGCCACTCTGGTGCCACTTTGATGCCACTCTGGTGCCACTTTGGTGACACTTTGCTGATACTGAGGTGATGCACTTGTGCCACTTAGGTAATACTTTGGTGACAATTCAGTGACACTCAGATGACACTTCAGTGACACTTCGGTGCCACTTTGATGCCACTTTGGTGCCATTTTAGTGACACTTTGGTGCCACTTTAGTGCCACTTTGCTGATACTGAGGTGACACACTTGTACCACTTAGGTAATTCTTTGGTGACACTTCAGTGCCACTCAGGTGCCACTTTGGTGCCACTTTGGTGTCACTTTGGTGTCCCTGAGGTGTCCCTTTGTGTCCCCGTGGTGTCCCCAGGCGGTGGCAGAGATGCTGGAGCACAACCAGAGCCTGCAGAGCCTCAACCTGGAGTCCAACTTCATCAGCAGCGCGGGAATGCTGCGCGTGTTGGGGACAATGACAGGGACAAACAGGACACTGACCGAGCTGCGTGTGGATAACCAGGTGACACTGACAGTGACAGTGACAGTGACAGCAATGCTGCGGGTGCTGGGGACAATGACAGGGACAAACAGGACACTGACCGAGCTCAGAGTGGATAACCAGGTGACACTGACAGTGACAGTGTTGGGGACAATGACAGGAACAAACAGGACACTGACCGAGCTCCGAGTGGATAACCAGGTGACACTGACAGTGACAGCGTTGGGGACAATGACAATGACAAACAGGACATTGGCTGAGCTCAGAGTGGATAACCAGGTGACAGTGCTGGGGACAGTGACAGTGACAGCAATGCTGCGCGTGTTGGGGACAATGACAGTGACAAACAGGACACTGACCGAGCTCCGAGTGGATAACCAGGTGACACTGACAGTGACAGTGTTGGGGACAATGACAGTGACAAACAGGACACTGACCGAGCTCCGAGTGGATAACCAGGTGACACTGACAGTGACAGTGACAGTGACAGCAATGCTGTGCGTGTTGGGGACAATGACAGGGACAAACAGGACACTGACCGAGCTGCGCGTGGATAACCAGGTGACAGTGACAGTGACAGCGACACTGACAGTGACACTGACAGTGCTGGGGACAATGACAGGGACAAACAGGACACTGGCCGAGCTCCGAGTGGATAACCAGGTGACAGTGACAGTGACACTGACAGTGCTGGGGACACTGACAGTGCTGGGGACAATGACAATGACAGTGCTGGGGACAATGACAGTGACAAACAGGACATTGGCTGAGCTCCAAGTGGATAACCAGGTGACAGTGACAGTACTGGGGACAATGACAGGGACAAACAGGACACTGACCGAGCTGCGCGTGGATAACCAGGTGACAGTGACAGTGCTGGGGACAGTGACAGCAATGCTGCGGGTGTTGGGGACAATGACAGGGACAAACAGGACACTGACCGAGCTCCAAGTGGATAACCAGGTGACAGTGACAGTGACAGGGACAGTGACAGTGACAGTGACAGTGTTGGGGACAATGACAGGGACAAACAGGACACTGGCTGAGCTGCACGTGGATAACCAGGTGACACTGACAGTGACAGTGCTGGGGACAGTGACAGTGACAGTGACAGTGACAGCAATGCTGAGGGTGTTGGGGACAATGACAGTGACAAACAGGACATTGGCTGAGCTGCACGTGGATAATCAGGTGACAGCGCTGGGGACAATGACAGTGCTGGGGACAATGACAGGGACAGTGCTGGGGACAGTGACAGTGATAGCAACAGCAATGGGACACGAGGGACACGGGGGGGTGACAATGTCCCCAGTCATGTCCCCAATGTCACACTGATGTCCCCACTGCAGGCTCAGTGGTTTGGTGACACGGTGGAGATGGCCATGGCCACCATGCTGGAGCAATGTCCCCAATGTCCCAAATGTCCCCAATGTCCCCACTGCAGGCCCAGCGGCTCGGTGACACGGTGGAGATGGCCATGGCCACCATGCTGGAGCAATGTCCCCATGATGTCCCCAATGTCCCCACAGGCTCAGCGGCTCGGTGACACGGTGGAGATGGCCATGGCCACCATGCTGGAGCAATGTCCCCATGATGTCCCCAATGTCCCCACAGGCTCAGCGGCTCGGTGACACGGTGGAGATGGCCATGGCCACCATGCTGGAGCAATGTCCCCAGTGTCACACTGCTGTCCCCAATGTCACACTGCTGTCCCCAGTGTCACACTGATGTCCCCAATGTCACACTGATGTCCCCACAGGCCCAGCGGCTCGGTGACACGGTGGAGATGGCCATGGCCACCATGCTGGAGCAATGTCCCCAAGTCCTTCGCTTTGGCTACAACTTCACCCTGCAGGGACCTCGGGCCAGAGCAGCCATGGCGGTGACACGCAACAACGAGCTCCGTGAGTGTTACCAAGTGTCCCCAAGTGTCACCTGGGGGGTCTGGGGGGGTGACACTGCTGTGACACGCAACAACGAGCTGCGTGAGTGTCACCAAGTGTCACCTGGGTCACCTGGTGTCACCTGGGGGGGTTAGAGGGGTGACACGCAACAACGAGCTCCGTGAGTGTTACCAAGTGTCCCCAAGTGTCACCTGGGGGGTCTGGGGGGGTGACACTGCTGTGACACGCAACAACGAGCTGCGTGAGTGTCACCAAGTGTCACCTGGGTCACCTGGTGTCACCTGGGGGGGTTAGAGGGGTGACACGCAACAACGAGCTCCGTGAGTGTTACCAAGTGTCCCCAAGTGTCACCTGGGGGGTCTGGGGGGGTGACACTGCTGTGACACGCAACAACGAGCTGCGTGAGTGTCACCAAGTGTCACCTGGGTCACCTGGTGTCACCTGGGGGGGTTAGAGGGGTGACACGCAACAACGAGCTCCGTGAGTGTTACCAAGTGTCCCCAAGTGTCACCTGGGGGGTCTGGGGGGGTGACACTGCTGTGACACGCAACAACGAGCTGCGTGAGTGTCACCAAGTGTCACCTGGGTCACCTGGTGTCACCTGGGGGGGTTAGAGGGGTGACACGCAACAACGAGCTCCGTGAGTGTTACCAAGTGTCCCCAAGTGTCACCTGGGGGGTCTGGGGGGGTGACACTGCTGTGACACGCAACAACGAGCTGCGTGAGTGTCACCGGTGTCACCTGGGTCACCTGGTGTCACCTGGGGGGGTTAGAGTGGTGACACAGAACAACAAGCTGCGTGAGTGTCCCCAAGTGTCACCTGGGTGAAGTTAGAGGGGTGACACTGCGGTGACACGGAACAACAAGCTGTGTGAGTGTCCCCAAGTGTCACCTGGGTCAGGTTAGAGGGGTGACACTATGGTGACACGGAACAATGAGCTGCATGAGTGACACCGGTGTTCCCAAGTGTCCCCACATGCCACCTGGTGTCCCCAAATGTCACCTCAGGCAGCAATTTGGGGTCCCAGGTTTGTCCTTCCATCCCAGTGATCTCCAGGAATGTCCCCAAGTGTCCCCAAGTGTCCCCAAATGTCACCTCAGGCAGGAATTTGGGATCCCAGGTTTGTTCCTCCATCCCAATGATCTCCAGGAATGTCCCTAAGTGTCCCCAAATGTCCCCAAGTGTCCCCAAATGTCACTTCAGGCAGGCATTTGGGGTCCCAGGTTTGTCCTTCCATCTCAATGTTCTTCAGAAATGTCCCCAAATGTCCCCAAATGTCACCTCAGGCAGCAATTTGGGGTCCCAGGTTTGTCCTTCCATTCCCAATGATCTCCAGGAATGTCCCCAGGTGTCCCCAAATGTCCCCAAGTGTCCCCAAATGCCACCTCAGGCAGCAATTTGGGGTCCCAGAGCTGAACCCACCTTAGGAGGAGATCCAGGAATGTCCCCAAGTGTCCCCAAATGTCCCCAAATGTCACCTCAGGCAGCAATTTGGGATCCCAGGTTTGTCCTTCCATCCCAGTGATCTCCAGGAATGTCCCCAAGTGTCCTCAAGTGTCCCCAAATGTCCCCAAGTGTCCCCAAATGTCACCTCAGCAGGAATTTGGGATCTCCAGGGATGTCCCCAAGTGTCCCCAAATGTCCCCAAATGTCCCCTCCACCCCTCACCCCTGTCTCCTCTCCCCCCAGGTCGCCAACAACAGAAGAAATCGGAAAAATCCTGAAAATCCTAAAAATTCCCCCAAATTTCCCATCCACCCCAAACTCAGGAAGTGCTGGAATAAAACTGGAAAAATCCCGAAAAATGTGGATTTTGGGATCCTTTTGGGGCAGAATTGGGGGTTTTGGGATTTGGGGATTTTGGGGATTTGGGATTTTGGGATTTTGGGGTTTTTGGGGATTTGGGATTTTGGGTTTTGGGATTTGGGATTTTGGAGATTTTGGGATTTCAGGTTTTTGGGATTTTGGATTTCTGGGGATTTAGGATTTGGGATTTTGGGGTTTTGGATTTAGGGATTTGGGATTTGGGTTTTTGGGATTTGGGATTTTTGGGGTTTTGAGATTTGGAATTTGGGGTTTTGGGGATTTGGGATTTTTGGGGATTTGGGGTTTGGGGATTTGGGATTTTGGGGATTTTGGGATTTGGGGTTTTGGGATTTGGGGTTTTGGGGATTTGGGGGATTTGGGGTTTGGGGATTTGGGGATTTTTGGGATTTGGGGTTTTGGGATTTGGGATTTTGGGGATTTTTGGGATTTTTAATTTCAGGAATTGGGTTTTTGTGATTTTGGGTTTTTGGATTTTTGGGATTTGGGGATTTTGAGATTTGGTGGATTTGGGATTTTCGGGATTTGGGATTTTGGAGATTTTTGGGATTTCAGGATATTTCAGGATTTGGGTTTTTGGCATTTCAGGATTTGGGGATTTGGGGATTTGGGATTTTGAGATTCGGTGGATTTGGGATTTTCGGGTTTTTGGGATTTGGGAATTTTGAAATTTAGGGATTTTGGGGTTCTGGGATTTTGGGATTTCAGGATTTGGGGTTTTGGGATTTTGGGGTTTGGGGATGTTGAAATTTCAGGATTCAGGGATTTCAGGATTTGGGATCAGCCCACCCCACCACATCCCCCAAATCCTTGGGATCACCAAATCCCACAAAAAACCCCAAAATTCCCCCTTTTAGACATCCCTGAGATGATTTTGGGGGAAAATCCCCCAAACCTTTCCAGAAAAACCCCAAAATCCCCAATTTTGTCCCAATTCCCAACAACTCCAACACCTCAGCCTCCTCTCCAGGCTGTATTTCCGAGGATTTCGGGACATTTGGGGACATTTGGGGACATTTTGGGGACATTTGGGGTCAGAGCGGCGGCGGCTCCTCCTCGTCCGAGTCGAATTCCACATTCTCGTCCTTCACCCAATTCCCACAGGAATCCTGGATCCACCCTGAGCTGGGATTGGGAAAAACGATGGATTTTGGGATTTTTGGGATTTTTTTTTATTATTTTTTAGGGTTTTTTAGGGATTTTTTGGGATTTTTGAGAATTTTTTTGGGATTTTTGAGAATTTTTTGGGGATTTTTTTGGATTTTAGGCAATTTTTGGGGGATTTTGGGGGGTTTTTAAGGGATTTCTTGGGATTTTTTGGGAATTTTTTGGATTTTTTTATTTTAGGAGTTTTTAGAATTTTTGAGGATTTTTTTGGGATTTTTAGAATTTTTTTGTTTTAGGGATTTTTTGGAGGATTTTTTAGGGATTTTTAGGGATTTTTTTGGGATTTTTGATGATTTTTTAGGGTTTTCTTAGGTTTTTTGGGGATTATTTTAGGGATTTTTTTGAGGATATTTTGAGGATTTTTTGGGGATTTTTGATTATTTTTTGGGGGATTTTTTGGGGACTTTGGGGGATTTTTTAGGGATTTTTGGGGATTTTTTGAGGATTTTTGGGGGTTTTTTAGGATTTTTAAGGTAATTTTTGGGGATACATTAGGGATTTTTTGAGGATTTTTAAGGGATTTTTCAGGGGGTTTTTTTGGGTTTTTTGGGGATTTTTTAGGGATATTTTGAGGATACATTAGGGGTTTTTTGGGGATTTTTGGAGGATTTTTTGGGGATACTTTAGGGATTTTTTGAGGATTTTTGGGGGATTTTTGGAGTCCAATTCCACATTCTCATCCTTCACCCAATTCCCACAGGAATCCTGGATCCACCCTGAGCTGGGATTGGGGGGAAATAATTGATTTTGGGATTTTTGGGATTTTTTTCAGGATTTTTTATAATCTTTGGGAATTTTTTAGGAATTTTTAGGGGTTTTTTAGGCTTTTTTGAGGATTTTTGGGGATTTTTTGGAGGATTTTTTAGGGATTTTTAGAGAATTTTTTGAGGATTTTTTAGGGATTTTTTGAGAATTTTTTTGGGATACATTAGGGATTTTTTGACGACTTTTTAGGGATTATTTGGGATTTTTGGGAATTTTTAAAAGGATTTTTTGAGGTTTTTTAGGGGTTTTTTGGGGATTTTTTAGGGATTTTTGGGGGATTTTTTGAGGATTTTTTTAAGGATTTTTTTGATTTTTTGAGGATTTTTTAGGTATTTTTTGAGGATTTTTAGGGGATTTTTTCAGGATTTTTTGAGAATTTTTTGGGGATGTTTTGGGGATTTTTTTTATTTTTTGAAGATTTTTTGGGGTTTTTTAAGGAATTTTTGGGGATACATTAGGGATTTTTTCAGGATTTTTTGGGGATTTTGGGGGATTTTTTAGGGAATTTTGGAGGATTTTTTTTTTTTTTTAGGGATTTTTTGAGGATTTTTTGGGGATTTTTGGAGTCCAATCCCACATTCTCATCCTTCACCCAATTCCCACAGGAATCCTGGATCCACCCTGAGCTGGGATTGGGGGAAAATAACGGATTTTGGGATTTTGGGAATTTTGGGGGGTTTTTGGGATTTTTTAGGGGTTTTTTTAGGTTTTTTGGGGATTTTTTAGGGGTTTTTTGAGGATTTTTTAGGGATTTTTTGGTGATTTTTGGGGGATTTTGGGGGATTTTTAAGGGATTTCTTGGGATTTTTTGAGAATTTTTTTGGATTTTTTTGCATTTTTTAGGAGTTTTTTAGGATTTTTTGAGGATTTTTTGGGGATTTTTTGGGAATTTTTTTGGTTTTTAGGGATTTTTTGGAGGCTTTTTTAGGGATTTTTAGGGATTTTTTTGGGATTTTTGATGATTTTTTAGGGTTTTCTTAGGTTTTTTGGGGACTATTTTAGGGATTTTTTTGAGGATATTTTGAGGATTTTTTGGGGATTTTTGATTATTTTTTTGGGGATTTTTTGGGGGATTTTTTAGGGATTTTTGGGGATTTTTTGAGGATTTTTTAGGGATTTTTTTGATTTTTTGAGGATTTTTTAGGTATTTTTATTTTTTAGGGATTTTTCTGGATTTTTTGAGAATTTTTTGGGGATGTTTTTGGGGATTATTTTTTGAAGATTTTTTGGGGTTTTTTTTAATTTTTGGGACATTGGGATTTTTTAACGGATTTTTTGGGATTTTTGAATTTTAGGGGTTTAGATTTTTAAGATTTTTTTTTTTTTTTAGGATTTTGAGGATTTTGGGGATTTTGAGTCCAATCCCACTCTCATCCTTCACCCAACCCACAGGAATCCTGGATCCACCCTGAGCTGGGATGGGGAAAATGTTGGATTTTGGGATTTTTGGGAATTTTTGGGGATTTGGGAGATTTTTTGGGATTTTTGAGAATTTTTTGGGGATTTTTTTGGATTTTAGGCAATTTTTGGGGGATTTTGGGAAATTTTTAAGGGAATTTTTTTGGATTTTTTTTTATTTTTAGGAGTTTTTTAGGATTTTTTGAGGATTTTTTGGCGATTTTTTGGGATTTTTTTGGTTTTTAGGGATTTTTGGGAGGATTTTTTAGGGATTTTTAGGGAATTTTTTGGGATTTTTGATGATTTTTTAGGGTTTTTCTTAGGTTTTTTGGGGATTATTTTAGGGATTTTTTTGAGGATATTTTGAGGATTTTTTGGGGATTTTTGATTTTTTTGGGGGATTTTTTGGGGACTTTGGGGGATTTTTTAGGGATTTTTGGGGATTTTTTGAGGATTTTTGGGGGTTTTTTAGGATTTTTTAAGGTAATTTTTGGGGATACATTAGGGATTTTTTGAGGATTTTTAAGGGATTTTTCAGGGGGTTTTTTGGGGATTTTTTAGGGATATTTTGAGGATACATTAGGGATTTTTTGGGGATTTTTGGAGGATTTTTGGAGGATTTTTTGGGGATTTTTGGAGTCCAATTCCACATTCTGGTCCTTCACCCAATTCCCACAGGAATCCTGGATCCACCCTGAGCTGGGATTGGGAAAAACGATGGATTTTGGGATTTTGGGGAATTTTGGGGGGTTTTTGGGATTTTTTGGGGGGGTTTTTTAGGGTTTTTTGAGATTTTTTGGGGATTTTTTCTGACTTTTTCAGGGATTTTAGGGGGATTTTTAGGGATTATTTTTTGGGTTTTTTTAGGGATTTTTGGAGGATTTTTAGGGATTTTTGAGGATTTTTTAGGGATTTTTGAGAATTTTTGGGGGAATTTTAAAAAAATTTATTTTATTTTTGGGGATATTTTATAATTTTAGGGATTTTTGGGGGATTTTCTGGGAATTTTTGGGGCTTTTTTGGGAGGATTTTCCAGGATTTTTTTGGGTATTATTTGGGAATTTTTGGGGCTGTTTTGAAGGGATCTTCCAGGATTTTTTGGTGGGAATTTTGGGAATTTTTGGGTCTTTTTTAGGGAGATTTTTCTGGGATTTTTTGGTGGGAATTCTGGGAATTTTTGGAGCTTTTTGGGAGGGAATTTTGGGAATTTTTGGGGATTTTTTGGAGAGATTTTTCTGGGATTTTTTGGTGGGATTTTTGGTGGCTTTTTTGGAGAGATTTTCCAGGATTTTTTTTGGCAATTATTTGGGAATTTTGGGGCTTTTTTGGTGGGAATTTTGGGAATTCTCGGGGCGTTTTTGGAGATATTTTTTGGGATTTTTGGGTGGGAATTTTGGGAATTTTGGGAAGAATTTTCCAGGATTTTTCCCGGAATTCCCACCCACCTCCTCAGCTGCAGGTGATGCCTCAGGATCTTCATCCTCTCCTCACTCAACTCCTCGGAATTCCGTGAATTTTGGGAATTTTTGGAATTCTGGGAATTCCGGGAATTCCGGGAATTTTGTGAATTTCGGGAATTTCGGGAATTCTCTTTCCTCCTCTCCTTCCCAACACCTGCAAACCCAAAAAAACCCCAAACTGTCAATTCCAGGAATGCAGAATTCCCAAAAAAAAATCCCCAAAATTGGGAATCTCACCTCCCCTGTGTCCCGGCAGGAGTTCAGGGTTGGATCCTTTGGGATTCCCAGGATTTTGGGGAAAATTTGGGATCATCCTGGACATTCCAACCCGGGAGTTGCTGCCCTTTGTCCTGGGGTGGGGAAGGATCAGATTTTCCCATTTTTTCCTGTTTTCTCCCAGTTTTTCCCATTTTTTCACAGCTTTTCCCATTTTTTCCCAGGTCTTTTTCCCCCTTTTTCCCAGCTTTTCCAGGTTTCTCCCAAAGTTCTCAGGTCCCTTTCCTGGTTTTTCCCAGTTCTTCCCATTTTTTCCCAATTTTTCCCAGTTTTTCCTGGTTATTCCCATTTTTTTCCATCTTTTCCCCATTTTTTTCCTGGTATTCCCAGGTCCCTCTCCTGTTTTTTTCCCCAGATTTTCCCATTTTCCCCATGTTTCCCCATTCCTCCCCCCCTCTCCGTCACTTTTCCCTATTTTTTCCCCATTTTTTCCCATTCCTCACCCCACTCTCCATCAGATTCTCCCTTTTTCCCCATTTTTACCCATTTTTTTCCCCATTTCCCCCATTTTCCCTATTTTCCCCCCATTTTCCCATTTTTCCCCATTTCCCCATTTTCCCATTTTCACCCTTTTCCCCAATTTCCCTTTCCATTTTCCCCCATTTATTCCCCATTTTTTCCCCATTTTCCCCCATTTTTCCCCATTTCTCCCCATTTTCCCCCATTTTCCCATTTTTTCTTATTTTTCCAATTTCCATTTCCCCCATTTTCCCATTTCTCCCCATTTTTTCCCCCATTTTCCCCATTTATTCCATTTATTTCCATTTTTTCCCTATTTTCCCCATTATTTTCCCCATTCATTTCCCATTATTTCCCCATTTCTTCCCATTTTTTTCCTATATTTCCCATTTTCCCCATATTCCCCCATAATTTCCCCATTATTTCCCCTTTATTCCCCATATTTCCCCCACTCTCTCCCCACCCTCACCTCTCTCTCCGGCAGCAGCTGCTGTACGGCGCAGATCGCAGCAAAGCATTCTGGGTAATGCGGCGGGTCTGCGCCAGCAGGGGAGCCTGGGAAGGACACGCCCACTGTGGCCACGCCCACTTTGGGACACGCCCACTAAGACCACGCCCACTCGGAGACACACCCACATAGGCCACACCCACCCAGGGACACACCCAATGAGGCCATGCCCATATATGGGAGATCCACATTGGGACACACCCACACAGGCCACGCCCACCTGGGGGACACACCCACATAGGCCACGCCCACCCGGAGACACACCCGCATAGGCCACGCCCCTTCAGGGCCACACCCAATGGGGCCACACCCACATGGGTGTGCACCCATTGAGGCCACGCCCACACTGGAATACACCCAATTAGGACACACCCACCCAATGAGGCCACGCCCACCCGCGGACACACCCATCGAGACCACGCCCACATGGGGAACACATCGGTGGAAGCCACGCCCATATTGTGACACAGCCAAGGAGGCCACGCCCACACCGGGTCACACCCACCCAGGGAGGCCACACCCACCTAGGGACATTCTCACCTAAGCCGCGGCCATTGGGGGATACAGCTATTGAGGCCACGCCCACCAGCGGCCACACCCACTTTGGGCCACACCCACCTCAACACACACTAGCCTAGGCCACGCCCACCTGAGGTCACACCCGATTAGGTCACGCCCATGGGTGCACACCCAGGGAAGCCACACCCACATCGACACAGCCAATGAGGCCACGCCTACATGGGGACACGCCCAATGAAGTCACACCCGCACCGGGACACACCCAAGGAGGCCACGCCCACACATAGACACACCTAATGAGGCCACGCCCACATGGGGACACACCCAATGAGGCCACGCCCATACAGGGACACCCAGAGGCCACGCCCACTGGAGCTCACACCAATGAGGAGTGTGCTCACTGTGGACACAACCAAATAGGCCACGCCCACCGAGGCCACACCCACCTGCACAGCTGGGGTCGCCTCCGGGGTCACCTGAGGTCCCTGCAGTGTCACCTGAGGTCCCTGCGGTGTCACCTGAGGTCCCTGCGGGGTCACCTGGAGCGAGCGACTGCGGCCATAGCAACGCTGCAGGCCTGGGAGTGGGGACAGGGAGTGAGGGGACATGGGGACAGGGAGAGTGACATGGGGACATGGGGATAGATATGGGGACATGGGGACAGGGAGTGAGGGGACATGGGGACATGGGGACAGGGAGTGAGGGGACATGGGGACAGGGAGTGAAGGGACATGGGGACATGGGGACAGGGAGTGAGGGGACATGGGGACAGGGACATGGGGACATGGGGACAGCAGGTGAGGGGACATGGGGACAGGGAGTGAGGGGACATGGGGACAGTGACAGGGACAGGGATATGGGGACAGTGACAGGGATATGGGGACATGGGGACAGGGACATGGGGACATGGGGACGGCAGGTGAGGGGACATGGGGACAGGGAGTGAGGGGACATGGGGACAGGGAAGGTGACAGGGAAGGTGACACGGGGACAGGGATATGGGGACATAAGGACAGGGAGACACAGGGACAGGGAAGGTGACACAGGGACACAGAAGGTGACACAGGGAACCCCCAGCTCTCACTCACAGTGACAGGGAAGGTGACACAAGGACAGGGAAGGTGACATGGGGACAGGCATATGGGGACATGGGGACAGCGACAGGGACGGGGACAGGGAGACACAGGGACACAGAAGGTGACATGGGAACAGGGAAGGTGACATGGGGACAGGGAAGGTGACGCAGGGACAGGGAAGGTGACACAGGGACACAGAAGGTGACATGGGGACAGGGCAGGTGACACGGCAGGTGACAGGGCAGGTGACACAGGCACACTCACTGTCCAGGTGTTTCCTGCCCGCCCTGTGCACAACCAGAGTCTCCAGCGTGTCACACACCGGCCGGTGGGGACAGACCGAGCACGCGAACCTGGGGGGACAGTGTGGGGACAGTGTGGGGACACTGCAGGGACAGTGTGGGGACAGATGGAGCACGCGAACCTCGGGGGACAGTGTGGGGACAGCATGGGGACAGTGTGGGGACACCCTGGGGACACTGTGGGGACAGACGGAGCACGCGAACCTGGGGGGGACAGTGTGGGGACACTGTGGGGACACTGTGGGGACAGATGGAGCACGCGAACCTCGGGGGACACTGTGGGGACACCCTGGGGACACTGTGGGGACAGATGGAGCACGCGAACCTGGCAGGGGACACTGTGGGGACACCGTGGGGACACTTGGGGACACCCTGGGGACAAGGCCAGGGACCCCCAAACTGAGCCTGGGGAGGCAGACACCCTGGGGACACCATGAGGACACTTGGGGACACAGCCAGGAACCACCAAACTGAGCCTGGGCAGGGGGACATTTGGGGACATCCTGGGGACACCCTGGGGACACCGTGGGGACACAGCCAGGGACTCCCAAACTGAGCCTGGGTGGGGGGACATCCTGGGGACACCTTGGGGACACCCTGGGGATACCCTGAAGGCACTGCAGGGACACCCTGGGGACACCCTGGGGACACCATGGGGACACTGTGAGGATCCCCCAAACCAGGCCTGGGTAGAGGGGACACTGTAGGGACACTTGGGACACCCTGGGGACACCCTGAGCACACCTGGGTGGGTTTGGGGTGGTGTGTTGGGGGTGGGGTGGTTGGGGTGGGGTGGCCTGGGGACACTTGAGGACACTCTGGGGACACCCTGGGGACACTTGGGGACACCCTGGGGACACTTGGGGTGGGGTGGCCTGGGGACACTTGAGGACACTCTGGGGACACTTGAGGACACCCTGGGGACACCTCGGGACACTTTGGGTCTCTCACCTGCCATTGCGCAGCAGCAGCGCCTCATCCTCGGGGATGGCACTGGCCAGCAGCTCGGCCACACGGCGTTTCTGAGGTGACACGGGGGACACAGGGGACACGGGGGACACAGGGGACACAGGGGAGGGGACACCTGAGGGATCGTCCCCCAGACTGTCCCCAAATCGTGTCCCCCAGAGTGTCCCAAAGAGCAAACTGGGGACATCCCAGGGAGGAGGATTTGGAGCCGGGGGGACATCGAGGGGCTGAGGGGACAATGGGGACATTGAGGGGGCTGAGAGGACAGAGGGGGACATCGAGAGGCTATCGAGGGGCTGAGGGGACATCGAGGGGCTGAGGGGACAATGGGGACACAGGGAAGGTGGGAAAGCCTGAGGGGACCCAGAAAAGGCGGGAAAGGCCTGAGGGGACCCAGAAAAGGCGGGAAGGGCTGAGGGGAGCCAGAAAAGGCGGGAAAGCCTGAGGGGACCCGAGGGGTTCAGGCCGCGGCCCGGGGGTGACCCCGGGGGCGGCGCGGGGAGGCCGGGATGGGGCCGGGGGTCCCGGGGGGTGTTCCCGGAGGGATCCCGGCGGGTCTCGGCCCAACCTGCAGCGCCCCGAGCGGCCCCGGGTCGCTCTCGTCGCGCTTGAAAGACATGGCGGCCCCCGCCAGGCCGCGGTCACCATGGCAACCGCGCCGCCGCTTCCGGGTGGCGATTCCCAGCCGGCACCGCGCGGGGGGAGAACCAATCAGCGAGCGCTGGGCGCTGCACCTCTGCATGATGGGAGTCGTAGTTCACCAATGGGTGTGTTTACTAGAAATACCGGCGGAGAGCGGCTGTTCAGAACTACAACTCCCAGAAGGCATCGCGCCGGTTCGGGGGGCCCGGGGCTGAGGGTCGGGCCGGTACCGGGTGGGATCCCCGGTGGGACCCTCGGTGGGACCGGGCCGGGGCATGGCGGGGAGCGGCGGAGCGGGAGCAGCGCCGCGGGAGCACCGCCTGCAGCCCGGGGACACGCTGCCGGGGCTGGCACTGCGCTACGGGGTGACGGTGAGCGGCCTGGGGACACCGGGGACACCGGGGGACAGCGGGGACAGAGGGGACACCGGGGGACAGCAGGGACAGAGGGGACAGCAGGGACAGAGGGGACAGCGGGGGTCGCCAGGGCCATGCCGAGCCCTGCTGTCCCGGTTCGCACGGCAGGCTGTCCCCAGGCCTGTCGCCTGCCCGGCCTTGGCTCTGTCCATCGCAGCGCTGTCCCCCTGCTGTCCCTCTGCTGTCCCTCTGCTGTCCCCCTGCTGTCCCCCTGCTGTCCCTCTGCTGTCCCCCTCCTGTCCCTCTGCTGTCCCTCTGCTGTCCCCCTGCTGTCCCCCTGCTGTCCCTCTGCTGTCCCCAGCCCAATTAGCCCATTAGCGCATCCCAATCCCAGTTATCCCATCCCAATCCCAGCCCATTATCCCATCCTATCCCGTTATCCCATTATCCCATCCCAATCTTAGTACTGTTCCCTTTAGTAATCCCAACGCTGTCCCTCTGCTGTCCCCATCCCAATCCCATTGTCCCATCCCAATCCCAACACAATCCCAATCCCGATTTTATTCTTGTCCCCATCCCATCCCATTATCCCATTATCCCATCCCAATCCCAATTATCCCAATGCAGATCCCAGTCTTATTCCTGTCCCAATCCCAGTCTTATTCCTGTCCCAATCCCAATGCAATTCCATCCCACCCTATCCCATTATCCCATCCCAATTATCCCAATCCCAGTCTTGCTCCTGTCCCAATCCCAATACAATCCCAATCCTGATCCCAATTTTATTCCTGTCCCAATCCCAATCCCAATTATCCTATCCCAGTACAATCCCAATCCCCATTATCCCAATCCCAATACAATCCCATTCCCAATCCTATTCCTGTCCCAATCCTGATCCCAATCCTATTCCTGTCGCAATCCCAATACAATCCTGATCCCAATCTTATTCCTGTCTCAATCCCAATTATCCCAATCCAGATCCCAATCCCAATACAATCCAGATCCCAATTATCCCAATCCCATCCCAATCCCAATCCTATTCCTGGCCCAATCCCAGTCTTATTCCTGTCCCAATCCCAATCCAATCCCAATCATCCCAATTAATTATCCCCATTAATTATCCCAATTAATTAATCATCCCAATTAATTATCCTGCAGATGGAGCAGATCCAACGTGCCAATCGCCTCTGGCACCATTTTCCTCAAACCCACCCTGCTCACCCCAATTACCCCATCCCAATTAATTAATTATCCCAATTAATTAATTATCCCACAGATGGAGCAGATCCAATGTGCCAATCGCCTCTGGCACCATTTTCCTCAAACCCACCCTGCTCACCCCAATCCCAATTATCCCAATAAATTTTCCCAATAAATTATCCCAATAAATTACCCCAATTAATTAATTATCCCAATTAATTAATCCCACAGATGGAGCAGATCCAACGCACCAATCGCCTCTACACCTCCGACACCATTTTCCTCAAACCCACCCTGCTCACCCCAATTATCCCATCCCAATCCCAAATATCTCAATTAATGCTGAAAATCCCAATAAATTATCCCAATTAATTAATCATCCCAATTAATTAATTATCCCGCAGATGGAGCAGATCCAGCGTGCCAATCGCCTCTACACCTCCGACACCATTTTCCTCAAGCCCACCTTGCTCATCCCAATCCCAATTATCCCATCCCAATAAATTATCCCAATTAATTAATCATCCCAATTAATTATCCCGCAGATGGAGCAGATCCAACGCGCCAATCGCCTCTACACCTCCGACACCATTTTCCTGAAGCCCACCTTGCTCACCCCAATCCCAATTAATTATCCCAATCATCTCAATAAATTATCCCAATTAATGAATCATCCCAATTAATTAATCCCGCAGATGGAGCAGATCCAACGCGCCAATCGCCTCTACACCTCTGACACCATTTTCCTCAAGCCCACCCTGCTCCTCCCAATTATCCCATCCCAATCCCAATTATCCCATCCCAGTTAATCATCCCAATTAATTAATGAATCATCCCAATTAATTATCCCGCAGATGGAGCAGATCCAATGCGCCAATTGCCTCTGACACCATTTTCCTCAAACCCACCCTGTTCCTCCCAATTATCCCATCCCAATCCCATCCCAATCCCAATTATCCCATCCCAGTTAATTATCTCAATTAATTAATTAATCATCCCAATTAATTAATTATCCCACAGATGGAGCAGATCCAGCGCGCCAATCGCCTCTACAGCTCCGACACCATTTTCCTCAAGCCCACCCTGCTCATCCCAACCCCTGCAAACCCCGAGGTCAATCAGGTTAATCAGGTTAATCAGGTCAATCAGGTTAATCAGGATAATCGTGAATATCGGGATAATAATCGCGACATTCCCGAGGAAAACCTTCCGGAACCTTCCCGCCATGACCTGTCGGCTTCGGATTTCCTGCGGCGCTTGGACGCCGAGATTGGACGTTCCAAGGAGGCTGCAGCGCTGCAGATCCGCAGCCAGGAGGGCAGGTGGGACTGGGGGGAACTGGGATGAACTGGGAGAAACTGGGAGCAAACTGGGAGAGAAAACTGGGAAAAAATTGGGAAAAATTTGGGGGAAAAATGGGGGAAAGAATGGGGAGAATTGGGGTTTCTCGGTTGTTCCAAGGAGGTGCAGTGCTGCAGATCCGCAGCCAGAAGGGCAGGTGGGACTGGGAGAAACTGGGATGAACTGGGAGAAAAAACTGGGAAAAACTTGGGAAAACTTTGGGAAAAATTTGGGGGAAATCAGGGGTAAAATCAGGGAAAAAATGGGGCAAAATTTGGGGTGAAAATGGGGAAAGAAGGGGGAGAATTTGGGTTTTTCAGTTGCTCCGAGGAGACTGCAGCATTGCAGATCCACAGGTGGGAACTGGGAGAAACTGGGAGGAACTGGGAGGGAAAACTGGGAAAAATTTGGGGTAAAATCAGGGAAAAAATTGGGAAAGAATGGAGGAAAATTTGAGTTGCACTGGAGGAAAATTGGAGCAAAATTGGGGTGAAATTGCAGGAAAAATTGGGATAAAACTGGGGAAAAATTTGGGAAAAATTGGGATAAAATTGGGGAAAAATCTGGGAAACATTTGGGAAAATTGGGGCGAAATTTGAGCAGAATTTGGGCAAAATTGGAGGAAAAATGGTGTAAAATAGGGGAAAATTTGGTGTTTGTGGGCGGGGTGGTGGCAGTGGTGTCACCTGGTGTCCCCTCTGTCCCCACAGCACTGTCCCCAGCCCGGCTGGCCACAGCCCTTTGTCCCCTCGGGGGGGACAGCTGGGACCTCGAGCTCTGAGCAGGAGCAAGCGGGCAGCGGCGCTCAGGGACACCGAGGATGACATCTTTGCCTTGTGACACTTTGGGGACATTGGGGACACTGCTGAGGACACTGGGAACATGACATTGGGGACACTGGGGACATCCTGGGGACATTGAAATGGACATTGGGGACACCCTGGGGACATTGGGGACACCTGGAGCTCTGAGCAGGAGCAAGCGGGCAGCGGCGCTCAGGGACACCGAGGATGACATCTTTGCCTTGTGACATCGTTGGGGACATTGGGATGGACACTGGGGACACTGGGGACACTGCTGGGGACATTGGGGACATTGAAATGGACATTGGGGACACCTGGGGACATTGGGGACACTGGGGACAGCTGGAGCTCTGAGCAGAGCCAAGTGGGCAGCGGCGCTCAGGGACACCAAGGATGACATCTTTGCCTTGTGACATCGTTGGGGACATTGGGGACACCCTGGGGACACTGGGATGGACATTGGGGACACTGGGGATGTGACACTGGGGACACTAAATGTGCCATGGAGGACACTGAGATGTGACAACAAGGACATTGGGGACACCCAGAACCTGGCACTGGGGACACTGGGGACATGACATTGGGGACACTGGGATGGACTCTGAGGACACTGGGATGTGACATTGGGGACACTGCTGGGGGACACTGGGAATGGACACTGGGGACAGGGATGGGACATTGGGGACACTGAGAACAGGACTTTGGGGACACTGCTGGGGGACACTGGGATGTGACATTGGGGACATTGGGAATGGGACACTGGGGACACTGGAGATGTGCCATCGAGGACACTGAGATGTGACATTGGGGACATCGGGGACATTGGAGTCACTGGGAATGTGACACTGGGGACACTGGGCATGTGATATTGGGGACACTGGGGACACTGTAAATGTGCCATTGAGGACACTGGGATGTGACATTGGGGACACTAAGAATCTGACACTGGGGACACCTGGGATGTGACATTGGGGATGTGACACTGGGGACACTAAATGTGCCATTGAGGACACTGGGATGTGACATTGGGGACACTATGAATCTGGCATTGGGGACACCTTGGGGACACCTGGGATGTGACATTGGGGACACTAAATGTGCCATTGAGGACACTGGGATGTGACATCGGGGACACCCAGAAGCTGGCACTGGGGACACTGGGATTGACACTGGGGACACTGCTGGGATGGACATTGGGGACACTGGGATGGACATTGGGGACATTGGGAATGGACATTGGGGACACTAAGAACAGGACATTGGGGACACTGGGGATATTTGTGACACTGGGGACATTGGGAATGGGACACTGGGGACACTGTAAATGTGCCATTGAGGACACTGGGATGTGACATTGGGGACACTATGAATCTGACACTGGGGACACCTGGGATGTGACATTGGGGACACTAAATGTGCCATTGAGGACACTGGGATGTGACAGCAAGGACATTGGGGACACCCAGAACCTGGCACTGGGGACATCAGAGATGTGCCACTGAGGACACTGGGATGTGACATCGGGGACTTCGGGAACACCTGGATGTGACACTGAGAGGTGACACCAGGAGGTGACATCAGGAACACCTGGATGTGACACTGAGAGGTGACACCAGGAGGTGACATCAGGAACACCTGGATGTGACACTGAGAGGTGACACCAGGAGGTGACATCAGGAACACCTGGATGTGACACTGAGAGGTGACACCAGGAGGTGACATCAGGAACGCCAGGAGGTGACACCAGAGGTGACAGCAGTGGTGACAGCAGGAACACTGGAGATGTGACACTGAGAACACCAGGAGGTGACATCAGGAACACCCAGATGTGACACCAGGAGGTGACATCGGGAACAGTGGGATGTCACATCGGGAGGTGGCACCAGGAACACTGGAGATGTGACATCGAGAGCACCAGGAGGTGACATCAGGGACACCCAGATGTGACACCAGGAACACCAGAGGTGACATCAGGGACACCAGGAGGTGGCACCAGGGACACTGGAGATGTGACATCAAGAACACCAGGAGGTGACACCCAGAGGTGACACCCAGAGGTGACATCAGGAATGCCAGGAGATGACACCAGAGGTGACCCTGGGATGTCACATTGGGAGGTGACACCAGGAGGTGACATCAGGAACGCCAGGAGATGACACCAGAGGTGACCCTGGGATGTCACATTGGGAGGTGACACCAGGAGGTGACATCAGGGACACCAGAGATGTGACACCAGGAACACCAGGAGGTGACACCAGAGGTGACATCAGGGACACCAGGAGGTGGCACCAGGGATACTGGAGATGTGACATCAAGAACACCAGGAGGTGACACCCAGAGGTGACACCCAGAGGTGACATCAGGAACGCCAGGAGATGACACCAGAGGTGACCCTGGGATGTCACATTGGGAGGTGACAGCAGGAGGTGGCACCAGGGACACTGGAGATGTGACACCAGGAACACCAGAGGTGACATCAGGGACACCCAGATGTGACACCCAGATGTGTCACCAGGAGGTGACATCAGGAACAGTGCGATGTCACATCGGGAGGTGACAGCAGGAACACCTGGATGTGACACTGAGTGACACCAGGAGGCGACAGGAACACCCAGATGTGACACCAGGAGGTGACATCGGGAACAGTGGGATGTCACATCAGGAGGTGGCACCAGGAACACTGGAGATGTGACATCAAGGACACCAGGAGGTGACATCAGGGACACCCAGACGTGACACCAGAAACACCAGGAGGTGGCACCAGAGGTGACCCTGGGATGTCACATTGGGAGGTGACAGCAGGAGGTGACACCAGGAACACTGGAGATGTGACACCAGGAACACCAGGAGGTGACACAAGAGGTGACATCAAGAGCACCAGGAGGTGGCACCAGGGACACTGGAGATGTGACACCAAGAACACCAGGAGGTGACATCAGGAACACCAGGAGGTGACACCAGAGGTGACCCTGGGATGTGACACCAGAGGTGACAGCATGGACACCAGGAGGTGGCACCAGGGACACTGGAGATGTGACACTGAGAACACCAGGAGGTGACAGCAGAGGTGACAGCAGGTGTCCCCAGAGGTGACACTGCCCCTCCCCACCGTGCCAGCACCCTGCAGGGGACACGGGGACTCTGGGGTGACACAATATCCTGCTGTCCCCTCCTGTCACCCTGGGACTGCCTGGGGACAGCGAGGGGACAGAGAGGGGACAGGAGGGGACAGGGAGGGGACAGGAGGGGACAGTGCCACCTCCCTGCTCTGAGCTTGTAAATAAACTGAACAGCATTGTCACCGCCGGGTCTGGCTTTTGTCACCCTTGGGGACAGTGGGACAGCCCTGGGGACACTGGGGCAGTCTTGGGGACATTGTCACCCTCCTGGGGACACTGAGACTCTCTTGGGGACACTGGGGCAGCCTTGGGGACATTGTCACCCCCTGGGGACACTGGGACACCTCTGGGGACATCGGGACACCTCTGGGGACATTGTCACCCTGCTGGGGACACTGAGACACCCCTGGTGACATTGTCACCCCTTGGGGACACTGGGACTCTTTTGGGGACATTGGGACTCTCTTGGGGACATTGCCACCCTCCTGGGGACACTGGGATTCTCTTGGGGACACAAATCCCAGCAGAGGCAGGAATTGGGGACAATCCGGATCCCAAATTCCAATCCCCAAATCCCAAAACCCCAAAATCCCAAAATCTCAAATCCCAAACTCCCCAATTCCCCCAAAAAACGACTCCAAAATTTGGGAATTTTCCCTCTTCCAGCCCCACTGGGCCCTATTATTATTATTATATATCATATATATATATATTATTATTACTACTATATATAACATATATACTTATGGACTCTGTTAAATCCCAATTCCCAAAATCCCAAACTCCAAAATCCCAAAACCCCAAACCCCAAATCCTGAATCCCAAAATTCCCAATTCTCCCAAAAACAACTCCAAAATTTGGGAATTTTCCCTCTTCCAGCCTCACTGGGCTTTATTATTATACATAACATATATATTTATGGACTCTGCTAAATCCCAAATCCCAAAATCCCAAATCCTAAAATCTCAATTCCCAAACTCCCCAAAATCCCCAATTCCCCCAAAAAACTACTCCAAACCTCGGGAATTTTCCCACTGTTTTTAGGATCAATCCCGACTCCAATAAAAGTGAGAAAAAAAGAAATCCGTGTGGATTTATTCGGGGTCTTTTTGGGTGTTTTGGGGTCTCTTTTTGAGGGGGATTTGAGGGGATTTGGGGCTGTTTTGGGGTCCATTTTGGGGTCTGGTTTTGGGGTGGTTTTGAGGTATTTTTAGGGTGTGTTGGGGATGGTTTATGAGGGGATTTGGGGCTGTTTTGGGGTGGTTTTTTAGGGGGATTTGGGGCTCTTTTGGGGCTGGTTTGGGGCAGTTTGGGGATATGGTTTTGGGGTGTTTTTGGGGTCTGTTTTGGGGTGTTTTAGGCTGGTTTGGGGATGGTTTTAAGGGGTATTTGGGGTGTTTTGGGGTGGTTTTGGGGTCTGTTTTGGGGCAGTTTGGGGATATGGTTTTGGGGTCTATTTTGGGGTGTTTTAGGCTGTTTTGGGAATGGTTTTGAGGAGATTTGGGGCTGTTTTGGGGTGGTTTTGGGGTGTTTTTTAGGGGGATTTGGGGCTGTTTTGGGGTCTGGTTTGGGGCAGTTTGGTGACATGGTTTTGGGGTGTTTTTGGGGTCTGCTTTGGGGTCTGCTTTTGGGGTCTGCTTTTGGGGTGTTTTAGGGGTCTTTTAGGCTGTTTTCGGGATGGTTTTGAGGGGGATTAGAGGTGTTTTGGGGTGGTTTTGGGGCAGTTTGGGGATATGGTTTTGGGGTGGCTTTAGGGTCTGTTTTGGGGTCTGTTTCTAGGGCAGTTTGGGGTCTGGTTTTGGGGTGTTTTAGGGGTCTTTTAGGCTGTTTTGGGGATGGTTTTGAGGGGGATTGGGGGCTGTTTTGGGGTGGTGTTTGGGGCTGGTTTTGGGGCTATTTTTGGGGTGTTTTGGGGGCTGTTTTTAGGGTCTTTTAGGCTTTTTTGGAGCTGATTTTGAGGGGGATTTGGGGCTGTTTTGGGGCTGGTTTTGGGGCTATTTTGGGGTCTGGTTTGGGGCAGTTTGGGGATATGGTTTTGGGGTGTTTTTGGGGTCTGTTTTGAGGTCTGCTTTTGGGGTCTGGTTTAGGGGTCTTTTAGGCTGTTTTGGGGATGGTTTTGAGGGGGATTTGGGGCTGTTTTGGGGTCTGTTTTGAGGTCTGCTTTTGGGACATTTTGGGGTGGTTTTGGGGTCTGTTTTTGGGACATTTTGGGGTCTGTTTTTGGGGTCTTTTAGGCTATTTTGGGGCTGGTTTTGAGAGGGATTGGGGGCTGTTTTGGGGAGGTTTTTGGGACTGTTTAGGGATCTGGTTTTGGGGTGTTTTTAGGCTGTTTTGGGGCTATTTTTGAGGGGCATTTGGGGCTGTTTTGGGGTGTTTTTGGGGGCTGGTTTTGGGACTATTTTGGACCTGTTTTGGGGTGGTTTTGGCTGCATTTAAGGCCTTTTTGGGGCTGATTTTGAGGGGGACTTGGGTCTGTTTTCGGGTCTGGTTTTGGGAGTATTTCGATTCTGTTTGGGGCTGGTTTTTGGGCTGGTTTTTGGACTGTTCTAGCACTGCTTTGGGTCTGGTTTTGGGCTGTTTTTTGGCCTGGTTTGGCTCTGTTTTAACTCTGTGTTGTTTTATGCCTGTTTTTGCTCTGTTTTGTGCACTGTGTTAGGCTTGGTTTGGTGCTGTTTTTACACCATTTTAACTCTATTTTCACACTGTTTTATACCTATTTTTGCTCTGGTTTTTGGGCTGGTTTTGGCCTGTTTTGGGGCTGGTTTTAGGCTGCTTTGGCTTTGATTTTTGGCCTGGTTTTTGGCCTGGTTTGGCTCTGTTTCCCGGCTGTCTTTTGCCCCTTTTAACTCCGTTTCCACACTATTTTACACCTATTTTCGCTCCGTTTTTTGGGCTGCTTTTTGGCCTGCTCTGAGGCTGGTTTTTGGGGTTTTTCCAGCTGTTTTCACCCCGTTTAAACTCTATTTTTATCCTATTTTCGGGCTCCCTCTCTCTGAGGGCAGGGGGCGTTTCCCGCTGGTCCAGGGCTGCTTTTCGGGCTGGTTTTTGCCCATTTTAACTCCGTTTTTTCACTGTTTCACGCCTGTTTTCGCTCTGTTTTTTGGGCTGCTTTTGGCCTGCTCCGGGGCTGCTTTTCGGGCTGTTTTTACCCCGTTTTAATTCTGTTTTAACTCCGTTTTTCCCCCATTTCCGCTCTCTCCCTCACAGAGAGGACAGGGGGTGTTTCCCGGGGCTGTTTTTTGCCCGTTTTAATACTGTTTTTTGCCCGTTTTAACACTGTTTATATCCCATTTTCGCCTATTTCCGGGCTCTCCCTCACGGAGGGCAGGGAACGTTTCCGGGGCTGCTTTTTTCGGGCTGTTTTCGGGCTGGTTTTACCCCGTTTTAACTCAGTTTTTACGCTATTTCCCTCACGGAGGGCTGGGGGCATTTCCCACGGGTCCGGGGCTGGTTTTGGGCTGTTTTTTTTCCCGTTTTAACTCCGTTTTAACTCAGTTTTTATCCCATTTCCGCGTCTCTCCGTCACGGCGGGCAGGGGGCGTTTCCCGGGGCTGGATTTTGCCCGTTTTGACTCTGTTTTTTGCCTGTTTTCACCACATTTTCACTCAGTTTTTCTCCCATTTCTGGGCTCTCCCTCACGGAGGGCAGGGGGCGTTTCCCGAGGCTGGTTTTGGCCCGTTTTAACTGTGTTTTAACTGTGCTTTAACAGTGTTTTAACTGTGTTTCTATTCCATTTCCGGGCTCTCCCTCACGGAGGGCAGGGGGCGTTTCCGAAGCTGTTTTTTTGCCCGTTTTCACCACATTTTCACTGTGTTTTTCTGCCATTTCCGCTCTCTCCCTCACGGAAGGCAGGGGGCGTTTCCCGCGGGTCCGGGGCTGGTTTTCGGTGTGTTTTTACCCTGTTTTAACACTGTTTTTATCCTATTTTCTCCCATTTCCACTCTCTCTCCCTCACGGAGGGCAGGGGGCGGTTCCCGGTGTGTGTTTACCCTGTTTTAACACTTTTTCTCCCGTTTTAACGCTATTTCCGGGCTCTCCCTCACGTAGGGCAGGGGCTGTTTCCCGGGCCTGGTTTTGGGCTGTTTTTTGCCCGTTTTACTCTGTTTTTATCCCATTTTCACTCCATTTCCGCTCTCTCCCTCCCGGAGGGCAGGGGGAGTTTCCCAGGGCTGGTTTTTGCCCGATTAAACTCTGTTTTAACACTGTTTTTATCCCATTTTCTCCCATTTCCGCTCTCTCCCTCACGGAGAGCAGGGGGCGTTTCCAGGGGCTGGTTTTCGGGCTGTTTTTCAGCTGGTTTTTTTCCCGTTTTCACCACATTTTAACGCTATTTCCGCTCTCTCCCTCACGAAGCGCAGGGGGCGTTTCCGAGCCTGCTTATTGCCCGTTTTGACTCTGTTTTAACTCTGTTTTAACACTGTTTTCCTCCCATTTTCTCCCGTTTCCGCTCTCTTCCTCACGGAGGGCAGGGGGCGTTTCCCGGGGCTGGTTTTCGGTGTATTTTAACTATGTTTTAACTGTATTTTAACTGTGTTTTTATCCCATTTTCTCCCGTTTCCGCTCTCTCCCTCACGAAGCGCAGGGGGCGTTTTCGGGCTGTTTTTTGCCCGTTTTACTCTGTTTTTATCCTATTTTCTCCCATTTCCGCTCTCTCCCTCACGGAGCGCAGGGGGCGTTCCCGAGGCTGGACTTCGGTGTATTTTAACTGTGTTTTAACACTATTTTTCTCCAATTTTAACTCTATTTCCGCTTTGTTCCTTACGGAGCGCAGGGGGCGTTTCCCAGGGCTGGTTTTCGGTGTATTTTAACTATATTTTAACTGTGTTTCAACACTGTTTTTCTCCCATTTTCTCCCATTTCCGCTCTCTCCCTCACGAAGCGCGGGGGGGGGGGTTTCCCAGGGCTGTTTTCAGGGTGTTTTTACTCCGTTTTTGCCCCGTTTTAACTGTGTTTTTCTCCCATTTCCGCTCTCTCCCTCACGCAGCGCGGGGGCGTTTCCCGCGCGCGCGCTCCCGCCCCTCTCCCCTCCCCTCACGGCGGCGGAAGCGGAACCGCGTGGGCGCGCGCGCTGCCCGGAAGCGCGTGGGCGGCGGCGGCGGTTCCGGTTCCGGCGGCGGCGGCGCGGGGGAAGCACCGGGAGGAGGAGGAGGAGGAGGAAGGAAAGAAGGAAGGAGGAGAAGAGAAGGAAAAGCCGAAGCGGCGGCGGCAGCACCGCCCGGAGAGCAGCCAGCTCTGCCCCCTCCCTCCCCGCGCCCCCTCCCTCCTCTCTCCCCGGGAACGATCGCCGCCATCGGCCTTTCCCCGCCAGCCAGCCCTCCCCGCCCGGCCTGCCGCCCGCCCGCCCGCCTCCCTTCCCCGCTTCCCCCTCCTTCCTGCCTTCTCCCGGCACCGCCGCGCTCCTCCCGCCGCCCCCGCAGGTGAGTCCGGCGCGGTTTACCGGAGCTTTACCGGAGAATTGATTAATTACGGGTGGGCGGGGAGAGCACAACCCCCCCGTTACCGGGCGAGGCCTCCCCGCTCAGCGAGGGGAGGAGGATGAGGAGGATGATGAGGCTCGGGAGGGGGCGGCGAGACCCTCCGGTTACCGGGGGGATTACCGGGTGGGCGGCGGGAGGGGGCGGCGGGCTCGGCGTGGGAGGGAAGGAAGGAGCGGCGGAGCAGCAGCAGCAGCAGCTCAGCAGCATCGCCCGGGGCTGGGGCGGGCCGGGCAGGCCGCGACACGACCCGAGCTCAGCTCTCCCCGCTCGGTTTGCTCTCCTCCCGGCTCCGCTCCGCTCCGCTCCGCTCCCCTCCCGCCGCCCGCCGCCGCCCCGGCGCCGCTCGGCCCCTCCCGGCGGCCATTTGGGGCCTTTGAAGCTCTGCCGGGCGGGGGGAGAGCCGGGGGGGAGCGGGAGGGGCGGCGGGGGAGGGAACGGGGGATCCGGTGAGTGCCAGGGGGGCTCCGGTGAATCTCGGGGGGATCTGAGCCTTTCCGGGGGGTTCCGATCGATCCCGGGGGTCTCCGAGCCTGCCCGGGGGGATCCGGTTCATCCTGGGGGTCTCCGGTGAATCCTGGGGGTTTCTGATTGATCTCGGGGGTCTCCGGTAAATCCTGGAGGTTTCCGGTAAATCTCGGGGGTCTCCGGTCAATCCCGGGGGGTTCCTATCGATCTCGGGGGGCTCAGGTAAATCCCGAGGGTTTCCGGTCACTCCCGGGGGGATCCGGTTCATCCTGGGGGTTTCCGGTAAATCTCGGGGGGATCCGGTCAATCCTGGCAGTTTCTGATTGATCCCGGGGGGCTCCGGCCGCTCCCGAGGGTCTACGGTAAATCCCGGGGGGATCTGAGCCTTTCCGGTGGTCTCCGGTCAATCTCGGGGGTCTCCGGTTCATCCCGAGGTTTTCTGATGAATCCCGGGGGGTCTCCGGTCGTTTCCGGGGGTTCTGAGCCTTCCCGGGGGGCTCCGGTTCATCTCGGGGGGATCTGGGCAATCTCGGGGGGGTCTCTGAGCCTTTCCGGGGGTTTCCGATTGATCTCGGGGGTCTCCGGTAAATCCCGAGGGTCTCCGGTAAATCTCGGGGGTCTCCGGTAAATCCCGAGGGTCTCCGGTAAATCTCAGGAGTCTCCGGTTCATCTCGGGGGTTTCTGGTTGATTTTGGGGGTCTCCGGTCACTCCCGGGGGTCTCGGAGCCTGCCTGGGGGGATCCACTCAATCCCGGAGGTCTCTGGTCAATCCCGGGGGTTTCTGATTGATCCCGGGGATCTCCGGTAACTGTCGGGGGGCTTCGGTTCATCCCGGGGGGTCTCTGAGCCTGCCGGGGGGTCTCCGGTAAATGTCGAGGGTTTCTGATGGTTCCCGGGGAGCTCCGGTTCATCTCAGGGGTATCCGGTCAATCCCGGGGGTCTCTGAGCCTTCCCGGGGGTTTGTGATTGATCCCAGGGAGCTCCGGTAAATCTCGGGGGTCTCCGGTCAGTCTTGGGAGGCTCCGGTTCGTCCCGGGGGGTCTCCGGTGACTCCCGAGGGTCTCATGTCATTCCCGGTCCTGTGCGTCTCCCGATCCCAATCCCGGAAATGTCATTTTGTCCCCAAATCCTGGGATTTTCTGATCTCAAATCCCGGGAATTTCTGATCCCAAATCCTGGGAATTTCTGATCCCAAATCCCAGGAATTTCTCATCCTCCAGGGAATCTTGTTTTGTCCCCAATCCCGGGGGTCTCTGATCCCAAATCCCGGGAATTTCTGATCCCAAATCCTGGGAATTTCTGACCCCAAATCCCGGGAATTTCTCATCCTAAATCCCAGGAATCTCTGACCCCAAATCCTGGGAATCTCTGACCCCAAATCCCGGGAATCTCATTCGGTTCCCAATCCCAGGAATCTCCTTTTATCCCCAATCCCAGAATTCTCATTTCGATCCCAATCCTGGGGTTCTCCAAACCCCTTTTTCCCCCCTTTTTTCCCCCTTTTTTCCCCCTTTTTCCCCCCTTTTTTCCCCCTTTTTTTCCCCTTTTTTCCCCCTTTTTTCTGCCTTTTTCTCCCTTTTTCTCCCTTTTTCTCCCTTTTTCTTCCCTTTTCTCCCCTTTTCTCCCCACCCCATTTTTCCCCAAATCCCCAACTCCAACTCCCCCCAACGACCCCCACAAAACCCAAACACTCCCAATTCCACTCCCCTCGACATTTTTTGGGGTCACTTGCCATTTTTTAGGCTCATTTTCCCATTTTTTTGGGCTCATTTTGCCATTTTTTGGGCTCATTTTCCCCTCTTTTGGGGCACATTTGCTGCTCTCACTACTCAACAATTCCCTCCCGGAAGAAAATTCCACATTTCCCTTTTCCCAACACCAAATATTCCCCAAAATTCCACCTCCACCTCCAGCCCCACCTCCCTAAATTACATTTTTCCCTCCATTTCCCCCCCCATTTTTCCCTCCATTTTTCCCCCCATTTTTCCCCCATTTTCCTCCCATTTTCCCCCTTTTTCCCCAATTTTTTCCCATTTTCCCCCATTCTCCCCCCTTCCCCATTTTCCCCACCCCATTTTTCTTTCTTTCCCCATTTTTAACCAATTTTTCCCCCATTTCTCTTTTTCCCTTTTCCCTCATTTTTAACCCATTTCCCCCTTTTTCCCCCTTTTCCCCTTTTTTCCCCATTTTTTCCCCCCTTTCTTCCTCCTTTTTCCCCCTCTTCACCCATTTTCTCCAGGAAAACCCCAGGAACACCCTCTGGCAACCCCAATTTTTGGGATTTCTCTCCTCTCCCTGTTTTTTTTTCCCTCCCCTGTGCACATCTGGCCAGCTGCAGTTGTGGTTTTTGGCAGCTCAGGCTGTCTGGAGCAGAGCAGAACTGAGCCTGGCTTGTTTGCCTGCCTGCCTGTCTGTCTGTCTGTCTGTCTGTCTGCTCCGGGCAGGGATTGTTGGAAAACCAGCCTGGGCACTTGGGCCTCTGCTTTCCCAGCTTTTCCTCCTTTTTTCTCCCAGTTTTTCCCTCATTTTTCCTTTTTTTCCCCAGTTTTCCCCCCTTTTTTCCCCCCTTTCTCACCCATTTTTACCCTTTTTTCACCCATTTTTTCCCATTTTTTCCATTTTTTCCCCATTTTTAACCCCCTTTCCCCCCCATTTTTCACCCATTTGCCACCATTTTTCTCACTTTTCCCCCCCATTTTTCCCATTTTCCTCCCATTTTTTTACCCTTTTTTCACCCATTTGTCCCCTTTTTTCCCCTCACTCCTCTTTCCCCCCATTTTTCCATTTTCCCCCATTTTCCCCATTTTTACTCTTTTTCCCCCATTTTTTCCCCTTTTCCCCCTTTCCCCCATTTTTCCCATTGTCCTCTCATTTTTTCCTCCCATTCTTACCCCTTTTTCCCATTTTTCACCCATTTTTCACCCTTTTTTTACCCATTTTTAAGCCCCTTTTTTCTCCTTTTCCCCCGTTTTTTCTCATTTTTCCAGTTTTTCCTTTTTTTCCCATTTTCCACCCCAATTTTCCCCTTTTTTCCTCTTTTTCCCCCCTTTCTACCCCATTGTTACTCTTTTCCCCCCATTTTTCCCCATTTCTCTCCCTTTTTTCCCCATTTTTCCCCATTTTTCCCCCATTTTCTTACCCATTTTCCACCCATTTTCCCCCTTTTTTCTCCCATTTTCCCATTTTTACCCTTTTTTCACCCATTTTTCCCATTTTTCTCCTTTGTCTCCCATTTTTTCTCCCATTTTTCCCCCTTTTCTACCTCATTTTCCCCCATTTTTCTCCCATTTTTCCCTGTGTTTTTCCCCCATATTTTCCCCCCATTTTCCCCCATTTAACCCCTTTTTTCTCTCCCCCAGGAGAAGATGAAGGCAGGCTGCAGCCTCGTGGATAAACCCGAAGGAGGAGGGGGTGAGCAAATCCCAAACTTTTTATGGCATAAAAACATCCCAGGAAGTCAAATTCCATTTTTCCAGGAAGTTAAATTCCATTTTTCCCAAAATCCATCCCAAATCCATCCCAAATTGCCACACAGATGGGAGATTTTCTGGGATAAAAACATTCCAGGAAATTAAACTCCACTTTTCCCAGGAAGTTAAATTCCAATTTTCCAGGAAGTTAAATTCAATTTTCCCCAAAATCTCCTATTTCTGGGGCAATTTGGGATTGATTTGGGATGGATTTGGAATTAATTTTGGGATGGATTTGGGATGATTTTGGGATTTGGTGAGCAATTCCAGATGTTTTTCCCTAAATTTTTCCAGATAAAAACATTCCAGGGAGTTAAATTCCATTTTCCCAGGAAGTTAAATTCCATTTTTTCCCAAAATCTCCTATTTCTGGGGCAATTTGGGATTAATTTTGGGATGAATTTGGGATGAATTTTCAATTGATTTGGAATTTATTTTGGGATTAATTTGGGATGGAATTTCAATGAATTTTGAATTTTCTTTGGGATTAATTTGGGATGGATTTTGAATTAATTTAGGATGAATTTGGGATAAAATTTGGGATGAATTTTGGGATGGATTCAGGATGGATTTGGGATGAACTTTCAATTAATTTTGAATTTTTTGGGGGATTAATTTGGGATGGATTTTGGATTGATTTAGGATGAATTTTGGGATGAATTTGGGATAAATTTTGGGATGAATTTTGGGATGGATTCAGGATGGATTTGGGATGAACTTTCAATTAATTTTGAATTTATTTTGGAATGGATTTTCAATTAATTTTGTATTTATTTTGGGATTAATTTGGGGTGGATTTTGAATGAATTTAGGTTGAATTTTTAATTAATTTGGAATTGATTTTGGGATGAATTCAGGATGAATTTGGGTTGGATTTTGGGATTAATTTGGGATGAATTCAGGATGGATTTGGGATGGAATTTCAATTAATTTTGAATTTATTCTGGGGTTAATTTGGGATGAATTTTGGATGAATTTAGGATAAATTTGGGATGGATTTGGGGATTAATTTTGGGATGGATTTGGGATGAATTTGGAGTGAATTCAGGATGAATTTGGGGTGAATTTTCAATTAATTTTGAATTTATTTTGGGATTAATTTGGGAATGGATTTTGAATTTTGGGATGGATTTTGAATGAATTTTGGGATGATTCTCTCCTGGGATTGCTGTGGGTGGAACTGGAGAGAAAAGAGATTTTTCCCACTTTAATTTAGAATTGTGACTCCAAAAAAACCCTGAAAATCAAAACCAAAACCGAAAAAAAAAAATCTAAAACAAAACCAAAACCACAAAACCAAACCAAAACCCAACAAACCCCAAAAACCAAAACCACAACAAAATCAAACAAAAAACCCAAAACCAACCAAACGAAACGAAAAATAAAAATGCAAAAAAACCCCAAAAATAAAAACCCAAAACCAAACAAAAACTCCCAATTTTTCCCCCTTTATTTCCCCCTTTATTTTCCATTATTTTTCCCTCCTTTTTCCCCCATATTTCCCCATTACTCTCCCATTATTCCCCCATATTTTCCTTATTTTTTCCCCCAATTTTCCTCATTTTTTCCCAATTTTCCTCATTTTCCCAATTTTCCATTTTTCCCCCATATTTCCCCATATTTCCCCATTATTCCCCCATTATTTCTCTCTCATTTCCCCATTTTTCTCCCATCATTTCCCCATGATTCCCTCTCTCTTCTCCCTTTTTTCTTCCTCCATTTCCTCCGATTTTCTCCATCATTTCCCCATTATTCCCCCATAATTTCCCCCATATTTCCCATTATTTTCCCCATTATTTCCCCTCATTTTCCCCCATCATTCCCTCATATTTCCCCCATATTCCCCCCTCTATTCCCCCTTTATTCCCCCTCTATTTCCCCTTATTTTCCCTATCATTCCCCCATTATTTCCCCATCATTCACCCACATTTCCCCTCTATTCCCCCTTTATTTACCTTTATTTCCCATCATTTCCCCATCATTTCCCCATTATTCCCATAATTCCCCCTTTATTCCCCTCTATTCTTCCATTTCCTCCTCTATTTCCTCCATTTTCCCCCATTATTCCCCACATTTCCCCACAATTCCCCATGTTTCCATTGTTCCCCATATTTTCCCTGTAATTTCCCCATCATTTCCCATTTTCCATTTCCCCTCATTCCCCACATTTCCCTCATATTTCCCCATTCTTCCCCCATTTTCCCCCATTATTCCCATTATTTCCCAATTTCCCCTTTATTCCCCTCTATTTCCCCTTTATTTACTCTCTATTCCCCCCATCATTTCCCCATTTTTCCCCCAATTTCCCCCATCATTTCCCCATTATTCCCCTCTATTTCCCCTATTATCTCCCCATTTTTCCCCCATCATTTCCCCCATATTTCCTTTATTTCCCTTCTATTTCCCCCATCATTTCCCACTATTCCCCCATATTTCCCCATTATTCCCCCATATTCCCCCATCATTTCCCATGTTTTTCCCTTGTTATTTCCCATCATTCCCCATCATTTCCCCCATTATTCCCCCATTATTTCCCATTTTTTCCCCCATATTTCCATCATTTCCCTCGTTATTCCTCACCTTCCCCTCATTTCCCCCATATTTGCCATCATTTCATTTTTTCCCCCATATATTTCCCCATCATGCATTTCCATCATTCCCTCTATTCTAATTTTCCTCTCTATTCCCCTTTATTTCCCATCATTTCCCCCATATTTCCCCATTATTCCTCCATCATTTCCCAATTCTTCCCATCATTTGTCATGCCCCCACATTTCCATTATTCCCCCATATTTCCAATTTTTCCCATATTTCCAATTTTCCCTGTTATTTCCCCATCAATTCCCCATAATTTCCCCCAATTTTTCCCATTTTCCCCGTATTTCCCCCATCTGTCCCCCTCTATTATTTCCCCATCATTCCCCCATAATTCCCCCATAATTTCCCCCACATTTCCCCCATATTTTCCCCATCATTTCCCCAATTCTTCCCTCATTTCCCATCATCATTTCCCCCATTTTTCACCCTTTTTTTTCTTCTAGTTCTTTTCCCATCATTTCCCATCATTTCCCCATCATTTCCCCACTATTCCCCCATAATTCCCCCCATAATTCCCCATAATTCCCCCATAATTCCCATAATTCCCCATTTTTTCCCCATCATCATTCCCCCATCATTTCCCCATTTCATTTTTTCCCCAATTTCCCCATCATTCCCCCATTTTCCCCATATTCGTTTTCCCCATCATTCCCACATTTTTGTCCCCCCATCATCCCCCCCCATTTCCCTCATTATTCGTTCCCCATCATTTTCCATTATTCCCATTATTCCACCATTCCCCATATTTCCCCATTATTTCCATCATTCCCCATCATTTCCCCATACCTCTTTCCCCTATTTCCCCACCTTTCCCCATTATTCCCCTCATTTCCCATATTCCCCAATTTCTCCCTGTTATTCCCCATCTCATTTCCCCATCATTTCCCATTTTTTTCCCCTTATTCCCCCAGCATCTCCCCTTTATTTCCTCTATTCCCCCATATTTCCCATCATTTCCCACATTTCCATCATTTCCTCTATTCCCCCATCATTTCCATTTTTCCCCCATTTTCCCCCACTTACCCCCACAATTTCCCCTCTCTCTCCCCCCAGGCTACCACTTCCCCGACTGGGCGTACAAAACGGAGTCCAGCCCTGGCTCCAGGCAGATCCAGCTGTGGCACTTCATCCTGGAGCTGCTGCAGAAGGAGGAGTTCCGACATGTCATCGCCTGGCAGCAGGGAGAGTACGGAGAGTTCGTCATCAAGGACCCTGACGAGGTGGCACGGCTCTGGGGCAGGAGGAAGTGCAAACCCCAGATGAACTACGACAAGCTCAGCAGGGCTCTCAGGTCAGTGCTGAATTATTTCGGGTTTTTTCCAGTTTTTCTTGGTTTTTCCCATTTTTTCCCTATTTTTTCCCCGTTTTTCCTGGTTTTTTCCCATTTTTTTCCCCAATTTCTCCTGGTTTTTTCCCATTTTTTTCCAATTTTTTCCCCAATTTTTCCTGGTTTTTTCCCATTTTTTTCCAATTTTTTTCCATTTTTTCCCCACTTCCAATTTTTTTCAAATTTTTCCGCCATTTTTTCCTGGTTTTTTCCTCCGGTTTTTTTCCGTTTTTTCCTCAATTTTTCCCGTTTTTTCCCATTTTTTCCAGTTTTTTTAAAATTCTTTTTGAATTCTTTTCTATTTTCACCCCCATTTTCTCCCCCATTTTCTCCCCATTTTTTTTCACCTTTTTTTTTCCTTTTTCCACTTTTTTTCCCATTTTTTCCCCATCTTTTTCCTGTTTTTCGAATTTTTTTCCTGTTTTTCCCCATTTTTTCCCCTTTTTCCCATTTTTCCCCATTTTCCCCCCATTTTTTCCACGTGGAATTTTCCCCATTTCCTTGGCTGGGATTTTGGGTTGGGAGTTGTTTTGTGGGTTGGTTTCCTGTCAAAGTGGTCACTTGGCTCTGGGGCAGCAGGAAGTGCAAACCCCAGATGAGCTACGACAAGCTCAGCAGGGCCCTCAGGTCAGTGCGGAGTTTGCCTGTTTTTTCCAAGTTTTTCCCATTTTTTCCTGGTTTTTTCGATTTTTTTTTCCCAATTTTTTTCCATTTTTTTCCCATTTTTTGCCCAATTTTTCCAATTTTTTTCCTTTTCTTTTCCACTTTTCTTCCATTTTTTTCCCATTTTTTTCCCATTTTTTCCCAATTTATTCCAATTTTATTCCCATTTTTCCCCATTTTTCCCCCATTTTTTTCCCATTTGTATTCCATTTTTTCCCCATTTTTTTCCCATTTGTATTCCATTTTCCCCACTTTTTATTCCAGTTTTTTTCCATTTTTCCAATTTCCATTTTTTCTGATTTTTTCCGCTATTTTTTCTGATTTTTACCCCATTTTTCCCTGTTTTTTTTGAATTCTTTTTGAATTCTTTTCTATTTTTTTCCCATTTTATCCTAGTTTTTTCCATTTTCTCCCCCATTTTCTCCCCCAGTTTTCCCATTTTTTCCCCATTTTTTTCACCTTTTTTTCCCCTTTTTCCACTTCTTTTCCCATTTTTTCCCCATCTTTTTCCTGTTTTTTCGATTTTTTTTCCCGTTTTTCCCCATTTTTTTCCCCTTTTTTTTCCCATTTTCCCCCCATTTTTTCGACTTTTTTCCCCCATTTTTCGCCACTTTTTTCCACATGGAATTTTCCCCATTTCCTTGGCTGGGATTTTGGGTTGGGAGTTGTTTTCTGGGTTGGTTTCCTGGCAAAGTGGTCACTTGGCTCTGGGGCAGGAGGAAGTGCAAACCCCAGATGAGCTACGACAAGCTCAGCAGGGCTCTCAGGTCAGTGGGCATTGAAAATGGGATTGTTCCTGGGTTTTGCCCATTTTTTCCCATTTTTTTCCCCATTTTTTTGCCCATTTTTTGCCCATTTTTTGCCCATTTATTCAAATTTTATTCCCATTTTTCCCCCATTTTTTTCCCATTTGTATTCCAATTTTATTCCATTTTTTCTCATTTTTTTCCCATTTTTTCCCACGTTTTTCCCATTTTTTCCTGGTTTTTTCCACTTTTTTTTCCTGATTTTTTCCCCATTTTTTTCCTGATTTTTTCCAATTTTTTTCCATTTTTTCCTGATTTATTCCCATTTTTCCCCCCATTTTCTCCCCATTTTTTGCCCATTTTCCCCTCATTTCTCCCCCATTTCTCCCCATTTTCTTCCCATTTTTCTACCCATTTTTCCCCCTTTTTTACCCCATTTTCCCCCATTTTATCCCCAATTTTTTCCCCCATTTATCCCCATTTCCCCATTTTCTCCCCCCAGATATTACTACAACAAGCGCATTCTGCACAAGACCAAAGGCAAGAGATTCACCTACAAGTTCAACTTCAACAAGCTGGTGATGCCCAACTACCCCTTCATCAACATCCGGCCCAACGGTGAGCGGGATGAGGGAAATTTGGGAAAAATTCGGGAATTCGGGAATGCCGGGAGGAAATTTGGGAATTCCAGGCAGAAAAACGGGGAATTCCAGGCAGAAAATCAGGTATTTCAGGCAGAAATTTGAGAATTCTAGGTAGAAATTTAGGAATTTCGGCATTTTGGGCAGAAATTCCAGGTGGGAATTTTGGCAGAAATTTGGGAATTCCAGCTGGGAATGTGGGAATTTCAGACAGGAATTTCAGGCAGGAATTCAGGAATTTCAGTTGGGAATTTTGGCAGAAATGTGGGAATTCTCGGTTGGAATGCCAGGCAGAAATTTGGGAATTTCAGCTGGGAATTTTGGGTGGAAATTTGGGAAGTTCAGGGAGGAATTTGGGAATTTCAGTTGGGAATGTGGGAATTTCAAGCAGAAATTTGGGAATCTTGGCTGGGAATTTGGGAATTTTGGCATTTTGGGCAAAATTTTGGTGGTGCCCAGTTACCCCTTCATCAACATCCAACCCAACGGTGAGCAGGATGAGGGAAATTTGGGAATTTTGGGCGGGAATTCGGGAATTTCGGCTGGGAATTTGAGTTTCCCCCGGAAATTTGGGCATTTTGGGCAGAAATTTGGGAATTTTGGGCAAAATTTGGTGATGCTGAATTACCTGTTCATCAACATCCAACCCAACGGTGAGCAGGAATTCGGGAATTCCAGGTGGAAATTTGAGAGTTTCGGGTGGAAATTTGGGCATTTTGGGCAGAAATTCAGGAATTTTGGCATTTTGGGCAAAATTTTGGTGATGCCAAATTACCCTTTCATCAACATCTGACCCAACGGTGAGCCAGCGGGAAATTCGGGAATCTTGGGAATTTTGGAGGAAATTCGGGAATTCTGGGCTGAAATTTGGGAATTTCAGCTGGGAATTTGAGAGTTTCGTCTGGAAATTTGGGCATTTTGGGCAGAAATTTGGGAATTTTGGGCAAAATTTGGTGATTCCCAATTACCCCTTCATCAACATCCGACCCAACGGTGAGCCAGCGGGGGAAATTTGGGAATTCAGGGCAGAAATTCGGGAATTCCGGCTGGAAATTCTGGGCAGAATTGGGAATTTTGGCTGGGAATGTTGGAATTTCTGCCAGAAATTTGGGAATTTCAGATGGGAATTTGAGAATTTCGGCCTGGAAATTAGGGAATTTTGGCTGGGAATTTGGGAATTTTAGGCAGAAATTTGGGAATTCCGGCTGGAAATTTGGAAATTCCAGGCAGAAACTTGGAAATTTCAGCTGGGAATTTGGGAATTCCGGCTGGAAATTTGGGAATTTCAGGTGGAAATTTGGGAATTTCAGGCAGAAATTTGAAAGTTTTGTCTGGGAATTTGGGAATTCCGGCTGGGAATGTTGGAATTTCTGCCGGAAATTTGGGAATTCCAGCTGGAAATTTGGGAATTCCGGCTGGAAATTTGGAAATTCCAGCCGGGAATGTTGGCTAAAAACCCCGGAATGACCCCACAAGGTTTTTCAGAGCCAGGCTGGAAAATCCTGGGATCCATCCTGGCTGCTGTGGGGAGGTGGGAAGGGATTTGGGATTGTTTGGGATTATTTGGGATTTATTTTCTTGTGGGGATTTTGGGGATTTGGGGCTAAGAGGATCAAAGGATTCCATCCCAGAGTCTCTCCTGGGATCTCAGGGGAGCTTTTGGGGATTTTTAAAGCAGCAGGAGCTGCAGGGAGGCAAAATCCATGGATTTTCTCCCTTTTTTCCTCCTTTTTTTGCTCCTTTTTAACCAAAATTGAATTTTCTTAACCCATTGTTGCCCAGAGTTTTGAGGAATTCTGTTGGAATCACAGTATTCCCAGGAAAATATACAAATTCCTTAGATTTTGGCTAAAATCCCAAGTTTTTCCCGGAGGAGGAAATGGGAATAACGAGGAAAAGTTTGGGAACGGAGAAGATTTGTCCTTTTTTGCCCTAAAAGGTGTTTTTTCCAGGTTTTTTCCCATTTTTTTTCTCCCAAAGGCAGCAGTTTATGTGGAAAAGGTTCTTTCCAAGGGGATTTTTGGTGGAATTTAACCCCCAAAGAGCCAAAGTCCTGCAGCTGGGGGATTGTCCTGAATCCAGAGAAATTGAAAACACCTCTGGAAGTTGTTAAATCCAAAAATTCCAAACTTTTCTCCACAAAAATTCCCATTTTGGAGGAGCTGGGCCTGGTGTGAGCTGCGCCAGGGGAAAGCCTGGAAGGTGAATCCAGCAGGGAAAAAACAGGAAAAAAGCAGAAAAAAGCAGGAAAAGTAGGGAAATTTGGGATTATTGAATCAATAAAGGTAAAAAACTCCTCTGAAAGTTGTTAAATCCAAAAATTCCAAACTTTTCCCCACAAAAATTTCCAATTTGGAGGAGCTGGGCCTGGTGTGAGCTGCGCCAGGGGGAAGCCTGGAAGGTGAATCCAGCAGGGAAAAAGCAGGAAAAAAAACAGAAAAAAAGCAGGAAAAGTAGGGAAATTTGGGATTATTGAATCCCTTAAAAAACCCGAAACACTCTGGAAGTTGTTAAATCCAAAAATTCCAAACTTTTCTCCACAAAAAATCCCAATTTGGAGGAGCCGGGCCTGGTGTGAGCTGCGCCAGGGGAGAGCCTGGAAGGTGAATCCAGCAGGGAAAAAGCAGGAAAAAAATCAGGAAAAGTAGGAAAATCAGAGATTATTGAATCCATAAAAATCCCCCAAACACTCTGGAAGTTGTTAAATCCAAAAATTCCAAACTTTTCTCCACAAAAAATGCTATTTTGGAGGAGCTGGGCCTGGTGTGAGCTGTGCCAGGGGAAAGCCTGGAAAGTGAATCCAGCAGGAATTTCTGGAAAAAAGCAGGAAAAGTAGGAAAATTGGAGATCATTAAATCCTTTAAAAAACCCCAAACCCTCTGGAAGTTGTTATTCCCAAAAATTCCAGACTTTTATCCACAAAAATGCCAAATTTGGAGGAACCCAGCTCAGCTTACAGGGGAAAGCTTGGAAAAAAAACATCAGGAAAAAGAGGCATAATAGGGATGGAAGTGGAAAAAAGAGGAAAAATAAATAGGGATGGAAGCAGAAAGAACAGGGAAAATAGGATTTGAAGCGTAAAAAATAGGGAAAACAGGGATGGAAGTGGATAAAACAGGGAAAATAGGGATGGAAGCAGAAAAAAACAGGAAAAATAGGGATGGAGGGAGAAAAAACCAGGAAAAATAGGGAAAGAAAAGCAGGAAAAACCAGGGAAAATAGGGAAAAAAAGCCAGAAAAACAGGGAAAAAAGCAGGAAAAACAGGGAAAATAGGGAAAAAAAGCAGGAAAAACAGGGAAGGTAGGGGAAAAAAGCAGGAAAAACAAGGAAAATAGGGGGAAAAAGTGGGAAAAAAGCAGGGAAAATAGGGGAAAAAAGCAGGAAAAACAGGGAAAATAGGGGAAAAAAAGCAGGAAAAGCAGGGAAAATAGGGGGAAAAAAGCAGGAAAAGCAGGGAAAAGAGGGGAAAAAAAGCAGGAGAAACAGGGAAAATAAATGGGGATGGAAGCAGAAAAAAGAGGGAAAATAGGATTTGAAGCAGAAAAAGCAGGTTGTGTGCAGGAAAAAAGGGATTTTTCCAGCTCCTCCTCTCCCTCCGGCAATCCCAGCCGCTTTGTTTTCCCAAAAACCCCAAAAAATGAAGGAAAAATCCCTCCAGGTGTTGCTGGCTTGGCTCTGCTGGGTTTTATTTATTTTATTTTTATTTTTTTTCCAGAAGGGAATGTGTTTTGCCAGCCAAGGCTGGGGGTGGGATGGATTAGCGAGGAGCTGCTGCGTGTGAAGCGCTAATTAACTGGCAGTAATTAACCAACTAACGAGTCTGGGCAGCTGCAGCTCCTCCTCTCCCCGCGGCGCTTCCAAAAGAATAACAATAATAATAATAATTTGGGAGAATTGGGAATGTTCTGCTTAATCCCAACCCTCTGGCGTGGGGGTTGGGATGGAAAATGTGGAATTTTTGGGGTTTTTTTCGGGATTTTTTCCTCCTTTTTGGGGGTTTTTTTGGTTGGAAAAGGGGAATCCAAGGGGTGGGAATTGGGATAGAAAACGGGAAATTTGGGGGTTTTTTTTCAGGATTTTCCCTCCTTTTTGAGGTTTTTTTTTTTTGGTGGGAAAAGGGGAATCCAAGGGGCGGGAATTGGGATAGAAAATGTGAAATTTGGGGTTTTTTTCAGGATTTTCCCTCCTTTTTGGGGATTTTTGGTGGGAAAAGGGGAATTCAAGGGGATGGAAATTGGAGAATTTACCTCCAAATGGCTCTGGGAGTTGCATAGGAGAGATTTTCTTCCCAAAAATCCATTTAAAAAAAAGCCCAAAGCCTCTGGAAGTCGTTTTTCCAATTTTTCCCATTTCCCTCATTTTTCCCCATTTCTTCCCCATCTTTCTCCATTTTTCACCATTTCTCTCCCATTTTTGCTCCATTTTCCCCTGTTATTTCCCCATTCCACACCATTTCCCCCATTTCCCTACCATTCCGCCCCAATTCCCCCCATTCCCCCCACTTTTTTCCCATTCCCCCCATTTTTGCTTTATTTCTCCCACATTTCCCCATTTTTTCCCCATCTCCTCCATTTCCTCTTATTTCCCTCCATTTTCCCCCCATTTCCCCCATTTTTTCCCCATCTCCTCCATTTCCTCTTATTTCCCTCCATTTTCCCCCCATTTCCCCCATTTTTGCCCCATTTTTCTCCATTTTTCACTGTTTCTCCCCGATTTTCCTATTTTTCCCCATTTTCCCATTTTTCCCCATTTCCCCCATTTTCCCCACCATTTCCACCATTCCCCATTTTTGCCCCATTTTCTCCCATTTCCCCAATTTCTCCCCTTTTCCCACCATTTTTCCTATTTTTCCCATTTTTGCCCCATTATCTACCATTTTCCCCATTTTTTCCCCATTTCTATATTTTCTCACCATTTCCACCATTCCCTCCATTTTTCCCCATTTTTGCCCATTTTTCCCATTTTCAGTATTTCTCACTTCACCCCATTTCTCCCTTTTGCCCATCTTTCTACCACTTATTTTTGCCTTCAATTTCCCCATTTTCCCCATTTTTCCTCTATTTCTCCATTTCATTTTTACTCCCATTTCTCCCCATTTTTCCCCATTTTACCCCATATTCCCCCATTTCCCCCCAATATTTCCCCATCCCCTAACATTTCTCTCTCTCTCTCCCCGTTGCAGGCGTGGTCCCGCAGAGCGCTCCCCCCGTCCCCACCGCCTCCTCCCGCTTCCACTTCCCCCCTCTGGACCCTCACAGCCCCACCGAGGACTCCCAGCCCAGCTCCCGCTTCCCTCCTCCCTCCCTGCTCCCGTCCCACCCGGAGCCGCTGGGGGAACCCGACCGCAAGGCAGAGCCCTCGGAGCTGGAGGAGAACGCCCCGGATTGGCGCCGCGACCTGCTGCCGCCGTCCCACCCTTCCTCCCTGGCGGGGCAGAAACGCAAACCCGACGTGGTGCTGCCGCTGTTCTCCCGCCCGGGGATGTTCCCCGAGCACCCGCACAGCCCCTTCGCCGTGTCCCCGCTGCCGCCCGGCCGCTCCGGCGTGCTCAACGTCCCCATCTCCCCGGCGCTGTCCCTCACCCCCACGCTGTTCTCCTACAGCCCCTCGCCCGGGCTGAGCCCCTTCGCGGGGAGCAGCTGCTTCTCCTTCAACCCCGAGGAGATGAAGCACTACCTGCACTCGCAGGCCTGCTCCGTGTTCAACTACCACCTGAGCCCCAGGACTTTCCCGCGGTACCCGCTGGTGGTTCCTCCGCTGCAGTGCCCCGTGCCGCTGGAGGAGCAGCCGCAGTTCCCCATCAAGCTGCAGCCGCCGCCCGCCGGCAGGAAGAACCGCGAGAGGATGGAGATCCCCGCGGAGATCCCGGGGGAAATTCCGGGGGAAATTCCCGAGGAATCGGGCAACCCGCAGATCCCCAACGCTCCTCCCGCCAGGGTGAAGGTGGAGCCGGGCTTTGGCGCGGAGAAGGAGGAGAAAAACGGGAAGGAGGGCGAGGAAACGGCGGAAAAACGGGACGGGAAGGAGGAGGAGGAGAACGAGGAGGAGGAGGAAGAGCAGAAATCGGCGGTGTTCGCCCGGCCGGCCGCCCCGGCGTGGATCCCACCTTCCCATCCCGGGATTCTGGGGGAAGAGGCGGCGGATCACGGGGAGAACACTCCGGAAAAACCATCCTCGGGGGATGCTGGGAGTCAGGAGAAGAGGGAGGACGCGGTGATGCCGCCCAAGCTGCGGCTGAAGCGGCGCTGGAACGGAGACTCGCGGCAGGAGATCCCCGAGGAGAGACCCAACGGCGTCTGGCATCTGCCCAAGGCCGTGGCCACTGCCTCCGACACCTAAACCCCCCAAATTCCTCGGGAAAAAATCCCCAAATCCGTCGGATCCGTGTGTTGGTGTAGCAAGGTCGCAGAGCGGGTGGGGAGCGGGGAGGGAGTTTGGGGAGTTTTGGGGGATTTTTAGGGCTTTTTGGGGAATTTTTAGGGGGTTTGGGGGATTTTGGGGAATTTTTAGGGAATTTAGGAGAATTTTTAGGGGATTTGGGGGATTTTTAGGGAATTTAGGGAATTTTTACGGAATTTTGGGGAATTAATTTTTGGGGAATTATTAGGGGATTTTTGGGAATTTTTAGGGATTTTTTTGGAATTTTTAGGGAATTTTAGGGAATCTTAGGGATTTTGGGAGATTTTTAGGGAATTTGGGGAATTTTTAGGGATTTCGGGGAATTTTTCGGGAATTTAGGGAATTTTTGGGAATTTTTAGGGATTTTGGGAGATTTTTAGGGAATTTTGGGGAATTCAGGGAATTTTTGGGAATTTTTAGGGGATTTTTAGGGAATTTGGGGAATTTTTAGTGAATTTTGGGGAATTTTTAGGGGATTTTGGGGGATTTTGGGAACTTTTAGGGGATTTTGGGGTCGGGGAGGGAGGTGGGAGGAGGGAGGGCATTGGGATTTTTGTGTTTTTTGGGGTTTTTTCGTTGACTTGCAGGTGAGGATTTGCCGGAATTCCCGGATTCGCAGGACTCGGCGGAGGAATTCCGGAGGGTTAGAATTCCCGCGGGAATCTCCAAATCTCATTTTTTACCAATTTTTAATTTCTTTGGGAGTTTTTTCCTCTTTGAACGGACGAGGAGGTTTTTCCCCAACCTTCCGGGAAATGGAAATTTTGGGAATTTTGGGGTTTTGGGGGTTTTTTTTTGGGAATTTTGCACTGTCCTCACAGCAGGGGAAGGAAGGAAGGAAGGAAAGATTCAGGAAGACTCGGAAAATCAGGACGGAGCCGCGTTCCCGGCGGATTTCCAGGAGGGAAAAAAAAATCCTGGAAAAAACACGGAAAAACAAACAAAAAAAAAAAAATTAAAATTTCCCTTTTCCTCGGGAAGAAGCCATGAGCAAAACTCTCCAATCTTTTTTCAGGGAATGGGAATGGGAATAACACAAGAATTAACCGGATGCCTTTAATCCTAACGCATTAAAAAATATATATATTTGTGTCTTTTTTTTTTTTTTGGATTTTAATGTTTTTTTTGCCCGGGTTGGGAATTTTTTTCCCCCTTTTTCCCAACCTCTGGAATTTTCTGGAATGCGTCGGGAGGAAGATTGGGAACGATTGCGGAGCGGGAACGGCGGAATTCCCGGGAAAATTCCCGATTTTTCGGATCCCCTCTCACCTTGACTCATGCCTTAAAGAAAAAAAAAACAAAAATCATTAAAAACCACGACAAAAAACCCGCGTGGACTTTCCGCTGGGAATTCTTGGATTCCATGGATTTTGGGTTTTTTTTTTTTTGGGATGAAAATTCCCAAATCTCGCTGTAAATCCGCTTTTTTACCCCCCGCGCTGCAGAATGAATTCCTTAGCCTCCGGGGTGAATCCCTCAGGGATTTTCCAGGATTTGCTCGGAAAAAAACGCAGGGAGGAGGAAGCCGAAGATTCCCCGAGGATTCTCCACAAAATTTCGGGAATTTTTCGGGAGGAAAAATAAAAAAACAAACTCGGAATTCCCCGCAGGGACGATTGGCGGGAATTCGGGATTTCTCGGAATGTGGAGGAGGAAAAGAAAACCGAGAAAAACCACCAAAGTCAGGGTGGGAAAAACCACCTGGATGATCCCAAAAAAAAGAGGAATAAATGAGAATTGCCACCCCGGAGAGGGAGCGAGGATGAACTCAGGAATCTCACGAGGAGGCCTTGCCCGGAATTCCCGGAATTCCCGGGAAAATCCCAAATCCAAGTGCCGAAAATCCCCCAGGAGGAGTTGGAATTTTTGGGCTTTAAAGGGGAAATTGTTTGGGATTTGGGATTTTTGGGGAGGGAATGTTGTTGATCCATTGCACTGCTGGAGAGAGGTTTTGTAAAAAGAATTAAAAATTTAAAAATTAAAAATAAAAAGTGGGAGAAGTTCAGGGAATTCCGGATGGAGCCGGAAAAGTTGGGAATTCCGGAATTCCCGGGAGGAAGAGGAGGAGGGAAGGAAAAATAGAAATGAATAATGGGAAGAGGGTGAAGAATGTTGGGGGAAAATTGGATTTAAAGGAAAAAATTGGTGGATTTAAGGAAAAAATTAATGGAGTTAAAGGATAAAAATTAGTGGAGTTAAAGGAAAAATTAATGGAGTTGAAGGAAAAAAATTATTGGAGTTGAAGGAAAAAAGTTATTGGAGTTAAAGGAAAAATTTAATGGAGTTAAAGGAAAAAATTATTGGAGTTAAGGAATGGTGAAAATGTGAATTTAAAGGAAAAAAAATGGATTTGGAGAATGGTAAAAATGTGGATTTAAAGGACAAAAAATGGATTTGGTGAATGGCAAAAATAAGGATTTAAATGTGGATTTAAAGGAAAAAAATGGATTTGGAGAATGGTAAAAATAAGGATTTAAATGAAAAAAAATTGATGTGAAGGTTAGCAAAAAAATGGATTTAAAGGACTAAAAACGGATTTAAAATTGAAAAAATCCGAGGAAAATTTTAGAAAAAAACCTTTAAAAATTAAGGAAAAAAAATCCAAAAAAATTAGGAAGTTCGAGTTAAAAATCAACTCCTGAAATTCCGATGTGCCAAATGAATGAATGAATGGAGAGAAAAATGAGAAACCAAACAGAAATCCCTCGGGCAGTTGGGAATGTTGGAATTCTCCCCTGGCTGGTTGGAGAACTCCCGGAGCATTTTCCCGTTCCTGGCAGGTTTTATTTCGCTTTTTTTTTTTATTTACGTAGCAAAAAAATCCTTAGGAAAAAAAAAAATTAAAAAATAATAAAAAAAATTTACAAAAAAAAATATAAATACTTTACCAGGACAACCTCAGGGGGAATTTATTTTAAATTTTGGGATTTTTTTTTCCATCGGAAATCCCAAATCCGAGAGGAGGAAAAATCCAACAGCATTAATGGGAATTTCCTCAGGGTTGTTCTGGATTTTTTATTTATTCCATAATTATGATTTTTTGGGGTTTTTTTAAGCTGTTTTTCCGTTGGTTTTTCTCTCTTATTATTATTTGTTGTATTTTTGAAATCCTGGTTGGAAAAAAAAGAAATAAATAAAAAAAACCAGGAATTTTTCTGGGCTGAATAATCCAATTTAAAGGAAAAAAATATTTCGATTTTTTTTTTTTTTAGTGCTTTTTAAGGCAAATATTTAGCCATAGCGATTTTTGGTTTATTTTGTGATTATTTTTTTTTTATTTTAAAATTTTTTCAGAATTTCCATCTTTTCCCAGCTTTGGAATCCTCAGGAATTCCACTGGGAAAAAAAAAAAAAACAAATTCGGGATCGGGAAATGTTGTAAATACGATGTAAAGTAGAGGAAAAAAAACAAAATAAAACAAAACCACAAAAAAAAAAAAGGAAAAAAAATTCCATTTGTGCAGTGCCTTTAGAAGTTCCGATTTCTTATAAATTCAGATAAAAAAAAAAAAACAAAACAGAAATTAAACAAAGGGTTGCATATATATATTATATATATATATGATGGAAAGTTAGAGAAATATATGTATAATATACATATTTTTTTTCCAGGGTTATCCCATAGCTCCGTATTTTGTTATGGAAGTTGAGAAAAAAAAAAAGGAAAAAAAAAAAAGGAAAAAAATGATAAAAAAAAATGATGAAATAAAAGTATTTTACCTCAGATTAAAAAACAAAAATGTTAAATAAAAACCTTTTAACAGAGAGAGGTTTGCTGGTGGATTTTTTGGGGTTTTTTATGGGTTTTTTGGGAAAAGGGAATTTGGGATTCTCTGGTTTGCTGCAAATCCCAAAAATTGTGGTTTTGTTTATTTGGGGTTTTTCTGAGTTTTCCCAAAATTTGGGATTTAGGATGGCTGAGTTTCCCCCAAATTCCTGCATTTTCCCCATTTTCCCCCAATTTCCCATATTTTCCTCAATTTCCCCTGATTTTCCCATTTTTCCCAATTTTCCCCATTTTCCCCAATTTTTCCTCAATTTCCCCCATTTCCCCTATTTCCCCAATTTCCCCCCAATTCCCCCATTTTTCCCAATTTTCTCCAATATCCCCATTTTCCTCAACTCCCCATATTTCCCCTGTTTTCCCAAATTTCCCCAATTTTCCCAATTTTCCCATTTTTCCCAATTCCCCTGTTTTTCCCAATTTTCCCCATTTCCCCCCCAATTTTCCCCATTTCCCATATTTTTCCTCAATTTCCCCTGATTTTCCCATTTTTTGCAATTTTCCCCAATTCCCACATTTTCCTCAATTTTCTCAATTTCCCCATTTTCTTCAATTCCCCCATTTTCCCCCAATTTCCCCAATTTTCCCCCAATTCCCAAATTTTCCCCAATTTTCCCAATTTCCCCAATTCTCCCAAATTTTCTCCAATTTCCCTAATTTTCCCAATTCCCTCAATTTCCCAATTTTTCCCAATTTCCCCCAATTCCCGAATTTTCCCAATTTTTCCCAATTCCCACATTTTCCTCAATTTCCCCCAATTTTCCCCAATTCCCCAATTTTCCCAATTTTTCCCCATTTCCAACATTTTCCTCAATTTCCCCCAATTTTCCCATTTTTCCAAATTCCCCCATTTTCCCTGATTTCCCAATTTCCCCCCAATTCCCTAATTTTCCCATTTTTTCCCAATTTTCCCCAATTTCCCCATTTTCCCTGATTCCCCACTTTTCCCCCTGATTCCCTAGTTTTCCCACTTTTCCCAATTTTTCCCCATTTTCCCAATTTTTCCCCATTTTCCCCAATTCCCCCATTTTCCCCGAATTCCCTAATTTCCCCAATTTTTCCCAATTTTTCCCAATTCCCCATTTTCCCCTCCCCAGCCCTTCCCTCTCAGAGAGGATTTGGGGAAATCCCAAAGGAAAATCCCAAAGGAGCTTTGGGGATTTGGGATTAGGGGATGGAGGTGGTTTCATCCAAATCCCAAAAAATCCCAAATCCCAGAGCTGGAAAAGCTCCAGGGTGGGACTTGGGTTCGGAGATTTGGGGGTTTTTGGGATTTGGGATTTCAGATTTGGGATTCACCCAAATCTGCTGTGGCTCTGGGAGCAGCAGGATTTGGGATTTGGGATTTCAGATTTGGGATTCACCCCAAAATCTGGTGCAGCCCTGGGAGCAGCAGGATTTGGGATTTTGGATTTGTGAATATTTGGGATTCACCCTAAAATCTGCTGTGGCCCTGGAGCAGCAGGGTTTGGGGTTATTTGGGATTTGGGGTTATTATTTGGGATTTGGGGTTATTTGGGGTTTGGGATTTGGGGTTATTTGGGATTCACCCCAAAAGCTGGTGCAGCCCTGGGAGCAGCAGGATTTGGGATTTGGGGTTATTAGTTGGGGTTTGGGGTTATTTGGGGATATTATTTGGGGTTTGGGGTTATTTGTGGATATTATTTGTGATTTGGGGTTATTTGTGATTTGGGGTTGTTTGGGATTCACCCCAAAATCTGCTGTGGCCCTGGAGCAGCAGGATTTGGGATTTGGGGTTATTATTTGGGGTTTGGGATTTGGGGTTATTATTTGGGATTTGGGGTTTTTATTTGGGATTTGGGGTTATTTGGGGATATTATTTGTGATTTGGGGATATTTGGGATTTGGGGTTATTTGGGATTCACCCAAAATCTGGGGCAGCCCTAGGAGCAGCAGGGTTTGGGATTTGGGGTTGTTACTTGGGGTTCTTTGGGGATATTTGGGATTCCCCGCCCGCCGCTCACTTCCTCATTCCCGGAGATTCCCGGAAAATCTTCATTTTCATTTTCACTTCTCTGTGGTTTTTGCACTCCGGGAATCTCCGCGCCGGGGAGGGAGGAGCCTTTCGGGGTCCCTTTTGGGGTTTTTGGGGTCCCTTTTGAGGTCCTTTTTGGGGTCCTTTTTGGGGTTCTTTTTGGGGTCCCTTTTGGGGTCCTTTTGGGGTTCTTTTGGGGTTTTTGGGGTCCCTTTTGGGGTCCTTTTGGGGTTCTTTTTGGGGTTTTTGGGGTCCTCTTTGGGGATTTTTGGGGTCCTTTTTGGGGTTTTGGGTGTCTTTTTGGGGTTTTTGGGGACGCCGGCGGCTTCTGCTCGCGGCACCCGTGGGGACAGAGCCGGGCGAGGTTTGGGCTGTCCCCAAATCCCCATGGCTGTCCCCAGATCCAGCTGGGTGTCCCCAAATCTGTATTGTCCCCATGGGTGTCCCCAAATCCACGCTGTCCCCATGGGGGAGTGGGACCCCAAGTCCGGCTGGGTGTCCCCAAATCCTCGCTGTCCCTACGGGTGTCCCTAAATCCACATTGTCCCAGTGTCCCCATGTCCAAATGTCACTCTGTCCCTAAATCCACGCTGTCCCCATGGGTGTCCCCAAACCCACACTGTCCCCATTGTCCCCATGTCCAAAGGTCACTCTGTGTCCCCTAAATCCACACTGTCCCCAGTGTCCACATGTCCAGAGGTCACCCTTTGTCCCCAAACCCGCGCTGTCGCTGCCGTTCCCCTAAATCCAAGGTCACCTCCGCTCCCCCGCGCTGTCCCCAGTGTGCCCCAAAGCCAGAGGTCACCCTTTGTCCCCAAACCCGCCCTGTCCCCGCTGTCCTCACCCCGAGGTCACTCTGTCTCCCCCCTCACTGTCCCCACGCTGTCCCCAACACCCCGAGGTCACCCTGTGTGTCCCCCCCGGTGTTCCCTCACTGTCCTCGCTGTCCCCCACACCAGAGGTCACTCTTCCTGTCCCCCCCTCAGTGTCCCCTCAGTGTCCCCGCCGTCCCCAACACCCCGGGGTCACTCTCCATGTCCCCCTCGCTGTCCCCGCTGTCCCCCACCAAGAGATCACCCTGTACCCCCAAACCCGCGCTGTCCCCTGTGTCCCCGCTGTCCCTCCGCCTCCTGTCCCTGTCCTACCCTCACTGTCCCCGCTGTCCCTCACCCCCGAGGTTTCCTGTGTGTCCCCCTCACTGTCCCTGCACTGTCCCGTGGGGTTTTGTGTTTGTTGCCCTGTCCCCGCTCTGTCCCTGCCCTGTTCCTGCCCTGTCCCTGCAGTATCCCCGCTGTCCCCCCGCTGTCCCCCGGCTGTCTCTGCCGTGTCCCCGCAGTATCCCCGCTGTCCCCCCTCAGTCCCCGCTGTCCCTGTCCTGTCCCAGCCCTGTCCCCCCTCACTGTCCCCGCAGTATCCTCACTGTCCCTTGCCCTGTCCCCGCTGTCGCTGCCCTGCCCCCGCTCTGTCCCTGCCCTGTCCCTGCCCTGCCCCAGCCCTGTCCCGGCCGTGTCCCCGCGGTCCCCTCTCGCCCCCGCAGCCCATCCCCGCGGCCGGGCGGTGTGCGGGGCGGTGTGCCGGGCGGTGTGCGGGCCGGTGGGCCGGGCGAGCCCGGGGATTGGGTTCGGCCTGCAGGCCTCTCCCTCGGCGGGCGGGGCGGCGGCAGCGGGCAGCCCAGCCGGGCCGGGCCGGCACCGAACCGCTCCTCGGGGCTCCCGGGGGGCTCACCGGGACCAGCCGGGGGGCTGAGCGGGGCCAGCCGGGCCCCCCGAGCCGCCGGGGATGCTGCCGGGGCCGGCCGGAGCGGGGCGGCGGCGGCTCGGGGCGCCCTGAGCGAGCAGCACCATGAGCGTGCGGCCTCCGCAGGCCCCGGACAGGTATGAGGGGAGCCCGCTGGGGAGGGGGAGAGGGGCTTGGGGGCATTTGGGGGTTTAGGGGAAGGGGAAGGGGTTTGAGGAGGGCGAGAGCGACCGCCGCGGCTCTGAGGGGGTTTGGGGTGAAAAGCTGTGATTTTGGGGTGAAAAGCTGTGATTTTGGGGCTCTGGGGGTTCAGGGCAGGGAGCTCAGCCTGCCCTGGAGCCCTCACCCTATTTCTGTAGTGTTTTGGGGTGAAATTGTGGGATTTAGGGGAAGGGGTTTAAGGAGGGAGGGAGCGACCGCCGCGGCTCTGAGGGGAGGAATGGAGATTTGGGGTGAAGAGCTGTGATTTTGGGGCGAAAAGCTGTGATTTTGGGGCGAAAAGCTGTGATTTTGTGGCTCAGGGGGTTCATGGAGGGGGCTCAGCCCGACCTGGAGCCCTCAGCCCTTCCCTGCAGTGTTTTGGGGTGAAATTCTGTGATTTAGGGGAAGGGGTTTGGCTCGGGAGGGAGCGACCGCCGCGGCCCTGAGGGGAGGAATGGAGGTTTGGGGTGAAAAGCTGTGATTTTGGGGCGAAAAGCTGTGATTTTGGGGCTGTGGGGGTTCATGGAGGGGGCTCAGCCCGGCCTGGACCCTCCACCCTATTCCTGCAGTGTTTTGGGATGAAATTCTGGGATTTAGGGGAAGGGGAAGGGGTTTGGCTCGGGGGGAGCGACCGCCGCGGCTCTGAGGGGAGGAATGGAGGTTTGGGGCGAAAAGCTGTGATTTTGGGGCTCTGCGGGTTCATGGAGGGAGCTCAGCCCGACCTGGAGCCCTCAGCTCATTGCTGCAAGTGTTTTGGGGTGAAATTCTGTGATTTAGGGAAAGGAGAAGGGGTTTAAGGAGGGAGGGAGCGACCGCCGCGGTCTGAGGGGAAAACGCGGGGTTTGGGGTGAAAAGCTGTGATTTTGGGGTTCAGGGGGTTAATGGAGGGGGCTCAGCCCGGTCTGGAGCCCTCAGCCCTTCCCGGCAGTGATTTGGGGTGAAATTCTGGGATTTAGGGGAAGGGGAAGGGGGTTTGGCTCGGGGGGGAGCGACCGCCGCGGCTCTGAGGGGGTTTGGGGTGAAAAGCTGTGATTTTGGGGCGAAAAGCTGTGATTTCGGGGCTCTGGGGGTTCATGGAGGGAGCTCAGCCCGGCCTGGACCCTCCACCCTATTCCTGCAGTGTTTTGGGGTGAAATTCTGGGATTTAGGGGAAGGGGTTTGAGGAGGAAGGGAGCGCCCGCCGTGGCTCTGAGGGGATTTGGGGCGAAAAGCTGTGATTTTGGGGCGAAAAGCTGTGATTTCGGGGCTCTGCGGGTTCGGGGAGGGAGCTCAGCCCGGGCTGGAGCCTTCACGGCGTTCCTTAGGGGAAAAACGGGAATTTGAGGTGAAATTCTGGGATTTTGGGGCTCAGGGGGTTCAGGGAGGGAGCTCAGCTCAGGCTGGAGCCCTCAGCCCATTCATGAAGGGTTTTGGGGTGAAATTCTGGGATTTTGGGGCTCTGGGGTTTCGGGGAGGGAGCTCAGCCTGGCCTGGAGCCCTCAGCTCATTCCTGCGGTGATTTGGGGTGAAATTCTGGGATTTTGGAGTGAAATTCTGGGATTTTGGGGCTCTGGGGGTTCAGGGAAGGGACTCAGCTCGGGCTGGAGCCCTCAGCGCATTACTGGGGGCAAAAGCGGCGATTTGGGGTGAAATTCTGGGATTTTGGGGCTCTAGGGGTTCAGGGCAGGTAGCTCAGCTCAGGCTGGAGCCCTCAGCCTGTCCCGGCAGTGTTTTGGGGTGAAATTCTGGGATTTAGGGGAAGGGGAAGGGGTTTGGCTCGGGGTGGAGCTCCCGCCGCGGCTCTGAGGGGGAAAACGCGGGATTTGGAGTGAAATTCTGGGATTTTGGGGCTCTGGGGGTTCAGGGAAAGGAGCTCAGCCTGGCCTGGAGCCCTCAGCTCATTCCTCAGGGGGGGAAAAAGGGGATTTGGGGTGAAATTCTGGGATTTTGGGCCTCTAGGGGTTCAGGAAAGAGAGCTCAGCTCAGGCTGGAGCCCTCAGCCCATTTCTGCAGCGTTTTGGGGTGAAATTCAGGGATTTTGGGGGCTCTAGGGGTTCAGGGGAAGGGACTCAGCTCAGCCTGGAGCCCTCAGCCCATCCCGGCAGTGTTTTGGGGTGAAATTCTGGGATTTTGGGATGAAATTCTGGGATTTTGGGGCTCTGGGGGTTCAGGGAAGGGACTCAGCCCGGCCTGGAGCCCTCAGTGCATTGCTGAGGGGAGAATCAGGGATTTGGGGTGAAATTCTGGGATTTTGGGGCTCAGGGTGTTCAGGGGAGAGAGCTCAGCTCGGCCTGGATCCCTCACCCCATCTCTGCAGTGTTTTGGGGTGAAATTCTGGGATTTTGGGGCTCTGGGGGTTCAGGGAGGGGACTCAGCCCGGCCTAGAGCCCTCAGTGCGTTCCTGAGGGGATAAACAGGGATTTGGGGTGAAATTCTGGGATTTTGGGGCTCAGGGTGTTCAGGGGAGAGAGCTCAGCTCAGCCTGGATCCCTCACCCCATCCCTGCAGTGTTTTGGGGTGAAATTCTGGGATTTTGGGATGAAATTCAGGGATTTTGGGGCTCTGGGACTTCACGGCAGAGAGCTCAGCTCAACCTGGAGCCCTCAGCTCATTCCTGCAGTGATTTGGGGTGAAATTCTGGGATTTTGGGGCTCTGGGGGTTCAGGGAAGGGACTCAGCCCAGCCTAGAGCCCTCAGTGCGTTCCTGAGGGGAAAAACAAGGATTTGGGGTGAAATTCAGGGATTTTGGGGTGAAATTCTGGGATTTTAGGAACAGGAGGGGCTCAGCTCATCCTGAAAACAGCATTTTGGGGTGAAATTCTGGGATTTTGGGAGTGGAGAGGATGAATATCCCAAATCCTTCTGATTTTTGGGATCTTTTCAATGTCCCTCGCTGGGAATTGTCTTTTTCCAGGTTTATTTATGGTGGAAAACCCCCAGTTTTTGGGGTTTTTTTGGGATGGGGGACACGGAAAATCCCATTTATTTTTAGGATGATTTCAGGAATTCTGTCCAGGAGAAACCCTCGGAAAATCCTATTTATTTTTGGGGCTTTTTTGAGGAATTTTCTCAAAAAAACCCCCTTTTTTTGGGGTAAATTTAGGAATTTGGCTGAGGAGAATTCCTGACTTCCTGGATTGGGATCTCTCCTCCAATTCCCACCTGGATTTGGGTGAAAAACTTGGAATTCTGGCCCTGGGAGATTGTTTTCCCACCAAAATTCCAGCTTTTTTTTCCCCAGACTGAGGAAACATTAAAAAATATTCAATTCCAGGAAAAACTGGGATGATTTTCCCACCAAATTCCAGGTTTTTTCCTAGACTGAGGAAACATTAAAATATATTCAATTCTCCCAGGAATTTGGGGAATTTTCTGGGAAAAGGAGCAGAATTCCCAGGGAATTGTGGATTTTGGGAATTCCTGGCTGGGAGGATTTGAGTTCTTTTTCCATCCCAAAGAATTCCAGGATTTCCTGGAATATTTTATTTAGGATTTTTGGGATAAAATCTAATTTTTTCCATGGATTTCCCATCCCAAAGAATTCGAGGATTCCCTGGAATATTTTATTTAGGATTTTTGGGATAAAATCTCATTTTTTCCATGGATTTCCCATCCCAAAGAATTCCAGGATTCCCTGGAATATTTTATTTAGGAATTTTGGGATAAAATCTCATTTTTCCCATGGATTTTCAACCTTTCCCAACCATTTCTGGTAAAAAAATCCCCCAAAAATTCCACATCCCTCCCAGCTGCAAAATTCCATGAAAATTCCATGGATTTTCCTTCCCAGCTGTGGTTTTTCTGGAGGAGAAAAGAGAAAATGAAGTTCCCTGGGGATAAGGAATTCCCGGAATTGCTGCCAAACCTGCTCTGCCACTTCCCACTTTTCCAGAGTTAATCATTAGCCCGAGGGGAAGGCTGGGAGCTGGGAATTCCCAGCGGGAATTTGGGAAATTCCTGGAAAAAATGGGAAAAAAAGGGGAAAAAGGGGAAAAAAGGACCAAAAAATGGGAAAAAATGGGAAAAAAAGGGAAAAAGGGACCAAAAAAATGGGAAAAAAGGACAAAAAAAATGGGGAAAAACGGGGAAAAAGGACAAAAAAATGGGGAAAAAGGGGGAAAAAAGGGAAAAAAGGACAAAAAATTGGGAAAAAATGGGAAAAAAGGACAAAAAATTGGGAAAAAATGGGAAAAAAGGACAAAAAACTGGGAAAAAAGGACAAAAAAATGGGGAAAACTGGGAAAAAAGGACTAAAAAAGGGAAAAAGTGGGAAAAAAGGAAAAAAATGACAAAAAATGGGAAAAAGGACAAAAAGATGACAAAAAATGGGAAAAAAGGAAAAAAAAAGGGAAAAAAGAACCAAAAAAAAGGGAAAAAAATGGGAAAAAAGGACACAAAAATGACCAAAAGTTAATGTTTTCCAGACTGGAAAATCCCAGATTTATTTTTCCCCTTTTTCCTTGAGGAAAGATGGAATTCCAGAGGAATTCCTGGAGGTTTTTCCCATGAAATTCCCAAATTTTTGTGGAAAAAGTCAGGAATTCTGTGGGATGGTGATGATGATGGAATTCCCAGTTTTTCCCTCAATCCCAAAGGATTTTCCCTGGATTTTCCTAATCCCTGCTGAGTTTTTTTTTGGGATTTGATCTTTTTGGGATTGGATTTGTTTTCTAGGATTTTTTTTTTTTTGGGATCAAATTTTTTCTCTGGGATTTTTTTGGGATTAGATTTTTTTATTTTTGGGATCAGATTTTTTTTTTCCTAGGATCTTTTTGGGGATTAGATCTTTTTTTTGGGATTTTTTTTTGGGGGATCTGATTTTTCCTGGGATTTTTTGGGATTAGATATTTTGGGGTTTTTTTTTTGGGATCTGATATTTGGAATAAAATCTTTTATCTGGGATTTTTTTGGGGATCTAATATTTTTTCTGGGATTTTTTTGGATTAAATACGTTTTCTGGGATTTTTTTAAATGAAATATTTTTCTGGGATATTTTTAAGATCAACTATTTTTCTGGGAATTTTCTTTTTTTGCATCCAGTATTTTTTCTGGGATTTTTTTTTGGGATCAAATTTTTTTTCTGGGATTTTTGGGATTAAATATTTTTTCTGGGATTTTTTTTTAATAAAATCTTTTATCTGGGATTTTTTTTTGGGATCAAATATTTTTTCTGGGATTTTTTTTTAAAATCAGATATTTTTCCTGGAATATTTTTTTTTGGGGATCAATTTTTTTTTCTGCAATTTTTTTTGGGATCCAAATTTTTTTTTCTGGGATTTTTTTGGGGATCAAATCTTTCTTCTGGGATTTTTTTGGGATCAAATATTTTTCTGGGATTTTTTTTTTTGAATCAAATCTTTTATCTGGGATTTTTTTCTGGGGATCAAATTTTTCTGGGAATTTTTGGGATCAAATCTTTTTTCTCAAAAAATTCCCAAAATCCCAAAATCCCAAAATCCCAACTCACCCAAAATCCCACAGGAAATTAAATGATTTATCCATATTTAATTCCCAAATCAATTCCAAAATCCCAGAATTCCCACAGAATTCTCTCTTTCCCACATTCCTGGCAGAGAGAATTCCAGGAATTCCAATCCTTGGGATTTCTGCTGGAATTGCAACATGAAGTTTCCTCCCTGCTGGGGCTGCGGCTGCTCCTGAGCCTGGAAAAAAATGGGAAAAACTGGGAGAGAAACGAGAAAAAAATGGGATTTTTCCCAATTTTTATCATTTTTTCCCAGGATTTTCCAGCTGGGAATTACAAATGTATTTTGGGAATGAATTCAGTGGTTAGAAATGGTGAAAAAATGGGATTTTTTCCTGTTTTTTTGAATTAATTCCTGTTTTTTTCTCAGGTTTCTGTGGGATTTTCCAGCTGGGAATTGCAAATGTATTTTGGGAATTAACTCAGTGCTCAGAAATGGTGGAAAAAATGGGATTTTTCTCCTTTTTTCCTGAACTAAATCCTGTTTTTTTTCCCAGGTTTCTGTGGGATTTTCCAGCTGGGAATTGCAAATATATTTTGGGAAGGAATTCAGAGCTCAGAAATGGTGGAAAAAATGGGATTTTTCTCCTTTTTCCCCCTTTTTAAAACCCATTTATCCTGAATTTCTCTGGGATTTTCCAGCTGGGAATTGCAAATGTGTTTTGGGAAGGAACTCTGTGCTCAGAAATTGTTGGAAAATAGGATTTTTTCCTATTTTTCGTGAATTAAATCCTGGTTTTTCTCAGGTTTCCATGGGATTTTCCAGCTGGGAATTGCAAATGTATTTTGGGAATTAACTCAGAGCTCAGAAATGGTGGAAAAAATGAGATTTTTCCCCTTTTTGCCTGAATTTAAACCCATTTATCCTGAATTTCTGTGGGATTTCCAGCTGGAAATCCCAAAATTTTGGGAAAAGATGGAAAAAGAGATTTCAGTGAGAACCAGCAGTGATCCCAAACCTTGGAAAATGGAATTTTTCCCCATTTTTTCCCCATTTTTTCCCCATTTTTTCCCCATTTTTTCCCCATTTTTTCCCCATTTTTCCCCATATTTTCCCCCATTTTTCCCCCATTTTTCCCCCATTTTTCCCCCATTTTTCCCCATTTTTTCCCCATTTTTTTCCCCATTTTTTCCCCATTTTCCCCATTTTTTCCCCATTTTCCCCATTATTTCCCCCATTTTCCCCATTATTTTCCCCATTATTTTCCCCATTATTTTCCCCATTTTCCCCATATTTTCCCCCATTTTCCCCCATTTTTCCCCCATTTTCCCCATTTTTCCCCATTTTTCCCCATTTTTCCCCATTTTTTTCCCCCATTTTTTTCCCCATTTTTTTTTCCCCATTTTTTTCCCCATTTTTCCCCCATTTTTTCCCATTTTTCCCCATTTTTTCCCATTTTTTCCCCCCATTTTTTCCCCATTTTTTCCCCTTTTTTTCCCCATTTTTCCCCATTTTTTTTCCCCATTTTTTCCCCATTTTTTCCCCATTTTTTCCCCATTTTCCCCCTTTTTTCCCCATTTTCCCCCTTTTTTCCCTTGTTTTTTCACATTTTTTTCCCATTTTTCCCCCATTTTCCCCCATTTTCCCCCATTTTCCCCATTTTCCCCCATTTTTTTCCCATTTTTGTCACCATTTTTCCCCATTTTTTCCCAAATTTTCCCACATTTTTTCCCCATTTTTTCTCCATTTTCCCCATTTTTTTATTTTTTCCCCATTTTTGGACCCATTTTTTTTCCCCATTTTTTCCCCATTTTTTCCCCATTTTTTCCCCATTTTTTTCCCCATTTTCCCCATTTTTTCCCCATTTTTTCCCCATTTTTCCCCCATTTTCCCCCATTTTCCCCCCATTTTCCCCATTTTCCCCATTTTTCCCCCCATTTTCCCCCATTTTACCCCATTTTACCCCATTTTTTTCCCATTTCTCCCCATTATTTCCCCATTATTTCCCCATCATTTTCCCCATTTTTTTTTTCCCCATTTTTTCCCCATTTTTTCCCCATTTTTTTCCCCATTTTTTTCCCCATTTTTTCCCATTTTTTCCCCATTTTTTCCCCATTTTTCCCCATTTTTCCCCATTTTTTCCCCATTTTTTCCCCATTTTCCCCCCAGTTTTTCCTGGATTTTCTCCAATTTTTTCCCAAATTTTTTTTTCCATTTTTTCCCAAAATTTTCCCCATTTTTTCCCCAATTTTTTCCCCATTTTTTTCCCATTTTCCCCCAATTTTTCCTAAAATTCTTTTCCCTTTCCCCACCTTCTTCCCTCATCCCATTTTTTTAGGTTTTTCCTTCCCAAACCTGGAAATAAAAAACCCCAAATTTCCCCAAAAATCCCCAAAAATCAATTCCAGAATTTGGAATTTTCTCTCCAAACCAACCATTTCAAACCTTCAGGAAAATTTGGGATTTTTGCATTTTTTGGGATCCAAGAAATGCAAACTGGAATTGGAATTGGAAATAAAAAATCCCAAATTTCCCCAAAAATCCCTAAAATCCCCAAAAATCAATTCCCAATTTCAGAATTTGTATTTTTCTCTCCAAACCAACCATTTCACACCTGAAATCTTCAGGAAAATTTGGGATTTTCTCATTTTTTGGGATCCAGAAAATGCAAATTTGCTTTGGAGTTGGAAATAAAAAACCCCAAATTTCCCCAAAAATCCCCAAAAATCAATTCCAGAATTTGGAATTTTCTCTCCAAACCCAACATTTTTACACCTGAAATCTTCAGGAAAATTTGGGATTTTTTCATTTTTTGGGATCCAAGAAATGCAAACTGGAATTGGAATTGCAGCTCCTTGACCTCCCCGAGTTAATGAATTAATTAAGGAGCTTTAATTAATCCCAATTAAAAGCTTTTTATAGCTTTGTTAATCCCCAGCTGCCCTGGGGGGATGGGAAATTCGGGATTTTCCTCAATGTGGATTTTGGGATTTCTAAAATTAAGTTTTTTAGGGAAAAACATCCCAAATGATGCTGCAAATCCCAGAATTTGGGGATTTTTTTGGGATTTTTTGAGGATTTTTTTGGATTTTTTGGGGGATTTTTTGTGGATTTTTTTTTTTAGTTTTTAAAAAAAATGTTGGGGGATTTTTTGGGGGTTTTGTGGGGATTGTTTGGGGATTTTTAAAAATTTTTTTTGATTTTTGGTGGATTTTTGGTGGATTTTTGGTGGATTTTTGGTGGATTTTTGTGGATTTTTGGGGGATTTTTTGGGGATTGTTTTGGGATTTTTTGTGGGATTGTTTTGGGGATTTTTTGGGGGAAAAGATGGAAAAATTTGGAGATTTTTGTGAGCAAAGGTGACCCTGAGGTGTCTGCAGGATAATCCTGGATAATAATCTGGGATAATCTGGAATTAGCCGGGAATGTTCAGGTCTGGGGGGAAAAGGATGGAAAATGGGGAAAATTGGGATTTTTTGGGATTTTTGGAGGATTATTTTGGGATTTTTTGAGGATTGTTTTGAGATTTTCTGGGTTTTTAAAAAATTTTCTTGGGGATTCAAAAAAAATTTTTTTGTGAATTGTTTTGGGATTTTTTGGGGGATTCTTTGGGCATTTTAGAAAAATCTTTTGGTGATTTTTTTTGGGTTGTGTTGGGATTGTTTGGGGATTTTTTTGGGATTTTTTTTTAATTTTTGGGGGATTTTTTTGGGATTTTTTTTTGATTTTGTTGTGATTTTTGGGATTTTTTTGGTGATTTTTTTCGGGATTTGGGATTGTTTAGGGATTTTTATTGATTTTTTTTTTTGGGGGGATTTTTTTTGATTTTTTGGGGATTTTTTTTTTTTGTTGTTTTTTGGGGGATTTTTTAGGGATTTTTCTTGAGGATTTCCAGGAATTTCCTCCTGGAAAAAAGGAAAAATCCTCAGAAAGATTTGGATTCACCACGAAATTCTGAATGAAATTAAATTCTCCATGAATTCCTCAAAATTCCCAGAATTTTCTTGGGATCTCACTGATCCTGTTCTCATTCCCAGCCTCAGGAGCTCCGGGATTTTGGGAATTTTGGGATTTTTGGGATTTGGGATGATTTTATTCCCAATTTTTTCCTCTCTCCAGGCTGAGCAACCTCTCCTCCTCCCTGCTGGATTCCCGCAGCTCTCCAGCTCACCTCCGGCAGCCTGCGGATGCTGCCGACCCCACAGGTGGGAATTCCGGGAATTTCCTGGGAATTCGGGGCTTTTCTTAGGAATTCTGGGAGTTTTCGCGGGAATTCTGGGTTTTTCCTTGGGAATTCGGTGCTTTTCTTGGGAATTCTGGGAGTTTCCTTGGGAATTCTGGGAGTTTTCCCTGGGAATTCTGGTTCTTTTCTCAAGATTTCTGGGTTTTTCCTCAGCAATTTGGGGTTTTTCCTCAGGATTTCTGGTCTTTTCCTTGGGAATTCCGGTTTTTCCCTGGGATTTCTGTACCTTTTCTTGGGAATTTCAGACATTTCCCTGGGAATTTGGGAATTTTCCCTGGGAATTCAGGAATTTCTTGTCCCCCCAGGGCTGGTTCAGCGCTGTGTGATCATCCAGCGCGACCAGCATGGCTTCGGCTTCACCGTCAGCGGAGACCGTGTGGTGCTGGTGCAGAGCGTGCGGCCAGGTGAGAGAACACGGGGTGGACACGGGATGGACACGGGATGGACACGGGATGGACACGGGAGGGACACGGGAGGGACACAGGGATGGTGTGAGGGAGAAAATGGCGGGAAAACTGTGGGGGAAAATGGGGGGGAAATGTGAGGGAAATGTGGGGGAAATGTGAGGAAATGGGGGAAAATGGTGGGAGACCTGAGGGAGAAAATGGGTGAAAACTGAGGGAGAAAATAGGGGGAAGTGTGAGGGAAATGGGGAGAAAATGGTAGGAAACTGGGAGAAAATGGGGGAAACTGAAGGGGAAAATGGTGGGAAACTGAGGGAGAAAATGGTGGGAAGTGTGAGGGAAATGGGGGAGAAAATGGGGGAAAACTGAGGAGAAAATGGGAAAACTGAGGGAGAAAATGGGGGGAAAATAGAGGTGAAAATGGAGGGAAATGGGGAGAAAATGGGGGGAAGTGAGGAAAATGGGGAAATGGCGGAAAACAGGGAGAAATGGCAGGAAAACTGAGGAGAAAATGGGGAAATGAGGAAAATGGGGGCAAAAATGGTGGGAAAATGGGGGAAATGGTGGAGAAAATGGTGAGAAAACTGAGGGAGAAAATTGAGGAAAACTGAGGGAGAAAAAAGGGGGAAATGTGAGGGAAATGGGGGAGAAAATGGGGGAAACTGAGGGAGAAAATGGTGGGAAACTGAGGGAGAAAATGGTGGGAAACTGAGGGAGAAAATGGGGTGGGGGTGGGGGAAAACTGAGGGAGAAAATGGGGGAAAACTGAGGGAGAAAATGGGGGAAAACTGAGGGAGAAAATGGGGCAAAACTGAGGGAGAAAATGGGGCAAAACTGAGGGAGAAAATGGGGCAAAACTGAGGGAGAAAATGGGGCAAAACTGAGGGAGAAAATGGGGCAAAACTGAGGGAGAAAATGGGGCAAAACTGAGGGAGAAAATGGGGCAAAACTGAGGGAGAAAATGGGGGGAAATGTGAAGAAAATGGTGAGAAAACAGGGAGAAAATGTGTGGAAAACTGGGAGAAAGTGGCAGCAAATGGGGGACAAAATGTAGGGGGAAATGTGAGGAAAATTGGGGCAAAAATGTGGGGAAAATGGGGGAGAAAATCCAACGCCAATTTCGGGATGAGGAATTTTGGGGCCAAACCTAATTCCAAGTTTTTTTTTCCCCAAATTCCAGGTGGAGCTGCAATGAGGGCAGGAGTGCAGGAGGGCGACCGGATCGTCAAGGTGGGAGTTCCCAAAATTCCCAAAAAATCCTGTTCCCAAAATTCCCAAATTTCCCAAATACCGTTCCCAAAATTGCCAAAATTCCCAAAAAATCCCATTCCCAAAATTCCCCAAATTCCCAAAATTTCCAAAATTCCCAAATCTCATTCCCAAAAATCCCATTCCCAAAATTCCCAATTCCCTTTCACCCCACATTCCTGGGAAAAGTCCCATTTTCTGCCCCTTTTTCCCAAGTTTTTCCATGTTTTTTTCCCAAAAATCCCATTCCCAAACTTCCCAAATCCCTTTCTCTCCACATTCTCAGAGAAAATTCCTGTTTTCTGCCCTTTTTCCCAAGTTTTTCCCTGTTTTTCCAGGTGAACGGGACGATGGTGACCAACAGCTCCCATCTGGAGGTGGTGAAACTCATCAAGTGTGAGTATGGAATTGTCCCTGGCATTTCCATGGAATTTCCCCAAAATTTCTCTGGAATTTTTCCCTGGAAGTTCCCTGGAGTTTCCCCAGAATTCCCAGGGAATTCAGTGGGAAATCCTGGGAATATTTCCACCACTTTTCCCAGTTTTTTTCCGGGAAGTCCATTAAGTTTTTCCAAGAACTCTTTCTCTGGAATTTCCCCAAAATTTCCCCAAAATTCCCAGGAGTTCTCTTCCCATTCCCATGAAAAGTGGGAGAGGAATTTCCATTCCCATCCTTTGGGAAATCCTGGGAATATTTCCACTCTCTTTTCCCAAATTTTTCCAGGAAATCCATTAAGTTTTTCCATGAACTCTTTCCCTGGAATTTCCCCAAATTTCCCAGGAACTCTCAAAATTCCCAAATTTTTCCCTGGAAATCCTTCTCACCACCATTTCTCCCAGAATCTTTTCCCGGAATTTTTTTTTGGGAATTTTTTTCCGGAAATCCTTCTCACCCCCTTTCCCCAAACTTTTCCCAGAAATCCCAAAACTCTCTTTTCCCAAATTTTTCCAGGAACTCTTTCTATCCCCATTTTCCCCAAATTTTTCCAGGAAATCCTTTTCATCCCTATTTTTCCTTGAAATGTTTCCTGGAAATTTTTCCTTAAAATTTTTCCTGGAAGGTTTTCCTCAGAAATTCTCCTTGAAAATCCTTCTTACCCTCATTTTCCCCTATTTTTTCTCCCCTTTTCCCGAATTTTTCTCTTCCCACATTCCCAAATCCCAAATTTTCCCTGGAATTCCTTCTCACTTTCATTTCCACCTATTTTTTTCCCCTTTTCCCAAATTTCTCTCTTCCCACATTCCCAAATTCCCGTTTTTTTCCAGCTGGAGCTTACGTGGCTCTGACCCTGCTGGGCTCTCCTCCCCCTGGATCCGTGGGAATTCCTGGAATTCCTGGAATTCCCCAGCAGGACTCGGAAAATTCGGGATTCGCTCAAGGAATTGCCCAGCAGAGGATCACCGACCCCAAACCGCTGCAGGTGAGACCAGAATTCCCAAAATTCCATCGGGAAATCCTGAAATTCCATCAAAAATCCCAAAATTCCATCGGGAATTCCCAAAATTCCATCAGGAGATCCCTAAATTCCATCAGGGAATCTCAAAATTCCCTCCGAAAATCCCAAAATTCCATCTGGAGATCCCAAAATTCCATCAGCAGATCCCAAAATTCCATGAGGGAATCCTGAAATTCCTCAGGAAATCACAAAATTCCATAATGGGATCTCAAAATTCCCTCAGGAAATCCCGAAATTCCATCAGGAAATCCTGAAATTCCATCAGGAAATCCCAACATTCCATCAAAAACCCCAAAATTCCCACAGGGAATTCCAAAATTCCCTCAGGAAATCCCAAAATTCTATCAAGGAATCTCAAAATTCCCTCAGGAAATCCCAAAATCCCTTCATGGGATTCCAGAATTCCCTCAGGAGATCCCAAAATTCCCTAATGGGACCCCAGAATTCCCTCAGGAGATCCCAAAATTCCCACAGGAAATCCCAAATCCCCCATGGCGATCCCAAAATCCCTTCCTGGATCAATCCCAAATCCCACCCTGGCCCTGGCTCTTCCCAAGAGTCATTCCTCATTCCAGAGGGTGATTCCCGAGGGAGATTCCTCATTGCCAAGGCTGATTCCTCATTCCTCAGGGGAATTCCTTAGGATGGTCCCTGAGGCTCATTCCTCGTTCCCAAGCCCATTCCCAGGGTTCATTCCCAATTCCCAAGGGTCTTTCATTCCTCATTCCCAAAGGTGATTCCTGAGGCCCATTCCTGAGGTTGATTCCCCATTCCCAAGGGTGATTCCCATTCCATCCCCATTCCCATTATTCCCATTATTCCCATTATTCCCATTATTCCCACTCCCATTCCCATTCCCATTCCATCCCCATTTCCATTCCCATCATTCCCATCATTCCCATCCCATTCCCATTCCCACCCCATTCCCGTTCCTGTAATTCCCGTTATTCCCATTATCCCCATTCCCATCCCCATTTGCATTCCCATTCCATTCCCATTCCCGTTATCCCCATTATCCCCATTATCCCCATCATTCCCATCATTCCCACATTCCCAAATCCGCAATCCCAGGATCCTGAGGTTCAGAAGCATCCCCATCCCATTCCCATTATCCCCATTCCCATTCCCTCATTCCCACATTCCCAATCCCAGGACCCCGAGGTTCAGAAGCATCCCCATTCCCACATTCCCATATTCCCAATCCCATTCCCACATTCCCTCTGGAACTGCAGGACCCCGAGGTTCAGAAGCATTCCCACATTCCCACATTCCCAAATTCCCAAATCTCTGCACTCCCAGGACCCCGAGGTTCAGAAGCATCCCCATTCCCATTCCCAATCCCAATCCCATTCCCATTCCCATTCCCAATATTCCCACATTCTCTCATTCCCTGTAGAATTCCAGGATCCTGAGGTTCAGAAGCATCCCCATTGCCACATTCCCATTATTCCCACATTCCCAAATTCCCAAATTCCCAAACCTCTCGAATTTCAGGACCCCGAGGTTTAGAAGCATTCCCATATTCCCATATTCCCATATTCCCATATTCCCATATTCCCATATTCCCATATTCCCATCCCCATTCCCACATTCCCAAATTCCCAAATCTCTACATTCCCAGGACCCCGAGGTTCAGAAGCATTCCCATTCCCAATCCCATCCCCATCCCCATTCCCATATTCCCACATTCCCACATTCCCTCTGGAATTTCGGGACCCCGAGGTTCAGAAGCATCCCCACATTCCCATATTCCCAAATTCCCAAATTCCCAAACCTCTGGAATTGCAGGACCCCGAGGTTCAGAAGCATTCCCAAATCCCAATCCCATTCCCATTATTCCCAAATCCATTCCCAAATTCCCAAACCTCTGGAATTGCAGGACCCCGAGGTTCAGAAGCATTCCCAAATCCCAATCCCATTCCCATTATTCCCAAATCCATTCCCAAATTCCCAAACCTCTGGAATTGCAGGACCCCGAGGTTCAGAAGCACGCTGCTCAGATCCTGCGGAACATGCTGCGCCAGGAGGAGGCTGAGCTCCAGGTGGGAACATCCCTGAATTCCTTCCCACTTTTCCCACTTTTTTCCATCTTTTCTTCCCTTTTCCTCTCTTTCCCCCATTTTTTCTTTTTTTCCCCTTTTCCCCCCAATTTTTCCCCCTTTTTCCCCTTCTTTCCCCAATTTTTTCCTCTTTTTCCTCTTTATTCCCTCTTTTTTTCCCCTTTTTTCCCCCTTTTTCCCCTTTTTTTCCCCCTTTTTCCCCTTTTTTCCCCTTTTTCTTTTTTCCTTTTTTTTCTTTTTTTCCCTCTTTTTCTCTTTTCCCTATTTTCCCCTTTTCCCTCTTTTTCCCCCTTTTTTCCTCTTTTTTCATTTTTCCTTTTTTTCTTTTTTGCCTTTTTCCCCCTTTCTTTCCCCTTTTTTTTTTTTTCCTTTTTCTACATTTTCCCCTCTTTTTCCCTCTTTTTCCTTTTTTCCCCTTTTTTCCTCTTTTTCCCTTTTTTCCTTTTTCTCCCTTTTTTTCCCTCTTTTTTCCTTCTTTTCTCATCCTTTTTCCTCTTTCTTCTTTTTTCCCTTTTTTTCCCCTTTTCCCCCCTTTTTTTTCTTTTTCTTTTTTTTCCCTTTTTTACCCCCTTTTCCCTTTTCCTCTTTTTTTTCCCTTTTCCATTTTTTCCTCTCTTTTTCCTCTTTGTTCATTTTTTTTTTTTTTCATTTTTTCTCCTTTTCCCCCCTCTTTTTTTCCCTTTTCTCCCCCCTTTTCCCCTCTTTTTACTCTTTTATTCCCTCTTTTTTCCCCTTTTTTCACCCTTTTTCCCCTTTTCCCCCATTTTTTCCCTCTTTTTCCTCTTTATTCCCTCTTTTTTTCTCCTTTTCTCCCTTCTTTTTCCCCTTTTTTCTCCCTTTTTTCCCCAAAAAAGAGAGGGAATATAGGAAAAAAAGAGGCAAAAAGAGAGGGAATATAGGAAAAAATTCGGAAAAAAGAGAGAAAAAGTGAGAAAAATGGGGAGAAAAGAGGGAAAAAAAGTGGAAAAAGAGGGGAAAAGAGAGGGAATGTAGGAAAAAGTGGGGAAAAAGAGAGAAAAAGTGGGGAAAAAGAGGAAAAAAAAGTGAAAAAAGAAGAAAAATATAGGAAAAAAGGGAGAAAAATTGGGAAAAACTAGGAAAAAAAATGGAAAAAAAGTGGGAAAAACCTCTCCCAACTTTCCCCAAATCCCTGGGGCTGCCAGGCTGGCATTCCCAGGCTCAGGAATTCCGGGAATCTTGGGGAATTTTGGGAATTTTTCCTTCCCCAGCGGCTGGAGGAGCTGCACAGCCGAAATCCTGGGATTTCCCTGGAGGAGCAGATGGAAGGAGCTCGGCGCAGAGTCAACCAGCTGCAGCTGAAAATCCTGCAGGAATTCGGGGTAATTCTGGGAATTCTGGGAATTCTGGGAATTCTGGGAGCGTTCCTGCCTTTTCCCCAGGGTTGGGGGTTGAGGTTTGACCCAAAATTTTGGATTTTTTTCTGTGGGAATTTGGGGAATTTTGGGGTTTTTGGGAATTCGCTCATTCCTGGGTTTTCTGTGATCCCAAAGCTGAATTTCCTGGGAATTCCCCAATTCCCACATTGAAAATTCCCACATTTCCCTCATTCCCAGTTTCCCCACAATCCCAAATCTCCATTCCCTGGGAATTCCAGGAATTTTGGGAATTCTGGGAGCGTTCCTGCCTTGTCCCCAGGGTTGGGGGTTGAAATCCTGGATTTTTTCTGTGGGAATTTGGGGAGTTTTGGGGAATTTTGGGAATTCTGAGAATTCTGGGAGCATTCCTGCCTTTTCCCAAGGGTTGGGGGTTGAAGTTTGGCCAAAATTTTGGATTTTTTCTGTGGGAATTTGGGGAATTTTGGGGTTTTTGGGAATTCGCTCATTCCTGGGTTTTCTGTGATCCCAAAGCTGAATTTCCTGGGAATTCCCCAATTCCCACATTGAAAATTCCCACAATTCCCTCATTCCCAGTTTCCCCACAATCCCAAATCTCCATTCCCTGGGAATTCCAGGAATTTTGGGAATTCTGGGAGCGTTCCTGCCTTGTCCCCAGGGTTGGGGGTTGAAATCCTGGGATTTTTTCTGTGGGAATTTGGGGAGTTTTGGGGAATTTTGGGAATTCTGAGAATTCTGGGAGCATTCCTGCCTTTTCCCAAGGGTTGGGGGTTGAAGTTTGGCCAAAAATTTTGGATTTTTTCTGTGGGAATTTGGGGAATTTTGGGGCTTTTGGGAATTGTGGGGTTTGGGAGGAATTCTGGGAATTTTGGGAATTTGCTCATTCCTGGGTTTTCCACGATCCCAAATCTCCATTTCCTGGGAATTCTGGGAATTTTGGGAATTCTGGGATCATTCCTGCCTTTTCTCCAGGGTTGGGGGTTGAAATCCTGGATTTTTTCTGTGGGAATTTGGGGAGTTTTTGGGAATTTTTGGGGGTTTTTGGGAATTGGGGTTGGTGGTGAGCTTTGGGGGGAATTCTGGGAATTCTGGGAATTTTGGGAATTCGCTCATTCCTGGGTTTTCCGTGATCCCAAAGCTGAATTTTCTGGGAATTCCTACACTGAGAATTCTGGGAATTTCCCCATTCCTGCCTTAGAAATTCCCACAATTTCCCAATTCCTGGTTTCCCACAATCCCAAATCTGCATTTCCTGGGAATTTTCCCAAAATTCCCATTTTTCCTCTCGTTTTTCTCAGAAATTCCCAAAAATTCCCATTTTTCCTCTCGTTTTTCTCAGAAATTCCCAAAAATTCCCATTTTTCCTCTCGTTTTTCTCAGAAATTCCCAAAAATTCCCATTTTTCCTCTGGTTTTCCAGGATTCTGCTCATCCTGGGGAAGTTTTCCGGAGCTTCCCGCCATTCCCAGCCTCGGGAAAATCAGGATTTTTGGGATTTTCTGTGGATTCCCAGGATGGAGAGAGCGGGTTGGAACTGGGGACAGAGAGAGAGGTGAGAAAAACGGGAATTCCCAGGAAATTCCTGGATTTTCTGGGGGAAATTCCTGGATTTTGTGGAGATGTTCCATGTTTTCCCATGTTTTTTCCATGTTTTTTCCATGTTTTCACATGTTTTTCCATGTGTTTTCCCATGTTTTTCTGTATGTTTTCCCCTGTCTTTCCACGTTTTCCCACGTTTTTCCCTCTTTTCCCATGTTTTTCCACATTCTCCTCGTTTTTTTCCATGTCTTTCCATGTTTTCCCATGTTTTTCCATATGTTTTCCCATGTTTTGTCCATGTCTTTCCATGTTTTTTCCACATTCTTCCATGTTTTCCCATGTTTTTTCCCTGTTTTTTCCCTGTTTTTTCCCTGTTTTTTCCCTGTTTTTTCCCTGTTTTTTCCCTGTTTCTTCCCTGTTTTTTCCCTGTTTTTCCCATGTTTTGTTTGTTTTCCCATATCTTACCATGTTTTTCCATGGTTTTTCCCTGTTTTTTCCATATTTTATCATGTTTTCCCATATTTTTCCATGTTTTTCCACATTATCCCATGTTTTTTCCAAATTTTTCCATGTTTTTCCATGCCTTTTCCCATGTTTTCCCATGTTTTTTCCATGTTTGTTTTCCCATGTTTTCCCATTTTTCCCATGTTTTTCCCTGTTTTTTCCATGCTTTTCCATTTTTCCCCATGTTTTTCCCATGTTTTCCCATTTTTCCCATGTTTTTTCCACGTTTTCTCATGTTTTTCCATGTTTTTTTTACAGGGAAAGCCTCAGATCATCGGCCCTGAGGAGGATTGTGATCCTGGAGATTCCAACAACGAGGTGGGAATTTCGGGAAAATTGGGAATTTCGGGAAAATCCGGGAATTTTGGGGAATTTGGGAATTCCTGCTGGGATTCTGGGAGAGTTTTTTGTTTTCCTGGGAAAGAATTTTGGGGTTTTTGGGATTTTTCTGAGGGTTGGGATTGGGATTTGTGGGATTTGTGGGATTTTTGGGATTTTTGGGATTTATGGGATTTGTGGGATTTATAGGATTTATGGGATTTTTGGGATTTTTTTAAATGGAATTCCAGGCAATTCCAACCTGAATTATTCCAGAATTCCATGGATTCAGTTGGAATTTTTGGGATCAATCCCAGTTCAGGTTTTTCCATGGATTTCTCATCCCTGGGATCATCCCAGAGCTGCAATCCCATCAGAATTCCATCAGAATTCCATCAGAATTAAAGCAAAATTCCATCAAAATTATATCACAATTCCACCAAAATCCCATCAAAATAATTCCATCAAAATTCCATCAAAATTCCTTCAAAATTCCGTCAAAATTATAGAACAATCCCATCAAAATTCCATTGAAATTCCATCGAAATTCCTTCAAAATCCTATCAGAATTATAGCAAAATCCCATCAGAATCCCATTAAAATTATAGCAAAATTCCATCAAAATCATCACAATTCCACCAAAATTCCATCAAAATTATAGCAAAATTCCATCAAAATTCCATCAAAATCCTATCAAAATTCCACCAAAATTCCATCACAATCCCATCAAAATAATTCCATCAAAATTCCATCAAAATTCCATCAAAATCCCATCAAAATCCCATCAAAATTCCATCAAAATCCCATCAAAATTATAGCAAAATTCCATCAAAATTACAGCAAAATTCCAACACAATTCTGCCTAAATCCTATCAAAATTCTGTCAAAATCCCATCAAAAATCCCATCCAAATCCCACCAAAATCCCACCAAAATTCCATCACAATCCCAGCAAAATTCCATCAAAATCCCACCAAAATTCCCCCAAAATTCCCATTTCCCAGCTGATTTTTTCCCTCTTTTCCCACATTTCCCTTCCCAGTGGGATTTGCTCTTCCAGGACTTTTCCAAGCTCAAATTCCACCAAAATCCCATCAAAATTCCATCAAAATTATAGCAAAATTCCACCCAAATCCCATTAAAATTCCATCAGAATTTCATCAAAATTCCACCAAAATTTCATCACAATTCCACCAAAATTCCACCAAAATTTCATCACAATTCCACCAAAATTCCACCAAAATTCCATCAAAATTCCATCAAAATCTCATCAAAATTCCATCAAAATTAGAGCAAAATCCCATCAAAATCCCATCAAAATCCCATCAAAGTTATAGCAAAATTCCATCAAAATTCCATCGCAATCCCATCAAAATTATAGCAAAATTCCATCAAATTTCGATCGAAATCCCATCAAAATTATAGCAAAATTCCATCAAAATTCCATCACAATTCCATCCAAATCCCACCAAAATCCCATCCAAATTCCATCAAAATCCCACCAAAATTCCCATTTCCCAGCTGATTTTTTCCCTCTTTTCCCATTTGTCCTTCCCAGTGGGATTTGCTCTTCCAGGACTTCTCCAAGCTCAAATTCCACCAAAATCCCATCAAAATTCCATCAAAATTATAGCAAAATTCCATCAAAATCTCATTAAAATTCCATCAAAATCCCATCAAAATCCCATCCAAATCCCACCAAAATCCCACCAAAATCCCACCACAATTCCCATTTTCCAGCTGATTTTTTCCCTCTTTTCCCATTTCCCAGTGGGATTTGCTCTTCCAGGACTTTTCCAAGCTCAAATTCCACCAAAATCCCATCAAAATTCCATCACAATCCCAGCAAAATTCCATCAAAATTCCACCAAAATCCCATAATTCCACCAGAATTCCAACACAATTCCACCAAAATTCCATCACAATCCCTTCAAAATCCCATCAAAAATCCCATCCAAATCCCACCAAAATTCCACCACAATTCCCATTTTCCAGCTGATTTTTTTCCTCTTTTCCCACATTTCCCTTCCCAGTGGGATTTGCTCTTCCAGGACTTCTCCAAGCTCAAGTCTCGCCCAGCTCACCTCGGAGTCTTCCTCAGGTTCCTCTTCTCCCAGGCTGATCCCAGCCCTCTGGTGAGCAATTCCTGCCTTTTCTGGGAATTTTCTGGGAATTTCTGGGAATTTCCCAGAATTCTGGGAATTTTCTGGGAATTTTCTGGGATTTTTCTGGGATTTTTTTGGAATTTTCCATGATTTTTCTGTGATTTTCTGGGAATTTTCTGTGATTTTTCTGTGATTTTTCTGTGATTTTTTTTAATTTTCCATTATTTTTCTGGGAATTTTTTGTGATTTTTTTTTTTTTTTAGGATTTTCTGGGAATTTTCCGTGATTTTCTGTGATTTTCCTGTGATTTTTCTGGGAATTTTCCTGGATTTTCTGGGAATTTTCTGGGATTTTCCCTGCTTTTTCTGGGGATTTTCTGGGGATTTTCTGTGATTTTCCAGGATTTTCTGTGATTTTTCCAGGATTTTCTCAGGATTTTTCTGAGATTTTCCCTGATTTTTCTGGGGATTTTCTGTGATTTTTCTGGGACTTTTCTGTGATTTTTTCGGGAATTTTCTGTGATTTTCCAGGATTTTCTGGGATTTTTCTGGGATTTTTTTTTAATTTTCTGGGAATTTTCCATGATTTTTCTGGGATTTTCCGGGATTTTCCGGGATTTTTCTTTAATTTTCCATCATTTTTCCGTGATTTCCTGGGATTTTTCTGGGAATTTTTCTGTGATTTTTCTGGGAATTTTTCTGTGATTTTTCTGTGATTTTTCTGTGATTTTTCTGTGATTTTTCTGTGATTTTTCTGTGATTTTTCCTGTGATTTTTCCTGTGATTTTTTGTGATTTTCTGTGATTTTCCTGGAATTACTGGGAATTTTCTGGGAATTTTTTTGAATTTTCAATGATTTTTCTGTGATTTTCCAGGATTTTGCATGATTTTCCAGGAATTTTCCGTCATTTTCTGGGATTTTCCTGTGATTTTTCTGGGAATTTTCTGTGATTTTCTGGGAATTTTCTGTGATTTTCTGGGAATTTTCTAGGATTTTCTGTGATTTTCTGGTGTTTTTCTTGGAATTTTCTGTGATTTTCCAGGATTTTCTGGGATTTTCCTGTGATTTTTCTGGGACTTTTCTGGGATTTTTTTTAAATTTTCTGTGATTTTCTGGGATTTTTAAAAAAAATTTCCATGATTTTTCCCTGATTTTCCATGATTTTCTGGGATTTTCCAGGATTTTTCTGTGAATTTTCTGTGATTTTCCAGGATTTTCTGGGATTTTCTGGGATTTTCCAGGATGTTTTTCCCTCCTCCTTCCCAGATTTTTCCTCCACATTCCCAGAGTTTTTTGGGTTTTTTGGGATCCTTTTTCCTCCTCATTCCCAGTTTTTTCTCCACTCATTCCCAAATTTTTTCCCTTTTCATTCCTAAATTTTCCCTGTTCATTCCCAGATATGTTCCCAGTTTTTTCCCAAAATTTCTCTCCTCATTCCCAGATTTTTTCTGTCCTCATTCCCAAATTTTCCCAGATATTTTCCCAGTTTTTTCCCAGTTTTTTCCCAGTTTTTTTCCCAGTTTTTTTCCCAGTTTTTTTCCCAGTTTTTTTTCCCAGTTTTTTTCCCAGTTTTTTTCCCAGTTTTTTTCCCAGTTTTTTTCCCAAATTTTCCCAGTTTTTCCCCAAATTTTCCCAGTTCTTTTCCCAGCTTCTCCCTCCTCATTCCCAGATATTTTCCCAGTTTTTTTCCCAGATTTTTTCTTCTTATTCCCATTTTTCCCCCCAATTTTCCCTGTTCATTCCCAGTTTTCCCCACTTTTTCCCTCTCTCATTCCATTTTCCCAGCTGTTCCACCTGTGCTGTGAGGTTTGCCACCCACTTCATTCCCAGTTTTTTCCCAGTTTATTCCCAGTTTTTTCCCAGATATTTTCCCAGTTTTTTCCCAGTTTTATTCCCATTTTTTTCCCAAATTTCCCTCTCTCTGCAGCTGTTCCACCTGTGCTGTGAGGTTTGCCACCCACTTCATTCCCAGATATTTTCCCAGATATTTTCCCAGTTTTTTCCCAATTTTTCTTCCTCCTTCCCAGATATTTTCCCAGATATTTTCCCAGATATTTTCCCAGTTTTTTTCCCAGATATTTTCCCAGTTATTTTCCCTGTTCATTCCCAGTTTTTTTCCCAGTTTTTCCCCAGATTTTCCCAGTTCTTTTCCCAGTTTCTCCCTCCTCATTCCCAGATATTTTCCCAGTTTTTTCCCTGTTCATTCCCAGATTTTTCCCAGTTTATTCCCAGATTTTTCCCAGTTTTTCCCCCAATTTTCCCAGTTATTTTCCCAGATATTTTCCCAGTTTTTTTCCCTGTTCATTCCCAGTTTTTCCCCAAATTTTCCCAGTTCTTTTCCCAGTTTTTTTCCCAGTTTTTTCCCAGTTTTCCCCCAAATTTTCCCAGTTTTTTCCCCAATTTTCCCAGATATTTTCCCAGTTTATTCCCAGTTCATTCCCAGTTTTTTTCCCAGTTTTATTCCCAGATTTTCCCCAAATTTCCCTCTCTCCCCAGCTGTTCCACCTGTGCTGTGAGCTTTGCCACCCTGTTCATTCCCAGCTATTTTCCCAGATATTTCCCCAATTTTCCCAGATATTTTCCCAGATTTTTTCCCAATTTTTTCCCCAAATTTTCCTCTCTCTCATTCCCATTTTTTCCCAGCTGTTCCACCTGTGCTGTGAGGTTTGCCAGCAGAGCAATGCCAAGGAGAGCAAAGCTCTGGGCAGAGAACTCTGCAGCATCTTCCTCGACAGGAACGCCGTGAGAATTCCCAAAAATTGGGGGATTTTGGGATTATTTGGGATTATTTTGGGAGTTTTTGGGATTATTTGGGAGTTTTTGGGAGTTTTTGGGATTTGGAATGCCATGAGAAATCCCAAATATTGGGGGTTTTGGGGATTATTTGGGATTATTTGGGAGTTTTGGGGAGTTTTTGGGATTTGGGATTTGGAATGTTGTGAGGAATCCCAAAAATTGGGGGTTTTGGGGGAGTTTTGGGGATTATTTTGGGATTATTTGGGATTTGGGATTGTTTGGGATTTGATCTCTGAGGAAATCCTGGGATTTGGGATTTGGAATGCCATGAGAAATCCCAAAAACTGGGGGGTTTTGGGAGTTTTTGGGAGTTTTTGGGAGTTTTTGGGAGTTTTTGGGAGTTTTTGGGATTTGGGATGCCATGAGAAATCCCAAATATTGGCGGTTTGGGAAGTTCTTGGGATTCCTGAAGAATTCCTGGGATTTGGGGGTTTTGGGTTTGTTTGGAATTCCTGGGGAATTCGTGGAATTTGGGATTTTTGGGATCTTTTGGGATTCCTGAACAATTCCCAACATTTGGGGGTTTGGGATTCCTGAGGGATTCCTGGGGAATTCCTGGGATTTGGGATTTGGAATGCCATGAGAATTCCTGGGATTTGGGGGGTTTTGGAAGTTTTTGAGATTCCTGGGGAATTCCTGGGATTTGGGAGTGTTTGGGATTCCTGAGGGATTCCTGGGATTGTTTGGGATTTGATCCCCGAGGAATTCCTGGGATTTGGGATTTGGAATGCCGTGAGAATTCCCAACATTTGGGATTGTTTGGGGATTCCTGGGATTTGGGAGTTCTTGGGAATTTTTGGGATTCCTGAGGAATTCCCGGGATTTGGGATTTTTGGGATTCCTGGGAAATTCTTGGGATTTGGGATTTGATCCTTGCGGAACTCGTGGGATTTGGAATTCAGGATTCCTGAGGAGTTCTTGGGATTGTTAGGGATTCCTGAGGAATTCCTGGGATTTGGGAGTGTTTGGGATTCCTGGGATTTGGGATTTTTTGGGATTATTTGGGGATTTTTTTTGGATTTTTTTGGATTTTTTTTTATTTTTTGGGATTTTTTTTGATTTTTCCCTCTTTTGCAGCCTCTCCGGGTGAAGATTCCAGAGCACCTCCTGGTGGAGATTGGTGAGTGAAGAATTCTGGGAATTTCCCTTGGAAAAAATTCCAATTTTTTTGGGATTCAAAACCAGAAAAAGATCCAAAGATTCCCAAATTTCTCCTGGAAAAAGCAGAACTGAGTTTTGGGATTTATATTTGGATTGGGAATCATCTCTGGCTATGGAGAACATTCCCAAAATCCCAAATTTCCCCAAATCCCAAAAAATTTGGGCTCCTTTTCTGGGAATTCCCTTTGGAAAAATCCATTTTTTGGGATTCCAAAGCAGAAAAAAGAATCCAAAGATTCCCAAAATCTTCCTGAAAAAAAATTAAAACTGAATTTTTCCTGATTGGGAATCATCTCTGGCTATGGAAAACATTCCCAAAATCCCAAATTTCCCCAAATTCCCAGAAAATTTCCAGGAATTCCCCTTGGAAAAATCCATTTTTTTTTAGGATTCCAAAGCAGGAAAAGATCCAAAGATTCCCAAAATTTCCTGAAAAAACAAAACTGAATTTTTCCCGAATTGGGAATAATTTCTGGCTGTGGAGAAGATTCCTAAAATCCCAAATTTCCTGAAATTCCCCAAAAATTTGGGCTCCTTTTCTGGGAATTCCCTTTGGAAAAAATCTAATTTTTAGGATTCTAAAGCAGAAAAAGATCCAAGAATTTCCTGGAAAAAACAAAACTGAATTTTTCCTGAATTGGGAATCATTTCTGGCTATGGAAAACATTCCCAAAACCCCAAATTTTCCCAAATTTTCACGACTTTTCCCGACTTTTCCGAGTATTTATACTTAATTATTTTGATTAAATGATGGAATCTCCACCTGGAAAAACCAGGATGGAATCATCCCGAATTGGGAATGAAAAAAACTCGAACAAAATTCCCAAAATCCCAATTTTCCTCTCCAATTCCCAAAAAATTTGGGCTCCTTTTCCTTTTTCTGGGAATTCCCCTTTGGAAAAATTCCATTTTTTGGGATTCCAAAGCAGAAAAAATTTCCTGAAATCCTAGAAAAAACAAAACTGAATTTTTCCCGAATTGAGAATCATATTTGGATCTGGAAAACATTCCCAAAATCCCAAATTCCCAGAAAATTTCCAGGAATTCCCTTTGGAAAAATCCAATTTTTTTTTTGGATTCCAAAGCAGAAAAAAATCCAAGAATTTCCTGCAAAAAACAAAACTGAATTTTTCCTGAATTGGGAATCATCTCTGGCTGTGGAGAAGATTCCCAAAATCCCAAATTCCCAGAAAATTTGGGCTCCTTTTCTGGGAATTCGCTTTGGAAAAATCCAAATCCAATTTTTTTTTTGGATTCCAAAGTTTCCTGGAAAAAACAGAACTGAATTTTTCCTGATTGAGAATTGTATTTGGATCTGGAAAACGTTCCCAAAATCCCAAATTTTCTGGAATTTTGTGGAATTTTTCTGGAATTTTCTGGACTAATTTTCCCAAAGTCCCGAATTTTCTGGAATTTTCTGGACTAATTTTCTGGACTAATTTTCTGGAATTTTCCGGACTAATTTTCCCAAATGTCCCAAATTTTCCGGAATTTTCTGGCATTTTCTGGACTAATTTTCCCAAATTTTCTGGAATTTTCTGGACTAATTTTCCCAAATGTCCCAAATTTTCTGGAATGTTCTGGAATGTTCTGGACTAATTTTCCCAAATGTCCCAAATTTTCTGGAATGTTCTGGAATGTTCTGGACTAATTTTCCCAAATGTCCCAAATTTTCTGGAATTTTCCGGAATTTCCTGGAATTTTCTGGACTAATTTTCCGGAATTTTCTGGACTTATTTTCTGGAATTTTCCCGACTTTTCCCAAATTTTCCGGAATTTTCTGGAATTTTCTGGACTAATTTTCCCAAATGTCCCAAATTTTCTGGAATTTTCCGGAATTTTCTGGAATTTTCTGGAATTTTCCGGAATTTTCTGGAATTTTCTGGACTTTCCCCAGAGGTGCGTCAGCGCAGCGGAGAGGATCTTCGTCCTTCCCTGCAGGAAGCTCAGCGAGCTGTGCTGCCAGAGATCAACCTGCAGCTGCAGCACTACAGGTGGGGAAATACAAAATACAGGGAAATTCCACAGTTTTCGTGGAAAATCCACAATTTTTGTAGGAAATTCCACAGTTTTCATGGAAAATCCACGTTTTTTTGGGGGAAATTCCACAGTTTTTTGGGGAAAATCCACGTTTTTGGGAGAAAATCCACCATTTTTGTGGAAAAAACCCCAATTTTTATGGAAAAAACCTCAATGTTTGTGTGAAAAAACCCAATTTTTGTGGGAAAATCCCCAATTTTTTTGGGAAAATCCACAATTTTTAGGAGAAAATCCACCATTTTTTGGGAGAAAATCCACCATTTTTGGGAGAAAATCCTCAATTTTCATGGAAAATCCACGTTTTTGGGAGAAAATTCACAATTTTTGGGAGAAAATCCACAGTTTTTTGGGAAAATCCACAATATTTTGGGGGAAAATCCACAATTTTTAGGAGAAAATCCACCATTTTTTGGGGGAAAATCCACAATTTTTGGGAGGAAATCCACAATTTTTTGGGAAAATCCACAATTTTTGGGAGGAAATCCACAATTTTTTGGGAGAAAATCCACAATTTTTTGGGAAAATCCACAATTTTTAGGAGAAAATCCACCATTTTTTGGGGGAAAATCCACATTTTTTGGGAGAAAATCCACAATTTTTTGGGAGAAAATCCACAATCTTTGGGGGGAAATCCACGTTTTTGGGGAGAAAATTCACTATTTTTGTGGGAAATTCCGTGTTTTTTGGGGGAAAATCCACAATTTTTTTGAGAAAATCAACAATTTTGGGGGAAAAAACCCAAAAATACAGGGAAAATTCACTATTTTTTTGGGGAAAAATCCCAAAATCCGGGAAAAATCTACAATTTTTTACGAGAAAATCCATAATTTTGGGGGGAAAACCCCAAAAATACAGGGAAAAGTCACCATTTTTGGGAGAAAATCCATTATTTCTGGAGGAAAATCCCCAAATCCAGGGAAAATCCACTATTTTGGTGGGGAAATCCACCATTTTTGGGAGAAAATCCACAATTTTGGGAGGAAAAGCCCCAAAAATACAGGGAAAATCCACGTTTTTTGGGAGAAAATCCACCATTTTTTGGGGAAAATCCACAATTTTTGGGGAAAATCCACAATTTTTGGGGAAAATCCACAATTTTTTTGGAAAATCCACAATTTTTGGGAGAAAATCCACAATTTTTGGTGGGGAAATCCACGTTTTGGGGGGAAAATCCACGGTTTTTTTGGGAAAATCCACAATTTTGGAGGGGAAAAACCCAAAAATCCAGGGAAAATCCACAATTTTTGGGGAAAAAATCCACAATTTTTGGGAGAAAATCCACAATTTTTGGGGGAAAAATCCCAAAATCCAGGGAAAATCTACAATTCTTTTGGGGAAAATTCACAATTTTTTGGGGGAAAACACACAATTTTTTGGGTAAAGTCCATTATTTTGGTGGGAAAATCCACAATTTTCATGGGAAAAACCCCAATTTTTGTGTGAAAATCTCCAGTTTTGGTGGGAAAATCCCTGATTTTCATGGATAAAACCCCAATTTTCATGGAAAAACTCTGAATTTTAATTGAAAAACCCCCAATTTTTATGTTAAAAACCCCATTTTTTGGGAAAAATTCCCAATTTTTTAGAAAAATCCCCAATTTTCATGAAAAACCCATTTTTATAAAACCTTCAATTTTTATGGAAAAACCCAATTTTTTTGGAAAACTCCCAATTTTCACCAAAAAACCCCAATTTTAATGGAAAACCCCCAATTTATATGAAAAATCCCCAATTTTCATGGAAAACCACCCAATTTTCATTGAAAAATGCCCAATTTTCACGGAAAAATCCCAATTTTTTATGGAAAAACCCAATTTTTCATGGAAAACCCCATTTTTTTTTAAAAAAAGCCCCAATTTTCATATAAAAAACCCCAATTTTCACGGAAAAATCCCCATTTTTTTGGGAAAAATCCCCACTTTTTTTGGAAAAACTCCCAATTTTTTTAAAAAATCTGAATTTTCACGGAAAAACTCCCATTTTTCACAGAAAAATCCCCATTTTTCATGGAAAATCCCCATATTTTTTGGGAAAAACTCCCATTTTCCATGGAAAAATTCACTTTTTTTTGGGAAAAATCCCCATTTTTCATGGAAAACCCCCCATTTTTCACAGAAAAATCCCCATTTTTTGGGGAAAAACTCCCAATTTTCATGGAAAAATTCCCAATTTTGGCAGGAAAAACCCACAATTTTCACAGGAAAAAATCCCAATTTTCATGGAAAAAAACCCCAATTTTTTTGCAAAAAACCCCCAATTTTCACAGGAAAATCCCCAATTTCCATGGAAAAATTCCCTTTTTTTGGGAAAAATCCCCATTTTTCACGGAAAAACCCCATTTTTTTCGGAAAAACTCCCAATTTTTTTTTAAAAATCCCTATTTTTTTCGGAAAAACTCCCAATTTCCATGGAAAAATTCCCATTTTTTTGGGGAAAAATCCCAATTTTTCACAGAAAAATTCCCATTTTTTTGGGGAAAATCCCCATTTTTCATGGAAAATCGCCATTTTTTCCAGAAAAACTCCCAATTTTTTAAAAAAAATCCCTATTTTTTTGGGAAAAACTCCCATTTTCCATGGAAAAATTCCCTTTTTTTTGGGGAAAAATTCCCATTTTTTGGGGAAAAATCCCCAATTTTCACAGAAAAATCCCCAATTTCCATGGAAAAATTCTCATTTTTTTGGGAAAATCCCCATTTTTCATGGAAAACCCCATTTTTTGGGGAAAAACTCCCAATTTTTTAAAAAAAAATTCCTATTTTTTTGGGAAAAACTCCCGATTTCCATGGAAAAATTCCCTTTTTTTTGGGAAAAACTCCCATTTTTCACAGAAAAATTTCCATTTTTATGGAAAAAATCCCCATTTTTCATGGAAAACCCCATTTTTTCGGAAAAACTCCCAATTTTTTAAAAAAAATCCCCATTTTTTCATGGAAAATCCCCAATTTCCATGGAAAAATTTCCATTTTTTGGGAAAAATACCCATTTTTCACAGAAAAACCCCATTTTTTGGGGAAAAATCCCCATTTTTTTGGGGAAAATCCCCATTTTTTGGGAAAAACTCCCCATTTTTTTGGGAAAAAACCCCATTTTTTGGGAAAAACTCCCAATTTCCATGGAAAAATTCCCTTTTTTTTGGGGAAAAATCCCCATTTTTCACAGAAAAATCCCCAATTTTCACAGAAAAATCCCCATTTTTTTGGAAAAATCCCAATTTTTCACAGAAAAAACCCATTTTTTTGGGGAAAAATCCCAATTTTTTTGGGAAAAAACCCATTTTTTTCGGAAAAACTCCCAATTTTTTTTTAAAAATCCCCATTTTTTTGGGAAAAACCCCCATTTTTTGGGAAAAACTCCCAATTTTTTTTTAAAAATCCCATTTTTTCATGGAAAACTCCCATTTTTTTGGGAAAAATTCCCATTTTTTCCTCAGGACGAAGCGCACCCTTGGCTTGGGGAATCTCTATGGGGAGAATGAGCTGCAGGAGCTGAATGGGAACTGGGAGAGAGAGAGAGCTCTGGCTGAGAGACACCTGCTGCACCTGGCAGACATCCTGTGAGCCAAAATTTGGGATTTTGGGAATTTGGGAATTTTATGGGGATTTTCTGGGAATTTTCTGGGGATTTTATGGGAATTTTTGGGATTTTTTTGGGATTTTCGGGGAATTTCTGGGATTTTTCTGGGGATTTTCTGGGATTTTGGGGGGAATTTTGGGAATTTTCTGGGAATTTTGGGAGTTCTCAATGGGATTTTGGGAATTTTCTGGGAATTTTCTGGGATTTTCTGGGAGTTTTTTGGGAGTTTTCTGAGAGTTTTCTGGGACTTCTCGATGGGATTTTGGGACTTTTCTGGGAATTTTCTGGGACTTTTCTGGGAATTTTCTGGGAATTTTGGGAATTTCTGGGAATTTTCTGGGAATTTTCTGGGGATTTTTGGGAATTCTCGATGGGATTTTGGGAGTTGCTGATGGGAACTGGGAGAGAGAGAGCTCTGGCTGAGAGACACCTGGGAAACCTGGCAGACATCCTGTGAGAGAAATTCGGAATTTATGGGGATTTTTGGGAATTTGGGAATTTTCTGGGAATTTTATGGGAATTTTATGGGATTTTTTTGAATTTTCTGGGAATTTTCTGGGTATTTGCTGGGAATTTTTTGGGAATTTTCTGGGAATTTT
>NC_139505.1:4407473-4450023 GCF_008360975.1 Lichenostomus cassidix
GGAATTTTTCCATGGAAATTGGGAGTTTTTCCGAAAAAAATAGGGATTTTTAAAAAAAAATTGGGAGTTTTTCCGAAAAAAATGGGGTTTTTCCGTGAAAAATGGGGATTTTTCCCAAAAAAAGGGAATTTTTCCATGGAAATTGGGGATTTTCCTGTGAAAATTGGGGGTTTTTTGCAAAAAAATTGGGGTTTTTTTCCATGAAAATTGGGATTTTTTCCTGTGAAAATTGTGGGTTTTTCCTGCCAAAATTGGGAATTTTTCCATGAAAATTGGGAGTTTTTCCCCAAAAAATGGGGATTTTTCTGTGAAAAATGGGGGGTTTTCCATGAAAAATGGGGATTTTTCCCAAAAAAAAGTGAATTTTTCCATGGAAAATGGGAGTTTTTCCCAAAAAATATGGGGATTTTCCATGAAAAATGGGGATTTTTCTGTGAAAAATGGGAGTTTTTCCGTGAAAATTCAGATTTTTTAAAAAAATTGGGAGTTTTTCCAAAAAAAGTGGGGATTTTTCCCAAAAAAATGGGGATTTTTCCGTGAAAATTGGGGTTTTTTATATGAAAATTGGGGCTTTTTTTAAAAAAAAATGGGGTTTTCCATGAAAAATTGGGTTTTTCCATAAAAAATTGGGATTTTTCCGTGAAAATTGGGCATTTTTCAATGAAAATTGGGTGGTTTTCCATGAAAATTGGGGATTTTTCATATAAATTGGGGGTTTTCCATTAAAATTGGGGTTTTTTGGTGAAAATTGGGAGTTTTTCCAAAAAAATTGGGTTTTTTCCATAAAAATTGAAGGTTTTTCTATAAAAAATGGGTTTTTTTCATGAAAATTGGGGATTTTTCTAAAAAATTGGGAATTTTTCCCAAAAAATGGGGTTTTTAATATGAAAATTGGGGGTTTTTCAATTAAAATTCAGAGTTTTTCCATGAAAATTGGGGTTTTATCCATGAAAATCAGGGATTTTCCCACCAAAACTGGAGATTTTCACACAAAAATTGGGATTTTCCCCATAAAATTTTGGATTTTCCCACCAAAATAATTGACTTTACCAAAAAAATTGTGTATTTTCCCCCAAAAAACACTGAATTTCCCCAAAAAAATAGTAAATTTTCCCAAAAACTTGGATTTCCCCCCAAAGATTGTGGATTTTCTCCCAAAAAATTGTGGACTTTATCCCAAAAAATTGTGGATTTTCCCCAAAAATTGTGGTTTTTCCCCAAAAATTGTGAATTTTCCCAAAAAAACCGTGGATTTTCCCCCAAAAACTGTGGATTTTCTCCCAAAAATTGTGGATTTTCTCCCAAAAACGTGGATTTTCCATGAAAATTGAGGATTTTCCCCAAAAAATCAGGGATTTTACCCAAAAAATTGTGGATTTTCCCAAAAAATTGTGGATTTCCTCCCAAAAATTGTGGATTTTCCCCAAAAAACTGTGGAATTTCCCACAAAAATTGTGGATTTTCCCAAAAATTGTGGATTTTCCCCCAAAAACGTGGATTTTCTCCCAAAAACGTGGATTTTCTCCCAAAAACGTGGATTTTCTCCCAAAAAATTGTGAATTTTCTCACCAAAAACTGTGGATTTTCTCCCAAAAATTGTGGGTTTTCCCCAAAAATTGTGAATTTTCTCCCAAAAAATTGTGGAATTTCTCCCCAAAAAGGGTGAATTTTCCCTATATTTTTGGGTTTTTTCCCCCAAAATTGTTGATTTTCTCAAAAAAATTGTGGATTTTCCCCCAAAAAACATGGAATTTCCCACAAAAATTGTGGATTTTCTCCCAAAAATGGTGGATTTTCTCCCAAAAACGTGGATTTTCTCCCAAAAACGTGGATTTTCTCCCAAAAAATTGTGAATTTTCTCACCAAAAACTGTGGATTTTCTCCCAAAAATTGTGGGTTTTCCCCAAAAATTGTGAATTTTCTCCCAAAAAATTGTGGATTTTCTCCCAAAAAACATGGATTTTCCAAAAAAATTGTGGATTTTCTCCCAAAAATCGTGGATTTTCTCCCAAAAACGTGGATTTTCTCCCAAAAACGTGGATTTTCTCCCAAAAAATTGTGGATTTTCTCACCAAAAATTGTGGATTTTCTCCCAAAAATTGTGGATTTTCTCCCGAAAAACATGGATTTTCCATGAAAATTGTGGATTTTCCCCCAAAAAATGGTGGATTTTCTCCTAAAAATTGTGGATTTTCCCCCAGAAATTGTGGATTTTCCCAAAAAAATTGGGGATTTTCCCACAAAAATTGGGTTTTTTCACACAAACATGGAGGTTTTTTCCATAAAAATTGGGGTTTTTTCCACAAAAATTGTGGATTTTCTCCCAAAAGCTGTGGAATTTCCCACAAAAATTGTGGATTTTCTCCCGAAAACCGTGGATTTTCCACGAAAACTGTGGAATTTCCCACAAAAATTGTGGATTTTCTCCCAAAAAACGTGGATTTTCCCCAAAAAATGTGGATTTTCCCCCCAAAATAATGGATTTTCCCCAAAAAAAATTTGGAATTTCTTCCCAAAAACTGTGGAATTTCCCTGTATTTTGTATTTTCCCACCTGTAGTGCTGCAGCTGCAGGTTGATCTCTGGCAGCACAGCTCGCTGAGCTTCCTGCAGGGAAGGACGAAGATCCTCTCCGCTGCGCTGACGCACCTCTGGGGAAAGTCCGGAAAATTCCAGAAAATTCCAGAAAATTCCGGAAAATTAGTCCAGAAAATTCCAGAAAATTCGGGAAAATTCCAGAAAATTTGGGACATTTGGGAAAATTAGTCCAGAAAATTCCAGAAAATTCGTCCGGAAAATTCAGGAAAATTCGGGGAAATTAGTCCAGAAAATTCCAGAAAATTCCAGAAAATTTGGGACATTTGGGAAAATTAGTCCAGAAAATCCCAGAAAATTCCAGAAAATTCCAGAACATTTGGGACATTTGGGAAAATTAGTCCAGAAAATTCCAGAAAATTCCAGAAAATTCGGGAAAATTAGTCCAGAAAATTCGGGAAAATTAGTCCAGAACATTCCAGAAAATTTCGGACATTTGGGAAAATTAGTCCAGAAAATTCCAGAAAATTCGTCCGGAAAATTCGTCCGGAAAATTCCAGAAAATTCCAGAAAATTTGGGACATTTGGGAAAATTAGTCCGGAAAATTCCAGAAAATTAGTCCAGAAAATTCCAGAAAATTAGTCCAGAAAATTCCAGAAAATTTGGGACATTTGGGAAAATTAGTCCGGAAAATTCCAGAAAATTAGTCCAGAAAATTCCAGAAAATTAGATCCAGAACAATTCCAGACCAAATACAATTCTCAATCAGGAAAAATTCAGCTCCAGGAAACAATCCAAAAAAAAAAATTAGATCCAAACAATTCCCAGAAAATTAGCCCAAAATTCCAGAAAATTTGGGAATTTGGGAAAATTCTCCAAATCCAGAAATTATTCCAAATTCAGAAAAATTCAGTCCAGAAAATTCCAGAAAATTCTGGACCTTTGGAATCCAAAAAAAAAAATTCCAGAAAAATTCCAGAAAATTCCAGAAAATTTGGGATTTTGGGAACGTTTTCCAGATCCAAATATGATTCTCAATCAGGAAAAATTCAGTTTTGATTTTTTCAGGAAATTCTTGGATTTTTTCTGCTTTGGAATCCCAAAAAATGGAATTTTTCCAAAGGGAAATTCCCAGAAAAGGGAAAAGGAGCCCAAATTTTTTGGGAATTGGAGAGGAAAATTGGGATTTTGGGAATTTTGTTCGAGTTTTTTTCATTCCCAATTCAGGATGATTCCATCCTGGTTTTTCCAGGCGGAGATTCCATCAATTAACCAAAATAATTAAGTATAAATATTCGGGAAAGTCGGGAAAAGTCGTGAAAATTTGGGAAAATTTGGGATTTTGGGAACGTTTTCCATAGCCAGAGATGATTCCCAATTCAGGAAAAATTCAGTTTTGATTTTTTCAGGAAATTCTTGGATCTTTTTCTGCTTTGAAATCTTAAAAACATTGGATTTTTCCAAAGGGAATTCCCAGAAAAGGAGCCCAAATTTTTTGGGAATTTGAGGAAATTTGGGATTTTGGGAATCTTCTCCACAGCCAGAAATTATTCCCAATTCGGGAAAAATTCAGTTTTGTTTTTTCAGGAAATTTTGGGAATCTTTGGATCTTTTCCTGCTTTGGAATCCTAAAAAAACTGGATTTTTCCAAAGGGAATTCCTGGAAATTTTCTGGGAATTTGGGGAAATTTGGGATTTTGGGAATGTTTTCCATAGCCAGAGATGATTCCCAATCAGGAAAAATTCAGTTTTAATTTTTTTTCAGGAAGATTTTGGGAATCTTTGGATTCTTTTTTCTGCTTTGGAATCCCAAAAAATGGATTTTTCCAAAGGGAATTCCCAGAAAAGGAGCCCAAATTTTTTGGGATTTGGGGAAATTTGGGATTTTGGGAATGTTTTCCATAGCCAGAGATGATTCCCAATCCAAATATAAATCCCAAAACTCAGTTCTGCTTTTTCCAGGAGAAATTTGGGAATCTTTGGATCTTTTTCTGGTTTTGAATCCCAAAAAAATTGGAATTTTTCCAAGGGAAATTCCCAGAATTCTTCACTCACCAATCTCCACCAGAAGCTGCTCTGGAATCTTCACCCGGAGAGGCTGAAAAAGAGGGAAAAATCCAAAAAAAATCCCCAAAAATAAAAAAAAATCCAAAAAAATCCAAAAAAAATCCCAAAAGAATCCCCAAAAATCCCAAATCCCAAGAATCCCAAACACCCCAAATCCCAGGAATTCCTCAGGAATCCCAAACAATCCCAGGAATTCCTCAGGAATCCAGAATCCCAAATCCCAGGAATTTCGCAAGAATCAAATCCCAAATTCCGGGAATTCCTCAGAAATTACAAAAAATTCCAAATCCTGGGAATTCCTCAGGAATCCCAAATTTCGGGAATTCCTCAGGAATCCGAAACAATCCCAGAAAATCCCAAATTCTGGGAATTCCTCAGAGATCCCAAACAATCCCAAATCCCAGGAATTCCTCAGGAATCCAAAAAAAAATCCCAAATCCCAGGAATTGCTCGGGAATCCCAAACAATCCCAAATCCCAGGAATTCCTCAGGAATCCCAAAAAATCCCAAATAATCCCAAAAACTCCCAAATCCCAGGAATTCCTCAGAGATCAAATCCCAGGAATTCCTCAGGAATTCCTCAGGACTCCCAAATCCCCAAATCCCAGGAATTCCTCAGAAATCCCAAATCCCAAGAATTCCTCAAATCCCAGGAATTCCTCAGGAATCCCCAAAACTCCCCAAAACCCCCAAATCCCAGAATTTCTCAGGAATCCCAAAAACTTCCCAAACCCCCAATATTTGGGATTTCTCATGGCATCCCAAATGATCCCAAATAATCCCAAAAAATCCCAAATAATCCCAAAAAATCCAAAAAAAATCCCCAAAACCCCCAAATTTTGGGATTTCTCACGGCATTCCAAATCCCAAATCCCAGGATTTCCTCAGAGATCAAATCCCAAACAATCCCAAATCCCAAATAATCCCAAAATAATCCCAAAAACTCCCCAAAAACCCCCAATTTTTGGGATTTCTCATGGCATTCCAAATCCCAAATCCCAAATAATCCCAAAAAATCCCAAATAATCCCAAAAAATCCAAAAAAAATCCCCAAAACCCCCAAATTTTGGGATTTCTCAAGGCATTCCAAATCCCAAAAACTCCCAAAAACTCCCAAATAATCCCAAAAACTCCCAAATAATCCCAAATAATCCCAAAATCCCCCAATATTTGGGAATTCTCACGGCGTTCCTGTCGAGGAAGATGCTGCAGAGTTCTCTGCCCAGAGCTTTGCTCTCCTTGGCATTGCTCTGCTGGCAAACCTCACAGCACAGGTGGAAGAGCTGGAAAATGGGAATGAGAGAGAGGAAAATTTGGGAAAAACTGGGAAAATATCTGGGAAAATATCTGGGAAAATATCTGGGAAAATATCTGGGAAAATATCTGGGAATGAAGTGGGTGGCAAAGCTCACAGCACAGGTGGAACAGCTGGGGAGAGAGGGAAATTTGGGGAAAATCTGGGAATAAAACTGGGAAAAAAACTGGGAATGAACTGGGAATAAACTGGGAAAATATCTGGGAAAATTAGGGAAAAAACTGGGAATGTGGGGGGAAAGTTTGGGAAAAAACTGGGAAAAAAACTGAGAAAATATCTGGGAAAATTTGGGGAAAAGCTGGGAATGAAGTGGGAAAGTATCTGGGAAAATATCATCTGGGAAAATAATATCTGGGAAAATATCATCTGGGAAAATATCTGGGAATGAACAGGGAAAATCTGGGAATAAACAGGGAAAAAACTGGGAAAATATTGGGGAATGAACAGGGAAAATCTGGGAAAAAATCTGGGAATGAACAGGGAAAATCTGGGAAAAAACTGGGGAAAAAACTGGGAAAAAAACTGGGAAAAAAACTGGGAAAAAAACAGGGAAAAAAACTGGGAAAAAAACAGGGAAAATATCTGGGAAAATATCTGGGAAGGAGGAGGAAAAATTGGGAATAAACTGGGAAAATATCTGGGAAAAAACTGGGAATGAAGTGGGTGGCAAACCTCACAGCACAGGTGGAACAGCTGGGGAGAGAGGGAAATTTGGGAAAAATTGGGAATAAAACTGGGAAAAAACTGGGAAAATATCTGGGAAAAAACTGGGAATAAACTAGGAAAAAACTGGGAATGAAGTGGGTGGCAAAGCTCACAGCACAGGTGGAACAGCTGGGGAAAAATGGGAATGAGAGAGGGAAAAAGTGGGGAAAACTGGGAATGAACAGGGAAAATTGGGGGGAAAAATGGGAATAAGAAGAAAAAATCTGGGAAAAAAACTGGGAAAATATCTGGGAATGAACAGGGAAAATTGGGGAAAAAACTGGGAAAATTTGGGAAAAACTGGGAAAAAAACTGGGAAAAAACTGGGAATGAACAGGGAAAAAAAACTGGGAAAATATCTGGGAAAAAAACTGGGAAAAAAACTGGGAAAAAACTGGGAAAAAACTGGGAAAATATCTGGGAAAATTTGGGAATGAAGAGGGAAAAAATCTGGGAATGAGGAGGGAAAATCTGGGAAAAAACTGGGAAAATATCTGGGAATGAGGAGGGAAAAATTCTGGGAATGAGCAGGGAAAAAACTGGGAAAATTTGGGAAAAAACTGGGAATGAGGAGGAAAAAGGAAAAAATCGGGGAAAACTGGGAATGGGAAAATATCTGGGAAGGAGGAGGGAAAAACATCCTGGAAAATCCCAGAAAATCCCAGAAAATCCTGGAAAATCACAGAAAATTCACAGAAAAATCCTGGAAAATCCCAGAAAATCATGGAAAATCAGGGAAAAATCATGGAAATTTTTTTTAAAAATCCCAGAAAATCACAGAAAATTTAAAAAAAATCCCAGAAAATCCCCGAAAAATCACAGGAAAATCACAGAAAATCCCTGGAAAATCATGGAAAAATCCTGGAAAAATCAGGGAAAAGCACAGAAAATTCCTGGAAAATCCCAGAAAAATCACAGAAAATCCCCAGAAAAGAAATCCGAGAAAATTCCCAGAAAATCCTGAAAAATCACAGAAAAATCACAGAAAATGACGGAAAATCCTGGAAAATCAGAAAATCCTGGAAAATCACAGAAAAATCATTGAAAATTCAAAAAGATTCCCAGAAAAATCCCAGTAATTCCCGGAAAATCACAGAAAATCACAGAAAATCACAGAAATTCCCAGAAAATCATGGAAAAATGATGAAAAATTAAAGAAAAATCCCAGAAAATCCTGGAAAATCCCAGAAAATGCCCAGAAAAATCATGGAAAATTCAAAAAAAATCCCAGAAAAATCACAGGAAAATCCCAGAAAATCACGGAAAAATGATGGAAAATTAAAGAAAAATCCCAGAAAATCCCGGAAAATCCCAGAAAAATCATGGAAAATTCCCAGAAAATTAAAAAAAAAATCCCAGAAAAATCCCAGAAAATCCTGGAAAATCACAGAAAATTCCCGAAAAAATCACAGAAAAGTCCCAGAAAAATCACAGAAAATCCCCAGAAAAATCAGGGAAAATCTCAGAAAAATCCTGAGAAAATCCTGGAAAATCACAGAAAATCCCCAGAAAAAGCAGGGAAAATCCCAGAAAATTCCCAGAAAAATCACAGGAAAATCACGGAAAATTCCCAGAAAATCCTAAAAAAAAATCACAAAAAATTCCCAGAAAAATAATGGAAAATTCAAAAAAAAAATCACAGAAAAATCACAGAAAATCACAGAAAATTCCCAGAAAATCACAGAAAAATCATGGAAAATTCAAAAAAAATCCCAGAAAAATCCCAGAAAATTCCCAGAATTCTGGGAAATTCCCAGAAAATCCTGGAAAATTCCCAGAAAATTCCCAGAAAAGGCAGGAATTGCTCACCAGAGGGCTGGGATCAGCCTGGGAGAAGAGGAACCTGAGGAAGACTCCGAGGTGAGCTGGGCGAGACTTGAGCTTGGAAAAGTCCTGGAAGAGCAAATCCCACTGGAAAAATGGGAAAAGAGGGAAAAAATCAGCTGGGAAATGGGAATTGTGGTGGGATTTTGGTGGGATTTTGGTGGGATTTGGATGGGATTTTGATGGGATTTGGATGGGATTTTGATGGGATTTTGATGGGATTTTGATGGGATTTTGCTATAGTTTTGATAGGATTTTGATGGAATTTTGATGGAATTTTGGTGGAATTTGAGCTTGGAAAAGTCCTGGAAGAGCAAATCCCACCGGGAAGGGAAAATGTGGGAAAAGAGGGAAAAAATCAGCTGGGAAATGGGAATTGTGGGGGATTTTGATGGGATTTGGATGGGATTTTTGATGGGATTTTTGATGGGATTTTGACGGAATTTTGATAGGATTTAGGCAGAATTGTGTTGGAATTTTGCTGTAATTTTGATGGAATTTTGCTGTAATTTGATGGGATTTTGATGGAAATTTGATGGAACTTTGATGGGATTGTGAAGGAATTTTGATGGAATTTTGCTGTAACTTTGATGAGATTTTGATGGGATTTTGATGGAAATTTGATGGAATTTTGGCGAAATTTTGCTAGAATTTTGCTAGAATTTTGCTGGAATTTTGAGGGGATTGTGATGATATTTTGATAGGATTTTGGTGGAATTATTTAGATGGGAATTTGATGGAATTTCGCTATAATTTTGATGGACTTTTGCTATAATTTTGATGGAATTTTGATTGAATTTTGGTGGAATTTGAGCTTGGAAAAGTCCTGGAAGAGCAAATCCCACTGGGAAGGAAATGTGGGAAAAGAGGGAAAAAATCAGCTGGAAAATGGGAATTGTGGTGGAATTTTGGTGGGATTTTGGTGGGATTTGGATGGGATTTTTGATGGGATTTTGAAGGAATTTTGACAGAATTTTGATAGGATTTAGGCAGAATTGTGTTGGAATTTTGCTGGAATTTTGCTGGAATTTTACTATAATTTTGATGGGATTTTGATAGAATTTTGCTATAATTTTGATGGGATTTTGATGGAATTTTGATGGGATTTTGGTGGAATTTTGCTGGAGTTTTACTATAATTTGATGGGATTTTGATGGAAATTTGATGGAACTTTGATGGGATTTTGATGGCATTGTGATGGGATTTTGGTGGAATTTTGGTGGAATTTTGGTGGAATTTCGATGGGATTTCGATGGGATTATTTTGATATAATTTTGATGGAGTTTAGGTGGAACTGTGATGGAATTTTGCTATAATTTTGAAGGAATTGTGATGGAATTGTGATGGAATTATTTTGATGGGATTTTGATGGAATTTTGCTATAATTATTTTGATGGAATTTTGATGGAATTTTGCTATAATTATTTTGATGGAATTTTGATGGAATTTTGCTATAATTATTTTGATAAAATTTTGATGGAATTTTGCTATAATTCTGATGGAATTCTGATGGAATTCTGGGATTTTGCAGGAATTCTGCTGGAATTGCAGCTCTGGGATGATCCCAGGGATGAGAAATCCATGGAAAAACCTGAACTGGGATTGATCCCAAAAATTCCAACTGAATCCATGGAATTCTGGAATAATTCAGGTTGGAATTGCCTGGAATTCCATTAAAAAAATCCCAAAAATCCCATAAATCCCACAAATCCCAAAAATCCCACAAATCCTATAAATCCCATAAATCCCACAAATCCCAAAAATCCCACAAATCCCAATAATCTCATAAATCCCCAAAATCCAAAAAATCCCATAAATCCCAATCCCAACCCTCAGAAAAATCCCAAAAACCCCAAAATTCTTTCCCAGGAAAACAAAAAAAACTCTCCCAGAATCCCAGCAGGAATTCCCAAATTCCCCAAAATTCCCAGATTTTCCCAAAATTCCCAATTTTCCTGAAATTCCCACCTCGTTGTTGGAATCTCCAGGATCACAATCCTCCTCAGGGCCAATGATCTGAGGCTTTCCCTGTCCAGAAAAACATGGAGAACATGGAAAAACACGGAAAAAACATGGAAAAAACATGGAGAAAACATGGGGAAAACATGGGGAAAAATGGAAAGACATGGAAAAAACATGGAAAAAATGTGGGAAAACGTGGGAAAACATGGGAAAACATGGAAAAAACATGGAAAAACATGGGAAAAACATGGGGAAAACCATGGAAAAAACAGGGAAAAACATGGAAAAATTTGGAAAAAACATGGGATAATGTGGAAAAACATGGAAAAACATGGGAAAACATGATAAAATATGGAAAAAAACAGGGAAAAACCATGGAAAAACATGGTAAGATATGGGAAAACAAACAAAACATGGGAAAAACAGGGAAAAAACAGGGAAAAACAGGGAAAAAACAGGGAAAAAACAGGGAAAAAACAGGGAAAAAACAGGGAAAAAACAGGGAAAAAACATGGGAAAAAACATGGAAGAATGTGGAAAAAACATGGAAAGACATGGACAAAACATGGGAAAACATATGGAAAAACATGGGAAAACATGGAAAGACATGGGAAAACATACAGAAAAACATGGGAAAACATGGAAAAAACATGGGAAAACATGGGAAATCTCCACAAAATCCGGGAGTTTCCCCAAAAAAATCCAGGAATTTCCCGAGAATTCCCGTTTTTCTCACCTCTCTCTCTGTCCCCAGTTCCAACCCGCTCTCTCCATCCTGGGAATCCACAGAAAATCCCAAAAATCCTGATTTTCCCGAGGCTGGGAATGGCGGGAAGCTCCGGAGAACTTCCCCAGGATGAGCAGAATCCTGGAAAACCAAAGGAAAAATGGGAATTTTGGGGAGTTTCTGAGAAAAACGAGAGGAAAAATGGGAATTTTGGGGAATTTCTAAGAAAAGCAAGAGGAAAAATGGGAATTTTGGGGAGTTTCTGAGAAAAACAAGAGGAAAAATGGGAATTTTTGGGAGTTTCTGAGAAAAACAAGAGGAAAAATGGGAATTTTGGGAAAATTCCCAGGAAATGGAGATTTGGGATTGTGGGAAACCAGGAATTGGGAAATTGTGGGAATTTCTAAGGCAGGAATGGGGAAATTCCCAGAATTCTCAGTGTAGGAATTCCCAGAAAATTCAGCTTTGGGATCACGGAAAACCCAGGAATGAGCAAATTCCCAAAATTCCCAGAATTCCCAGAATTTCCCCCAAAGCTCACCACCAACCCCAATTCCCAAAAACCCCCAAAAATTCCCAAAAACTCCCCAAATTCCCACAGAAAAAATCCAGGATTTCAACCCCCAACCCTTGGGAAAAGGCAGGAATGATCCCAGAATTCCCAAAATTCCCGGAATTCCCAGGGAATGGAGATTTGGGATTGTGGGGAAACTGGGAATGAGGGAAATGTGGGAATTTCCAGTGTGGGAATGGGGAAATTCCCAGGAAATTCAGCTTTGGGATCACAGAAAACCCAGGAATGAGCGAATTCCCAAAAACCCCAAAATTCCCCAAATTCCCACAGAAAAAATCCAAAATTTTGGCCAAACTTCAACCCCCCAACCCTTGGGAAAAGGCAGGAACGCTCCCAGAATTCTCAGAATTCCCAAAATTCCCCAAAACTCCCCAAAACTCCCCAAATTCCCACAGAAAAAATCCAGGATTTCAACCCCCAACCCTGGGGAAAAGGCAGGAATGCTCCCAGAATTCCCAAAATTCCTGGAATTCCCAGGGAATGGAGATTTGGGATCATGGAAAACCCAGGAATGAGCAAATTCCCAAAATTCCCAGTATAGGAATTCCCAGGAAATTCAGCTTTGGGATCACAGAAAACCCAGGAATGAGCGAATTCCCAAAAACCCCAAAATTCCCAAATTCCCACAGAAAAATCCCAGGATTTTGGGTCAAACCCAACCCCCAACCCTGGGGACAAGGCAGGAACGCTCCCAGAATTCTCAGAATTCCCAAAATTCCCCAAAACTCGCCAAAACTCCCCAAATTCCCACAGAAAAAATCCAGGATTTCAACCCCCAACCCTGGGGAAAAGGCAGGAATGATCCCAGAATTCCCAAAATTCCTGGAATTCCCAGGGAATGGAGATTTGGGATTGTGGGGAAACTGGGAATGAGGGAATTGTGGGAATTTTCAATGTGGGAATGGGGAAATTCCCAGGAAATTCAGCTTTGGGATCACAGAAAACCCAGGAATGAGCGAATTCCCAAAAACCCCAAAATTCCCACAATTCCCACAGAAAAAATCCAAAATTTTGGCCAAACTTCAACCCCCCAACCCTTGGGAAAAGGCATGAATGCTCTCAGAATTCCCAAAATTCCCCAAACCTCCCCAAATTCCCACAGAAAAAATCCAGGATTTCAACCCCCAACCCTGGGGACAAGGCAGGAATGATCCCAGAATTCTCAGAATTCCCAAAATTCCCAAAATTCCCGGAATTACCCCGAATTCCTGCAGGATTTTCAGCTGCAGCTGGTTGACTCTGCGCCGAGCTCCTTCCATCTGCTCCTCCAGGGAAATCCCAGGATTTCGGCTGTGCAGCTCCTCCAGCCGCTGGGGAAGGAAAAATTCCCAAAATTCCCCAATATTCCCAGAATTCCTGAGCCTGGGAATGCCAGCCTGGCAGCCCCAGGGATTTGGGAAAAGTTGGGAGAGGTTTTTCCCACTTTTTCCACTTTTTTCCCATTTTTTTTCCCAATTTTTCTCCCTTTTTTCCTGATTTTTTCCTATATTGTTCTTCTTTGTTCACTTTTTTCTTCTCTTTTTCCCCACTTTTTCTCTCTTTTTCCCAATTTTTCCTACATTCCCTCTCTTTTCCCCTCTTTTTCCACTTTTTTTCCCTCTTTTCTCCCCGTTTTTTTCACTTTTTCTCTCTTTTTTCCCAATTTTTTCCTATATTCCCTCTCTTTTTGCCTCTTTTTTTCCTGTATTCTCTCTCTTTTTTGGGGAAAAAAGGGAGAAAAAAGGGGAAAAAGAAGGGAAAAAAGGAGAAAAAAAGAGGGAATAAAGAGGAAAAAGAGGGAAAAAGAGAGGGGAAAGGGGAAAAAGAGAAAAGGGGGAAAAAGGGAAAAAAAGAGGGAATAAAGAGAGAATAAAGAGGAAAAAGAAGGAAAAAATGGGGGAAAAGGGGAAAAAAGGGTGAAAAAAGGGGAAAAAAAGAGGGAATAAAAGAGTAAAAAGAGGGGAAAAGGGGGGAGAAAAGGGAAAAAAAGAGGGGGAAAAAGGAGAAAAAAGGAAAAAAAGGGGAAAAAAGGGGGAATAAAGAGGAAAAAGAGAGGAAAAAATGGGGGGAAAAGGGGAAAAAAGAGGGGAAAAGGGAAAAGGGGGGTAAAAAAGGGGAAAAAAGAAGAAAAAGAAGGAAAAAATGGGGGGAAAAGGGGAAAAAAGAGGGGGGAAAAGAGAGAAGAAAGAGGAAAAAGGATGAGAAAAGAAGGGAAAAAAGAGGGGAAAAAAGAGGGAGAAAAAGGGGAAAAAGAGGGGAAAAAGAGGGGAAAAAGAGGGGAAAAAGAGGGGAAAAAGAGGGGAAAAAGAGGGGAAAAAGGGGAAAAAGGAAAGAAAAGGGGGAAGAAAGGGGGAAGAAAGGGAAGAAAGGAAGAAAGGGAAGAAAGGAAGAAAGGAAGAAAGGGGGAAGAAAGGGGGAAGAAAGGGGGAAGAAAGGGGGAAGAAAGGGGGAAGAAAGGGGGAAGAAAGGGGGAAGAAAGAGGAAAAAAGGGGGAAAAAGGGGGAAAAAAGGGGAAAAAGGGGAAAAAGAAGGGAAATGGAGAAAAAAGGAAAAAAAACCGAGGGAATAAAGAGGAAAAAGAGGGAGAAAATTGGGGAAAAAGGGGAAAAAGAGGGAAAAAATTGGGGAAAAAAGGGGAAAAAGAAGGAAAAAATGGGAGAAAAGAGGGGAAAAGGGAAGAAAAGATGGAAAAAAGTGGGAAAAGTGGGAAGGATTTGGGATGTTCCCACCTGGAGCTCAGCCTCCTCCTGGCGCAGCATGTTCCGCAGGATCTGAGCAGCGTGCTTCTGAACCTCGGGGTCCTGCAATTCCAGAGGTTTGGGAATTTGGGAATTTGGGAATGGGATTGGGATTGGGGATGCTTCTGAACCTCGGGGTCCTGAAATTCCAGAGGTTTGGGAATTTGGGAATGTGGGAATGGGATTGGGATTTGGGAATGGGAATGCTTCTGAACCTCGGGGTCCTGCAATTCCAGAGGTTTGGGAATAATGGGAATGGGATTGGGATTTGGGAATGGGAATAATGGGAATGGGGATGCTTCTGAACCTCGGGGTCCTGAAATTCCAGAGGTTTGGGAATTTGGGAATGTGGGAATGTGGGGATGCTTCTGAACCTCGGGGTCCTGCAATTCCAGAGGGAATGTGGGAATGGGATTGGGATTTGGGAATATGGGAATGGGGATGGGATTGGGAATGGGGATGGGGATGCTTCTGAACCTCGGGGTCCTGGGAGTGAAGATTTGGGAATTTGGGAATATGGGAATGGGGATGGGAATATGCGAATATGGGAATATGGGAATGCTTCTGAACCTCAGGATCCTGGAATTCCAGAGGGAATGAGAGAATGTGGGAATAGTGGGAATGGGAATGGGAATGGGATTAGGAATGGCAATGGGGATGCTTCTGAACCTCGGGGTCCTGGGAGTGCAGAGATTTGGGAATTTGGGAATTTGGGAATATGGGAATGGGATTGGGGATGGGGATGGGGATGCTTTGAACCTCGGGGTCCTGAAATTCCAGAGGGAATGTGGGAATGATGGGAATATGGGGATGGGGATGCTTCTGAACCTCGGGGTCCTGGGATTGGGAATGTGGGAATGAGGGAATGGGAATGGGGATAATGGGAATGGGATGGGGATGCTTCTGAACCTCAGGATCCTGGGATTGCGGATTTGGGAATGTGGGAATGATGGGAATGATGGGGATAATGGGGATAATGGGGATAACGGGAATGGGAATGGAATGGGAATGCAAATGGGGATGGGAATGGGGATAATGGGAATAACGGGAATTACAGGAACGGGAATGGGGTGGGAATGGGAATGGGATGGGAATGATGGGAATGATGGGAATGGAAATGGGGATGGAATGGGAATGGGAATGGGAGTGGGAATAATGGGAATAATGGGAATAATGGGAATGGGGATGGGAATGGAATGGGAATCACCCTTGGGAATGGGGAATCAACCTCAGGAATGGGCCTCAGGAATCACCTTTGGGAATGAGGAATGAAAGACCCTTGGGAATTGGGAATGAACCCTGGGAATGGGCTTGGGAATGAGGAATGAGCCTCAGGGACCATCCTAAGGAATTCCCCTGAGGAATGAGGAATCAGCCTTGGCAATGAGGAATCTCCCTCGGGAATCACCCTCTGGAATGAGGAATGACTTTTGGGAAGAGCCAGGGCCAGGGTGGGATTTGGGATTGATCCAGGAAGGGATTTTGGGATTGCCCAGGGGGATTTGGGATTTCCTGTGGGAATTTTGGGATCTCCTGAGGGAATTCTGGGGTCCCATTAGGGAACTTTGGGATTTCCTAAGGGAATTTTGGGATCTCCTGAGGGAATTCTGGAATCCCATGAAGGGATTTTGGGATTTCCTGAGGGAATTTTGAGATTCCTTGATAGAATTTTGGGATTTCCTGAGGGAATTTTGAGATTCCTTGAGGGAATTTTGGAATTCCCTGTGGGAATTTTGGGGTTTTTGATGGAATGTTGGGATTTCCTGATGGAATTTCGGGATTTCCTGATGGAATTTCGGGATTTCCTGAGGGAATTTTGGGATTTCCTGAGGGAATTTTGAGATCCCATTATGGAATTTTGGGATTTCCTGAGGAATTTCGGGATCTGCCAATGGAATTTCAGGATTCCCTCATGGAATTTCGGGATCTGCTGATGGAATTTTGGGATCTCCAGATGGAATTTTGGGATTTCCTGATGGAATTTTGGGATCTCCTGATGGAATTTTGGGAATTCCCGATGGAATTTTGGGATTTTTGATGGAATTTCAGGATTCCCTGATGGAATTTCAGGATCTCCTGATGGAATTTTGGGAATTCTGGTCTCACCTGCAGCGGTTTGGGGTCGGTGATCCTCTGCTGGGCAATTCCTTGAGCGAATCCCGAATTTTCCGAGTCCTGCTGGGGAATTCCAGGAATTCCAGGAATTCCCACGGATCCAGGGGGAGGAGAGCCCAGCAGGGTCAGAGCCACGTAAGCTCCAGCTGGAAAAAATGGGAATTTGGGAATGTGGGAAAGTGGGAAATTAGGGAAAAGGGGAGAAAAAATGAGGAAAATGGGGAGGAGAAGGAATTCCAGGGAAAATTTAGGATTTGGGAATGAGGGAAGAGAGAAATTTGGGAAAAGGGGAAAAAAATAGAGGAAAATGAAAGTGAGAAGGAATTCCAGGGAAAATTTGGGATTTGGGAATGAGGGGAGGGAGAATTTTGGGAAAAGGGCAAAAAAAATAGAGGAAAATGAAGGTGAGGAGGATTTTCAAGGAGAATTTCTGAGGAAAAACTTCCAGGAAAAATTTTAAGGAAAAATTTCCAGGAAACATTTCAAGGAAAAATAGGGATGAAAAGGATTTCCTGGAAAAATTTGGGGAAAATGGGGATAGAAACAGTTCCAGGAAAAATTTGGGAAAAGAGAGTTTTGGGATTTCTGGGAAAAGTTTGGGGAAAGGGGGTGAGAAGGATTTCCGGAAAAAAATTCCCAAAAAAAAATTTCGGGAAAAGATTCTGGGAGAAATGGTGGTGAGAAGGATTTCCAGGGAAAAATTTGGGAATTTTGAGAGTTCCTGGGAAATTTGGGGAAATTCCAGGGAAAGAGTTCCAGGAAAAACTTAATCGATTTCCTGGAAAAATTTGGGAAAAGGGGGTGGAAATATTCCCAAAGAATTCCCAAAGGACGTGAATGGAAATTCCTTTCCCTCTTTTCATGGGAATGGGAAGAGAATTCCTGGGAATTTTGGAGAAATTTTGGGGAAATTTTGGGGAAAAATGCCTGGAAAAACTTAATGGATTTCCTGGAAAAAACTGGGAAAAAGGGGTGGAAACATTCCCAGGATTTCCCACTGAATTCCCTGGGAATTTTGGGGAAACTCCAGGGAACTTCCAGGGAAAAATTCCAGAGAAATTTTGGGGAAATTCCATGGAAATTCCAGGGACAATTCCATACTCACACTTGATGAGTTTCACCACCTCCAGGTGGGAGCTGTTGGTCACCATCGTCCCATTCACCTGGAAAAACAGGGAAAAACTTGGGAAAAAGGGCAGAAAATGGGAATTTTCCCGCGGAATGTGGGGAGAAAGGGATTTGGGAATTTTGGGAATGAGATTTGGGAAAAAAACAGGGAAAAACGAGCAGAAAATGGGAATTTTCCTCAGGAATGTGGGGTGAAAGGGAATTGGGAATTTTGGGAATGGGATTTGGGGATTTTGGGATTTGGGAATTTTGGGAATTGGGAATTTTGGGAATGGGATTTTTTTGGAATTTGGGGAATTTGGGGAATGGGATTTGGGAATTTTGGGAATTTTGGCAATTTGGGGAATTTTGGGAATTTTGGGAATGGGATTTTTTGGGAATTTTGGCAATTTTGGGAACGGTATTTGGGAAATTTGGGAATTTTGGGAACAGGATTTTTTGGGAATTTTGGGAACTCCCACCTTGACGATCCGGTCGCCCTCCTGCACTCCTGCCCTCATTGCAGCTCCACCTGGAATTTGGGGAAAAAACCTTGGAATTAGGTTTGGCCCCAAAATTCCTCATCCCAAAATTGGGGTTGGATTTTCTCCCACATTTTCCCCACATTTTTGCCCCAATTTTCCTCACATTTCCCCCTACATTTTCTCCCCCATTTGCTGCCACTTTCTCCCAGTTTTCCACACATTTTCTCCCACAGTTTTTTCACCATTTTCCTCACATTTCCCACCCATTTTCGCCCCCATTTTCCTCACATTTCCTGCCATTTTCTCCCTCAGTTTCCCCCACTTTCTCCTTCAGTTTTCCCCCATTTTCTCCCTCAGTTTCCCCCACTTTCTCCCTCAGTTTTTCCCCATCTTCTCCCTCAGTTTCCCCCATATTCTCCCTCAGTTTCCCCCATTTTTCCCTCAGTTTTCCCCATCTTCTCCTCAGTTTTTCCCCCATTTTCTCCCTCAGTTTCCCCACTTTCTCCCTCAGTTTTCCTGCCATTTTCTACCTCAGTTTCCCCCATTTTCTCCCTCAGTTTTCCCCCATTTTCTCCCTCAGTTTCCCCCACTTTCTCCCTCAGTTTCCCCATATTCTCCCTCAGTTTCCCCATTTTTCCCTCAGTTTTTCCCCATCTTCTCCCTCAGTTTCCCCCACTTTCTCCCTCAGTTTTTCCCCATCTTCTCCCTCAGTTTTTCCCCATTTTCTACCTCAGTTTTCCCCCATTTTCTCCCTCAGTTTTTCCCCATCTTCTCCCTCAGTTTCCCCCATTTTCTCCCTCAGTTTTCCCACCATTTTCTCCCTCAGTTTTCCCACCATTTTCTCCCTCAGTTTTCCCCCATTTTCTCCCTCAGTTTTCCCCATTTCTCCCTCAGTTTTCCCCCATTTTCTCCCTCAGTTTTTCCCCATTTTCTCCCTCAGTTTTCCCCCATTTTCTCCCTCAGTTTCCCACCATTTTCTCCCTCAGTTTCCCACCATTTTCTCCCTCAGTTTCCCACCATTTTCTCCCTCAGTTTCCCACCATTTTCTCCCTCAGTTTTCCCCCATTTTCTCCCTCAGTTTTCCCCCATTTTCTCCCTCAATTTCCCACCATTTTCTCCCTCAGTTTTCCCCCATTTTCTCCCTCAATTTCCCACCATTTTCTCCCTCAGTTTTCCCCCATTTTCTCCCTCAGTTTCCCGCCTTTTTCTCCCTCATTTTTCCCCATTTTCTCCCTCAATTTCCCACCATTTTCTCCCTCATTTTTCCCCATTTCTTCCCTCAGTTTCCCACCATTTTCTCCCTCAGTTTTCCCCCATTTTCTCCCTCAGTTTCTCCCTGATTTTCCTCACATCTCCCCCCCATTTCCCCCCACAGTTTCCCACCATTTTGCCCCCATTTCCTCACATTTTCCCCATTTTCTCCCTCAGTTTTCCCCATTTTCTCCCTCAGTTTTCCCCCATTTTCTCCCTCAGTTTTCCTCCATTTTCTCCCTCAGTTTCCCACCATTTTCTCCCTCAGTTTTCCCACCATTTTCTCCCTCAGTTTTCACCCATTTTCTCCCCCATTTCCCTCACATTTCCCCCCCATTTTCCCCCACACTTCCCTATTTTCTCCCTCAGTTTCCCACCATTTTCCCCTCAGTTTCCCCGTTTTCTCCCAGTTTCCTACCATTTCTCCCCATTTCCCTCATTTCCCCCATTTTCCCCCACACTTCCCCCTATTTTCTCCCTCAGTTTCCACCATTTTCCCCCTCAGTTTCCCCCATTTTCTCCCAGTTTTCTACCATTTTCTCCCCCATTTCCCTCACATTTCCCCATTTTCCCCACACTTCCCTATTTTCTCCCTCAGTTTTCCCCATTTTCTCCTCAGGTCTCCCACCATTTTCCCCCAAGTTTCCCTGATTTTCTCCCCATTTCCCTCACATTTCCCCCCACATTTCCCTCACATTTCCCCCCCATTTTCCCCCACAGTTTTCCCGCCATTTTCTCCCTCACACCATCCCTGTGTCCCTCCCGTGTCCATCCCTGTGTCCATCCCATGTCCATCCCGTGTCCACCCCGTGTCCACCCCGTGTCCACCCCGTGTTCTCTCACCTGGCCGCACGCTCTGCACCAGCACCACACGGTCTCCGCTGACAGTGAAGCCGAAGCCATGCTGGTCGCGCTGGATGATCACACAGCGCTGAACCAGCCCTGGGGGACAGGAAATTCCTGAATTCCCAGGGAAAATTCCCAAATTCCCAGGGAAAAACATGGAATTCCCAAGAAAAAGTACGGAAATCCCAGGGAAAAACCAGAATTCCCAGGGAAAAGACCAGAAATCCTGAGGAAAAACCCCAAATTGCTGAGGAAAAACCCAGAAATCTTGAGAAAAGAACCAGAATTCCCTGGGAAAAGCCCAGAATTCCCAAGGAAAAACCCAGAATTCCCAAGAAAAAGAGCCACAATGCCCAAAGATGATCACACAGTGCTGAACCAACCCTGGGGGACAGGGAATTCCTGAATTCCTGGGAAATGTCCAGAATTCCCAGGGAAATGTCTGGAATTCCCGAGGAAAGGCATGGAATTCCCAAGGAAAAGTCCAGAATTCCTGAGAAAAGGGCCGGAATTCTCAGGGAAAAGCCCAGAAATCTTGAGAAAAGCCCAGAATTCCCAAGGAAAAGCCCATCATTCTCACGGAAAATTCCCAAATTCCCGAAGAACAGGGCTGGAATTCCCAAGGAAAAGCCCAGAATTCCCAAAGAAAAGATCTGAATTCCTGAGGAAAAGCCCAGAATTCCCAGGAAATTCCTGGAATTCCCGAGGAAAAGCCAAGAATTCCCAAGGAAAAGCTCAAGATTCCTGAGGAAACTCCCGGAATTCCCAAGGAATCGCTCAGAATTCCCAAGAAAACCCCAGAATTCCCAAGGAAACTCCTGGAATTTCAAAGAAAACCCCAGAATTCCCAAGAAAAGCCCAGAATTCTCATGGAAAATTCCCAAATTCCCAAAGAACAGGGCTGGAATTCCCAAGGAAAACCCCAGAATTCCCAGGAAAAGCCCAGAATTCCCAGGAAATTCCCAAAATTCCCACCTGTGGGGTCGGCAGCATCCGCAGGCTGCCGGAGGTGAGCCGGAGAGCTGCGGGAATCCAGCAGGGAGGAGGAGAGGTTGCTCAGCCTGGAGAGAGGAAAAAATTGGGAATAAAATCATCCCAGAATCCCAAAATTCCCAAAAATCCCAAAATCCCGGAGTTCCCAACGCTGGGAATGAGAACAGGATCAGTGAGATCCCAAGAAAATTCTGGGAATTTTGAGGAATTTGTGGAGGATTTGATGGAGAATTTTGTTTTATTTGGAATTTTGTGGTGAATCCAAATCTTTCTGAGGATTTTTCCTTTTTTCCAGGAGGAAATTCCCGGAAATTCCCAAGAAAAATCCCTAAAAAATCCCCCAAAACAACAAAAAAATCCCCAAAATCCCAAAATCCTCAAAAATCACAAAAAAATCCCAAAATCACAACAAAATCCCAAAACTCCAAAAAAATCCCCCAAAAAATAAAAAAAAAATCCAAAAAAATCCCCAATCCCAACACAACCCCAAAAAAATCACCTAAACTTTTTTCTAAAATGCCCAAAGAATCCCCCAAAAAATCCCCCAAAAATCCCAAAACAATTCGCAAAAAATTTTTTTTTGAATCCCCAAGAAAATTTTTTAAAAACCCTGAAAATCCCAAAACAATCCTCAAAAAATCCCAAAATAATCCTCCAAAAATCCCATTTTTCCCCATTTTCCATCCCCTTTTCCCCCAGACCATTCCCAGCTAATTCCAGATTATCCCAGATTATCCTGCAGACACCACAGGGTCACCTTTGCTCACAAAAATCTCCAAATTTTTCCATCTTTTCCCCAAAAAAATCCCCAAAACAATCCCACAAAAAATCCCAAAAAATTCCACAAAGAAATCAACAAAAAATCCACAAAAAATCCACAAAAAATCCACAAAAAATCCACAAAAAATCCACAAAAAATCCACAAAAAATCCACAAAAAATCCACAAAAAATCCACAAAAAATCCACAAAAAATCCACAAAAAATCCACAAAAAATCCCCCAAAAATCAAAAAAAAAATTTTTAAAAATCCCCAAACAATCCCCACAAAACCCCAAAATCCCCCAACATTTTTTTTAAAACTAAAAAAAAATCCACAAAAATCCCCCAAAAAATCCAAAAAAATCCTCAAAAAATCCCAAAAAATCCCCAAAAAAATCCCCAAATTCTGGGATTTGCAGCATCATTTGGGATGTTTTTCCCTAAAAAACGTAATTTTAGAAATCCCAAAATCCACATTTTGGAAAATCCCGAATTTCCCATCCCCCCAGGGCAGCTGGGGATTAACAAAGCTATAAAAAGCTTTTAATTGGGATTAATTAAAGCTCCTTAATTAATTCATTAACTCGGGGAGGTCAAGGAGCTGCAATTCCAATTCCAGTTTGCATTTCTTGGATCCCAAAAAATGAGAAAATCCCAAATTTTCCTGAAGATTTCAGGTGTAAAAATGTTGGGTTTGGAGAGAAAATTCCAAATTCTGGAATTGATTTTTGGGGATTTTTGGGGAAATTTGGGGTTTTTTATTTCCAATTCCAAAGCAAATTTGCATTTTCCGGATCCCAAAAAATGAGAAAATCCCAAATTTTCCTGAAGATTTCAGGTGTGAAATGGTTGGTTTGGAGAGAAAAATACAAATTCTGAAATTGGGAATTGATTTTTGGGGATTTTAGGGATTTTTGGGGAAATTTGGGATTTTTTATTTCCAATTCCAATTCCAGTTTGCATTTCTTGGATCCCAAAAAATGCAAAAATCCCAAATTTTCCTGAAGGTTTGAAATGGTTGGTTTGGAGAGAAAATTCCAAATTCTGGAATTGATTTTTGGGGATTTTTGGGGAAATTTGGGGTTTTTTATTTCCAGGTTTGGGAAGGAAAAACCTAAAAAAATGGGATGAGGGAAGAAGGTGGGGAAAGGGAAAAGAATTTTAGGAAAAATTGGGGGAAAATGGGAAAAAAATGGGGAAAAAATTGGGGAAAAAATGGGGAAAATTTTGGGAAAAAATGGAAAAAAAAATTTGGGAAAAAATTGGAGAAAATCCAGGAAAAACTGGGGGGAAAATGGGGAAAAAACAGGGGAAAAATTGGGAAAAAATGGGGAAAAAATGGGGAAAAAAATGGGGAAAAAATGGGGAAAAAATGGGGAAAAAATGGGGAAAAAATGGGGAAAAAATGGGGAAAAAATGGGGAAAAAATGGGGAAAAATGGGGAAAAAATGGGGAAAAATGGGGAAAAATTTCCATTTTCCAAGGTTTGGGATCACTGCTGGTTCTCACTGAAATCTCTTTTTCCATCTTTTCCCAAAATTTTGGGATTTCCAGCTGGAAATCCCACAGAAATTCAGGATAAATGGGTTTTTAAAAGGGGGAAAAGAGGGAAAAATCCAATTTTTCCACCATTTCTGAGCACTAAATTCCTTCCCAAAATACATTTGCAATTCCCAGCTGGAAAACTCCAGGAAAAAACGATAAAAAGAGGGAAAAATCTCATTTTTTCCACCATTTCTGAGCACTGAATTCCCTCCCAAAATATATTTACAATTCCCAGCTGGAAAACTCCAGGAAAAAACTATAAAAAGAGGGAAAAATCCCATTTTTTCCACCATTTCTGAGCACTGAATTTCTTCCCAAAACACATTTGCAATTCCCAGCTGGAAAATCCCACAGAAATTTGGGATAAATGGGTTTAAATTCAGGGAAAAATGGGGAAAAATCTCATTTTTTCCAACCATTTCTGAGCACAGAGTTCCTTCCCAAAACACATTTGCAATTCCCAGCTGGAAAATCCCAGAGAAATTCAGGATAAATGAGTTTAAAAAAAGGGGAAAAAGGAGAAAAATCCCATTTTTTCCACCATTTCTGAGCTCTGAATTCCTTCCCAAAATATATTTGCAATTCCCAGCTGGAAAATCCCACAGAAACCTGGGAAAAAAAACAGGATTTAGTTCAGGAAAAAAGGAGAAAAATCCCATTTTTTCCACCATTTCTGAGCACTGAGTTAATTCCCAAAATACATTTGCAATTCCCAGCTGGAAAATCCCACAGAAACCTGAGAAAAAACCAGGAATTAATTCAAAAAAACAGGAAAAAATCCCATTTTTTCACCATTTCTAACCACTGAATTCATTCCCAAAATACATTTGTAATTCCCAGCTGGAAAATCCTGGGAAAAAATGATAAAAATTGGGAAAAATCCCATTTTTTTCTCGTTTCTCTCCCAGTTTTTCCCGTTTTTTTCCAGCACTGGGAGCAGCCGCAGCCCCAGCAGGGAGGAAACTTCATGTTGCAATTCCAGCAGAAATCCCAAGGATTGGAATTCCTGGAATTCTCTCTGCCAGGAATGTGGGAAAGAGAGAATTCTGTGGGAATTCTGGGATTTTTTAATTGATTCGGGAATTAAATGTGGATAAATCATTTCATTTCCTGTGGGATTTTGGGATTTGGGGTGAGTTGGGATTTTGGGATTTTGGGATTTTGGGAATTTTTTGAGAAAAAAGATTTGATCCCCAAAAAAAATTCCCAGAAAAAAGATTTGATCCCCAGAAAAAAATCCCAGATAAAAGATTTGATTCAAAAACCCAGAAAAAAATATTTGATCCCAAAAATCCCAGAAGAAAGATTTGACCCCAAAAAATCCCAGAAAAAAAAATTTGGATCCCAAAAAATTGCAGAAAAAAATTGATCCCCAAAAAAAAATATTCCAGGAAAAAATATCTGATTTTAAAAAAAATCCCAGAAAAATATTTGATCCCAAAAAAATCCCAGATAAAAGATTTTATTAAAAAAATCCCAGAAAAATATTTAATCCCCAAAAAAATCCCAGAAAATATATTAGATCCCCCAAAAATCCCAGATAAAAGACTTGATCCCCAAAAAAAAATATTCCAGGAAAATATCTGATCCAAAAAAATATCCCAGAAAAAAAAAATTTGATCCCAAAAAAAAAAAAATCCCAGATAAAAGATTTGATTAAAAAAACTCAGAAAAAATATTTGATCCAAAAAAAAATCCCAGAAAAAAAATTTGATCCCAAAAAAATTGCAGAAAAAAAATTTGATCCCCAAAAAAATGTCCCAGAAAAAATATTGGATGCCAAAAAAAAAAAAAGTTCCCAGAAAAATAGTTGATCCCAAAAAAATCCCAGAAAAAATATTAGATTCCCAAAAAAAAATCCCAGAAAAAATATTTGATCCCAAAAAAAATCCCAGATAAAAGATGTGATTTAAAAAAAAATCCCAGAAAAAATTTGATCCCAAAAAAAATCCCAGAAAAAAATATTTGATCCCAAAAAAATCCCAGATAAAAGATTTGATTTTTAAAAATCCCAGAAAAACACCTGATCCCAAAAAAATCCCAGAAAAAGATTTGATTCCCAAAAAAATCCCAGATAAAAGATTTTATTCCAAAATATCAGATCCCAAAAATAAAAATCCCAAAAAATCCCAGGAAAAATCAGATCCCCCCAAAAAATTCAAAAAGATCTAATCCCAAAAAAAGATCCTAGGAAAAAAAAAATCTGACCCCAAAAATAAAAAAAACTAATCCCAAAAAAATCCCAGAGAAAAAATTTTATCCCAAAAAAGAAAAAAATCCTAGAAAACAAATCCAATCCCAAAAAGATCAAATCCCAAAAAAAAGCTCAGCAGGGATTAGGAAAATCCAGGGAAAATCCTTTGGGATTGAGGGAAAAACTGGGAATTCCATCATCATCACCATCCCACAGAATTCCTGACTTTTTCCACAAAAATTTGGGAATTTCATGGGAAAAACCTCCAGGAATTCCTCTGGAATTCCATCTTTCCTCAAGGAAAAAGGGGAAAAATAAATCTGGGATTTTCCAGCCTGGAAAACATTAACTTTTCGTCATTTTTGTGTCCTTTTTTCCCATTTTTTCCCTTTTTTCCCTTTTTTTTTTCCTTTTTCCCCACTTTTCCCCATTTTTTTGTCCTTTTTTCCCAGTTTTCCCCATTTTTTTGTCCTTTTTTCCCACTTTTCCCCATTTTTTTGTCCTTTTTTCCCACTTTTCCCCATTTTTTTGTCCTTTTTTCCCACTTTTCCCCATTTTTTTGTCCTTTTTTCCCACTTTTCCCCATTTTTTTGTCCTTTTTTCCCACTTTTCCCCATTTTTTTGTCCTTTTTTCCCAGTTTTCCCCATTTTTTTGTCCTTTTTTCCCAGTTTTCCCCATTTTTTTGTCCTTTTTTCCCAGTTTTCCCCATTTTTTTGTCCTTTTTTCCCAGTTTTCCCCATTTTTTGTCCTTTTTTCCCAGTTTTTTGTCCTTTTTTCCCAGTTTTCCCCATTTTTTTGTCCTTTTTTCCCTTTTTTTCCCATTTTTTCCCCATTTTTTGTCCTTTTTTCCCATTTTTCCCCATTTTTTTGTCCTTTTTTCCCCTTTTTTTCCCCATTTTTTCCCCTTTTTCCCCCATTTTTTTGTCCTTTTTTCCCCTTTTTTCCCCATTTTTCCCATTTTTTCCCATATTTTCCCCCATTTTTTCCCATTTTTTCCCCTTTTTCCCCCATTTTTTTGTCCTTTTTCGCATTTTTTCCCATTTTTTCCCCTTTTTTCCCATTTTCTCCCCATTTTTTCCGGGAATTTCCCAAATTCCCGCTGGGAATTCCCAGCTCCCAGCCTTCCCCTCGGGCTAATGATTAACTCTGGAAAAGTGGGAAGTGGCAGAGCAGGTTTGGCAGCAATTCCGGGAATTCCTTATCCCCAGGGAACTTCATTTTCCCTTTTCTCCTCCAGAAAAACCACAGCTGGGAAGGAAAATCCATGGAATTTTCATGGAATTCTGCAGCTGGGAGGGATGTGGAATTTTTGGGGGATTTTTTTACCAGACATGGTTGGGATTGGTTGGAAATCCATGGGAAAAATGAGATTTTTATCCCAAAATTCCTAAATAAAATATTCCAGGGAATCCTGGAATTCTTTGGGATGGAAAATCCATGGAAAAAATGAGATTTTATCCCAAAAATCCTAAATAAAATATTCCAGGGAATCCTGGAATTCTTTGGGATGGGAAATCCATGGAAAAAATGAGATTTTATTCCAAAAATCCTAAAAAATATTCCAGGGAATCCTGGAATTCTTTGGGATGGGAAAAAAGCTCAAATCCCAGCAGGAATTCCCAAAATCCACAATTCCCTGGGAATTCTGCTCCTTTTCCCAGAAAATTCCCCAAATTCCTGGGGGAATTCAATATTTTTTAATGTTTCTTCAGTCTAGGAAAAAACCCTGGAATTTGGTGGGAAAATCATCCCAGTTTTTCCTGGAATTAAATCTTTTTTAATGTTTTCTCAGTCTGGGAAAAAAAAAAGCTGGAATTTTGGTGGGAAAACAATCTCCCAGGGCCAGAATTCCAAGTTTTTCACCCAAATCCAGGTGGGAATTGGAGGAGAGATCCCAATCCAGGAAGTCAGGAATTCTCCTCAGCCAAATTCCTAAATTTACCCCAAAAAAAGGGGGTTTTTTGAGAAAATTCCTCAAAAAAGCCCCAAAAATAAATAGGATTTTCCGAGGGTTTCTCCTGGACAGAATTCCTGAAATCATCCTAAAAATAAATGGGATTTTCCGTGTCCCCCATCCCAAGAAACCCCCAAAAACTGGGTGTTTTCCACCATAAATAAACCTGGAAAAAGACAATTCCCAGCGAGGGACATTGGAAAAATCCCAAAAATCAGAAAGATTTGGGATATTCATCCTCTCCACTCCCAAAATCCCAGAATTTCACCCCAAAATGCTGTTTTCAGGATGAGCTGAGCCCCTCCTGTTCCCAAAATCCCAGAATTTCACCCCAAAATCCCAGAATTTCACCCCAAATCCTTGTTTTTCCCCTCAGGAACGCACTGAGGGCTCTAGGCTGGGCTGAGTCCCTTCCCTGAACCCCCAGAGCCCCAAAATCTCAAAATTTCACCCCAAATCCCTGCAGGAATGAGCTGAGGGCTCCAGGTTGAGCTGAGCTCTCTGCCGTGAAGTCCCAGAGCCCCAAAATCCCTGAATTTCATCCCAAAATCCCTGAATTTCACCCCAAATCCCTGTTTATCCCCTCAGGAACGCACTGAGGGCTCTAGGCCGGGCTGAGTCCCTTCCCTGAACCCCCAGAGCCCCAAAATCCCAGAATTTCACTCCAAAACACTGCCGGGACGGGCTGAGGGCTCTAGGCTGAGCTGAGTCCCTTCCTCTGAACCCCCAGAGCCCCAAAATCCCTGAATTTCATCCTAAAATCCCTGAATTTCACCCCAAAACACTGCCGGGATGGGCTGAGGGCTCCAGGCTGAGCTGAGTCCCTTCCCCTGAACCCCTAGAGCCCCCAAAATCCCTGAATTTCACCCCAAAACGCTGCGGAAATGGGCTGAGGGCTCCAGCCTGAGCTGAGCTTTCTTTCCTGAACCCCTAGAGGCCCAAAATCCCAGAATTTCACCCCAAATCCCCTTTTTCCCCCCCTGAGGAATGAGCTGAGGGCTCCAGGCCAGGCTGAGCTCCTTTCCCTGAACCCCCAGAGCCCCAAAATCCCAGAATTTCACTCCAAATCCCGCGTTTTCCCCCTCAGAGCCGCGGCGGGAGCTCCACCCCGAGCCAAACCCCTTCCCCTTCCCCTAAATCCCAGAATTTCACCCCAAATCGCCGCTTTTCCCGAGGAACGCACTGAGGGCTCCAGGCCAGGCTGAGTCCCCTCCGTGAACCCGCAGAGCCCCAAAATCCCAGAATTTCACCCCAAAACACTGCCGGGACAGGCTGAGGGCTCCAGCCTGAGCTGAGCTACCTGCCCTGAACCCCCTGAGCCCCAAAATCCCAGAATTTCACCCCAAATCGCCGCTTTTCCCCCCAGTAATGCGCTGAGGGCTCCAGCCCGAGCTGAGTCCCTTCCCTGAACCCCCAGAGCCCCAAAATCCCAGAATTTCACTCCAAAATCCCAGAATTTCACCCCAAAACCCTTCATGAATGGGCTGAGGGCTCCAGCCTGAGCTGAGCTCCCTCCCTGAACCCCCTGAGCCCCAAAATCCCAGAATTTCACCTCAAATTCCCGTTTTTCCCCTAAGGAACGCCGTGAAGGCTCCAGCCCGGGCTGAGCTCCCTCCCCGAACCCGCAGAGCCCCGAAATCACAGCTTTTCGCCCCAAAATCACAGCTTTTCACCCCAAATCCCCTCAGAGCCACGGCGGGCGCTCCCTTCCTCCTCAAACCCCTTCCCCTAAATCCCAGAATTTCACCCCAAAACACTGTAGGAATAGGGTGGAGGGACCAGGCCGGGCTGAGCCCCCTCCATGAACCCCCTGAGCCACAAAATCACAGCTTTTCGCCCCAAAATCACAGCTTTTCACCCCAAACCCCGCGTTTTCCCCTCAGACCGCGGCGGTCGCTCCCTCCCTCCTCAAACCCCTTCTCCTTCCCCTAAATCACAGAATTTCACCCCAAAACACTTGCAGCAATGAGCTGAGGGCTCCAGGTCGGGCTGAGCTCCCTCCATGAACCCGCAGAGCCCCAAAATCACAGCTTTTCGCCCCAAACCTCCATTCCTCCCCTCAGAGCCGCGGCGGTCGCTCCCCCCGAGCCAAACCCCTTCCCCTTCCCCTAAATCCCAGAATTTCACCCCAAAACACTGCAGGAATAGGGTGGAGGGTCCAGGTCGGGCTGAGCCCCCTCCATGAACCCCCTGAGCCCCGAAATCACAGCTTTTCGCCCCAAAATCACAGCTTTTCACCCCAAACCTCCATTCCTCCCCTCAGAGCCGCGGCGGGCGCTCCCTCCCTCCTCAAACCCCTTCCCTTTCCCCTAAACCCCCAAATCCCCCCAAGCCCCTCTCCCCCTCCCCAGCGGGCTCCCCTCATACCTGTCCGGGGCCTGCGGAGGCCGCACGCTCATGGTGCTGCTCGCTCAGGGCGCCCCGAGCCGCCGCCGCCCCGCTCCGGCCGGCCCCGGCAGCATCCCCGGCGGCTCGGGGGGCCCGGCTGGCCCGGCTCAGCCCCCCGGCTGGTCCCGGTGAGCCCCCCGGGAGCCCCGAGGAGCGGTTCGGTGCCGGCCCGGCCCGGCTGGGCTGCCCGCTGCCGCCGCCCCGCCCGCCGAGGGAGAGGCCTGCAGGCCGAACCCAATCCCCGGGCTCGCCCGGCCCACCGCCCCGCACACCGCCCGGCACACCGCCCCGCACACCGCCCGGCCGCGGGGATGGGCTGCGGGGGCGAGAGGGGACCGCGGGGACACGGCCGGGACAGGGCTGGGGCAGGGCTGGGGCAGGGCAGGGACAGAGCGGGGGCAGGGCAGCGACAGCGGGGATACTGTGGGGACAGTGAGGGGACAGTGAGGGGGGACAGCGGAGACTGAGGGGGGACAGCGGGGGCAGGGCAGGGACAGAGCGGGGCAGGGCAGCGACAGTGAGGATACTGCGGGGACAGTGAGGGGGACAGGGCTGGGACACGGCGGGGACAGTGCGGGGACAGCGGGGATACTGCGGGGACACGGCAGGGACAGCGGGGGGACAGTGGGGATACTTGGGGACACGCAGGGGACAGCGGGGGGACAGCGGGGATACTGCAGGGACAGGGCAGGAACAGGGCAGGGACAGAGCGGGGACAGGGCCGGGACAGTGCAGGGACAGTGAGGGGGGACACACAGAGTGACCTCGGGGGGGGGACAGCGGGGACAGTGAGGGTAGGACAGCGGGGACAGGGCGGAGGGACAGCGGGGACACAGGGGACAGCGCGGTTGGGGGTACAGGGTGATCTCTTGGTGTGGGGGACAGCGGGGACAGCGAGGGGGGACATGGAGAGTGACCCCGGGGTGTTGGGGACGCTGGGTACACCGGCGGGGGGACAGCGGGGACACTGCGGGGACACCGAGGGGGGACGGGGAGAGTGCCCGGGGGGGTGGGACAGTGGGGACACTGAGGATTTGGGGGTACAGGGTGACCTCGGGGTGGGAGGGACAGCGGGGACACTGAGGGGACAGTGAGGGGGGGACAGGGAGAGTGACCCCTGGTGTGGGGGACAGCGAGGGGACACCGGGGAGGACACACAGAGTGACCTTTGGTGTCGGGGACAGCAGGGACAGCGTGGGGGACACGGAGAGTGACTTCGGGGTGAGGACAGCGGGGACAGGGCGGGTTTGGGGACAAAGGGTGACCTCTGGACATGTGGACACTGGGGACAGTGTGGATTTAGGGGACACAGAGTGACCTTTTGACATGGGGACAATGGGGACAGTGTGGGTTTGGGGACACCCATGGGGACAGCGTGGATTTAGGGACAGAGTGACATTTGGACATGGGGACACTGGGACAATGTGGATTTAGGGACACCCGTAGGGACAGCGAGGATTTGGGGACACCCAGCCGGACTTGGGGTCCCACTCCCCCATGGGGACAGCGTGGATTTGGGGACACCCATGGGGACAATACAGATTTGGGGACACCCAGCTGGATCTGGGGACAGCCATGGGGATTTGGGGACAGCCCAAACCTCGCCCGGCTCTGTCCCCACGGGTGCCGCGAGCAGAAGCCACCGGCGTCCCCAAAAAGACACCCAAAACCCCAAAAAGGACCCCAAAAAGGGACCCCAAAAATCCCCAAAGAGGACCCCAAAAACCCCAAAAAGAACCCCAAAAAGACCCCAAAAAGGACCCCAAAAAGGACCCCAAAAAGGACCTCAAAAGGGACCCCCAAAAACCCCAAAAGGGACCCCGAAAGGCTCCTCCCTCCCCGGCCCGGAGATTCCCGGAGTGCAAAACCACAGAGAAGTGAAAATGAAAATGAGGATTTTCCGGGAATCTCCAGGAATGAGGAAGTGAGCGGCGGGCGGGGAATCCCAAATATCCCCAAAGAACCCCAAATAATAACCCCAAATCCCAAATAATAACCCCAAATCCCAAATCCTGCTGCTCCAGGGTCACAGCAGATTTTGGGGTGAATCCCAAATAACCCCAAATCCCAAATATCCCCAAATCACAAATAATATCCCCAAATATCCCCAAATCCCAAATAAAAACCCCAAATCCCAAATAATAACCCCAAATCCCAAACCCCAAATAATAACCCCAAATCCCAAATCCTGCTGCTCCAGGGCCACAGCAGATTTTGGGGTGAATCCCAAACAACCCCAAATCACAAATAACCCCAAATCACAAATAATATCCACAAATAAACCCAAACCCCAAATAATATGCCCAAATAACCCCAAACCCCAACTAATAACCCCAAATCCCAAATCCTGCTGCTCCCAGGGCTGCACCAGCTTTTGGGGTGAATCCCAAATAACCCCAAATCCCAAATAATAACCCCAAATCCCAAATAACCCCAAACCCTGCTGCTCCAGGGCCACAGCAGATTTTAGGGTGAATCCCAAATATTCACAAATCCAAAATCCCAAATCCTGCTGCTCCCAGGGCTGCACCAGATTTTGGGGTGAATCCCAAATCTGAAATCCCAAATCCCAAATCCTGCTGCTCCCAGAGCCACAGCAGATTTGGGTGAATCCCAAATCTGAAATCCCAAATCCCAAAAACCCCCAAATCTCCGAACCCAAGTCCCACCCTGGAGCTTTTCCAGCTCTGGGATTTGGGATTTTTTGGGATTTGGACGAAGCCACCTCCATCCCCTAATCCCAAATCCCCAAATCCTCAAAGCTCCTTTGGGATTTTCCTTTGGGATTTCCCCAAATCCTCTCTGAGAGGGAAGGGCTGGGGAGGGGAAAATGGGAAATTGGGGAAAAATTGGGAAAAAATGGGGAAAATTGGGGAAAATTGGGGAAATTAGGGAATTGGGGGGAAATGGGGGAATTGGGGAAAATGGGGAAAAATTGGGAAAAGCGGGAAAACTAGGGAATCGGGGGGAAAGTGAGGAATCAGGGAAAATGGGGAAATTGGGGAAAATTGGGAAAAAATGGGAAAATTAGGGAATTGGGGGGAAATTGGGAAATCAGGGAAAATGGGGGAATTTGGAGAAATGGGAAAATTGGGGGAATTGAGGAAAATGTGGGAATTGGGAAAAATTGGGAAAATGAGGGAATTGGGGGAAATTGGGGAAATTGGAGAAAATTGGGGAAAATTGGGGGAAATTTGGAAAATTAGGGAATTGGGGGAAATGGGGAAATTGGGGAAAATTGAGAGAATTGAAGAAAATGGGGAAATTGAGAAAATTGAGGAAAACGTGGGAATTGGGGAAAATTGCAAAAAATGGGAAAACCAGGGGAAATTGGGAAAAATGGGGAAATCAGGGAATTGGGGGAAATTGGGGAAAGTGGGGAAAATGTAGGAAAATGGGAAAATCAGGGGAAATTGAGGAAAATGTGGGAAATTGGGGGAAAATGGAGAAAATGCAGGAATTTGGGGGAAACTCAGCCATCCTAAATCCCAAATTTTGGGAAAACCTCCGAAAAACCCCAAATAAACAAAACCACAATTTTTGGGATTTGCAGCCAACCAGAGAATCCCGAATTCCCTTTTCCCAAAAAAACCATAAAAAACCCCAAAAAATCCACAGCAAACCTCTCTCTGTTAAAAGGTTTTTATTTAACTTTTTTTTTTTTTAATCTGAGGTAAAATACTTTTATTTCATCATTTTTTTTTATCCTTTTTTTCCATTTTTTTTTTCCTTTTTTTTTTTCTCAACTTCCATAACAAAATACGGAGCTATGGGATAACCCTGGAAAAAAAATATGTATATTATACATATATTTCTCTAACTTTCCATCATATATATATATAATATATATATGCAACCCTTTGTTTAATTTCTGTTTTGTTTTTTTTTTTTTTAATCTGAATTTATAAGAAATCGGAACTTCTAAAGGCACTGCACAAATGGAATTTTTTTTTTTTTTTTTTTTTTTTTTGTGGTTTTGTTTTATTTTGTTTTTTTTCCTCTACTTTACATCGTATTTACAAACATTTCCCGATCCCGAATTTGTTTTTTTCCCAGTGGAATTCCTGAGGATTCCAAAGCTGGGAAAAGATGGAAATTCTGGAAAAATTTTAAAATAAAAAAAATAATCACAAAATAAACCAAAAATCGCTATGGCTAAATATTTGCCTTAAAAGCACTAAAAAAAATCGAAATATTTTTTTCCTTTAAATTGGATTATTCAGCCCAGAAAAATTCCTGGTTTTTTTTATTTATTTTTTTCCAACCAGGATTTCAAAAATACAACAAATAATAATAAGAGAGAAAAACCAACGGAAAAACAGCTTAAAAAAACCCCAAAAAATCATAATTATGGAATAAATAAAAAATCCAGAACAACCCTGAGGAAATTCCCATTAATGCTGTTGGATTTTTCCTCCTCTCGGATTTGGGATTTCCGATGGAAAAAAAAATCCCAAAATTTAAAATAAATTCCCCCTGAGGTTGTCCTGGTAAAGTATTTATAAATTTTTTTTGTAATTTTTTTAAATTATTTTTTAATTTTTTTTTTCCTAAGGATTTTTTTGCTACGTAAATAAAAAAAAAAAGCGAAATAAAACCTGCCAGGAACGGGAAAATGCTCCGGGAGTTCTCCAACCAGCCAGGGGAGAATTCCAACATTCCCAACTGCCCGAGGGATTTCTGTTTGGTTTCTCATTTTTCTCTCCATTCATTCATTCATTTGGCACATCGGAATTTCAGGAGTTGATTTTTAACTCGAACTTCCTAATTTTTTTGGATTTTTTTTCCTTAATTTTTAAAGGTTTTTTTCTAAAATTTTCCTCGGATTTTTTCAATTTTAAATCCGTTTTTAGTCCTTTAAATCCATTTTTTTGCTAACCTTCACATCAATTTTTTTTCATTTAAATCCTTATTTTTACCAATCTCCAAATCCATTTTTTGTCCTTTAAATCCTTATTTTTACCATTCTCCAAATCCATTTTTTTTCCTTTAAATCCACATTTAAATCCTTATTTTTGCCATTCACCAAATCCTTTTTTTTCCTTTAAATCCACATTTTCACCATTCCTTAACTCCATTAAATTTTTCCTTTAACTCCAATAATTTTTTCCTTTAACTCCAATATTTTTTTCTTTCAACTCCAATAATTTTTTTCCTTTAACTCCAATAATTTTTTCCTTCAACTCCATTAATTTTTCCTTCAACTCCATTAATTTTTTCCTTAAATCCACCAATTTTTTCCTTTAAATCCAATTTTCCCCCAACATTCTTCACCCTCTTCCCATTATTCATTTCTATTTTTCCTTCCCTCCTCCTCTTCCTCCCGGGAATTCCGGAATTCCCAACTCTTCCAGCTCCATCCGGAATTCCCTGAACTTCTCCCACTTTTTATTTTTAATTTTTAAATTTTTAATTCTTTTTACAAAACCTCTCTCCAGCAGTGCAATGGATCAACAACATTCCCTCCCCAAAAATCCCAAATCCCAAACAATTTCCCCTTTAAAGCCCAAAAATTCCAACTCCTCCTGGGGGATTTTCGGCACTTGGATTTGGGATTTTCCCGGGAATTCCGGGAATTCCGGGCAAGGCCTCCTCGTGAGATTCCTGAGTTCATCCTCGCTCCCTCTCCGGGGTGGCAATTCTCATTTATTCCTCTTTTTTTTGGGATCATCCAGGTGGTTTTTCCCACCCTGATTTTGGTGGTTTTTCTCGGTTTTCTTTTCCTCCTCCACATTCCGAGAAATCCCGAATTCCCGCCAATCGTCCCTGCGGGGAATTCCGAGTTTGTTTTTTTATTTTTCCTCCCGAAAAATTCCCAAAATTTTGCGGAGAATCCTCGGGGAATCTTCGGCTTCCTCCTCCCTGCGTTTTTTTCCGAGCAAATCCTGGAAAATCCCTGAGGGATTCACCCCGGAGGCTAAGGAATTCATTCTGCAGCGCGGGGGAAAAAAAGCGGATTTACAGCGAGATTTGGGAATTTTCATCCCAAAAAAAAAAAACCCAAAATCCATGGAATCCAAGAATTCCCAGCGGAAAGTCCACGCGGGTTTTTTGTCGTGGTTTTTAATTATTTTTGTTTTTTTTTTTCTTTAAGGCATGAGTCAAGGTGAGAGGGGATCCGAAAAATCGGGAATTTTCCCGGGAATTCCGCCGTTCCCGCTCCGCAATCATTCCCAATCTTCCTCCCGACGCATTCCAGAAAATTCCAGAGGTTGGGAAAAAGGGGGAAAAAGATTCCCAACCCGGGCAAAAAAACCATTAAAATCCAAAAAAAAAAAAAAAAAGACACAAATATATATATTTTTTAATGCGTTAGGATTAAAGGCATCCGGTTAATTCTTGTGTTATTCCCATTCCCATTCCCTGAAAAAAGATTGGAGAGTTTTGCTCATGGCTTCTTCCCGAGGAAAAGGGAAATTTTACTTTTTTTTTTTTTGTTTTTCCGTGTTTTTTCCAGGATTTTTTTTTCCCTCCTGGAAATCCGCCGGGAACGCGGCTCCGTCCTGATTTTCCGAGTTTTCCTGAATCTTTCCTTCCTTCCTTCCTTCCCCTGCTGCGAGGACAGTGCAAAATTCCCAAAAAAAAACCCCAAAACCCCAAAATTCCCAAAATTTCCGTTTCCCGGAAGGTTGGGGAAAAAACCTCTTCGTCCGTTTAAAGAGGAAAAAAATCCCAAAACAATTAAAAATTGGTAAAAAGTGAGATTTGGAGATTCCCGCGGGAATTCTAACCCTCCGGAATTCCTCCGCCGAGTCCTGCGAATCCGGGAATTCCGGCAAATCCTCACCTGCAAGTCAACAAAAAAACCCCAAAAACCACAAAAATCCCAATGCCCTCCCTCCTCCCACCTCCCTCCCCGACCCCAAAATCCCCTAAAAATTCCCAAAAATTCCGTAAAAATTCCCTGAATTCCCTAAAAATTCCCTAAAAATCCCCTAAAAATTCCCAAAAATTCCCTGAATTCCCCAAAATTCCCTAAAAATCTCCCAAAATCCCTAAAAATTCCCAAAAATTCCCTAAATTCCCGAAAAATTCCCCGAAATCCCTAAAAATTCCCCAAATTCCCTAAAAATCTCCCAAAATCCCTAAGATTCCCTAAAATTCCCTAAAAATTCCCAAAAAATCCCTAAAAATTCTCCAAAAATCCCCTAATAATTCCCCAAAAATCCCTAATAATTCCCCAAAATTCCGTAAAAATTCCCTAAATTCCCTAAAAATCCCCCAAATCCCCTAAAAATTCTCCTAAATTCCCTAAAAATTCCCCAAAATCCCCCAAACCCCCTAAAAATTCCCCAAAAAGCCCTAAAAATCCCCCAAAACTCCCCAAACTCCCTCCCCGCTCCCCACCCGCTCTGCGACCTTGCTACACCAACACACGGATCCGACGGATTTGGGGATTTTTTCCCGAGGAATTTGGGGGGTTTAGGTGTCGGAGGCAGTGGCCACGGCCTTGGGCAGATGCCAGACGCCGTTGGGTCTCTCCTCGGGGATCTCCTGCCGCGAGTCTCCGTTCCAGCGCCGCTTCAGCCGCAGCTTGGGCGGCATCACCGCGTCCTCCCTCTTCTCCTGACTCCCAGCATCCCCCGAGGATGGTTTTTCCGGAGTGTTCTCCCCGTGATCCGCCGCCTCTTCCCCCAGAATCCCGGGATGGGAAGGTGGGATCCACGCCGGGGCGGCCGGCCGGGCGAACACCGCCGATTTCTGCTCTTCCTCCTCCTCCTCGTTCTCCTCCTCCTCCTTCCCGTCCCGTTTTTCCGCCGTTTCCTCGCCCTCCTTCCCGTTCTTCTCCTCCTTCTCCGCGCCAAAGCCCGGCTCCACCTTCACCCTGGCGGGAGGAGCGTTGGGGATCTGCGAGTTGCCCGATTCCTCGGGAATTTCCCCCGGAATCTCCCCCGGGATCTCCACGGGGATCTCCATCCTCTCGCGGTTCTTCCTGCCGGCGGGCGGCGGCTGCAGCTTGATGGGGAACTGCGGCTGCTCCTCCAGCGGCACGGGGCACTGCAGCGGAGGAACCACCAGCGGGTACCGCGGGAAAGTCCTGGGGCTCAGGTGGTAGTTGAACACGGAGCAGGCCTGCGAGTGCAGGTAGTGCTTCATCTCCTCGGGGTTGAAGGAGAAGCAGCTGCTCCCCGCGAAGGGGCTCAGCCCGGGCGAGGGGCTGTAGGAGAACAGCGTGGGGGTGAGGGACAGCGCCGGGGAGATGGGGACGTTGAGCACGCCGGAGCGGCCGGGCGGCAGCGGGGACACGGCGAAGGGGCTGTGCGGGTGCTCGGGGAACATCCCCGGGCGGGAGAACAGCGGCAGCACCACGTCGGGTTTGCGTTTCTGCCCCGCCAGGGAGGAAGGGTGGGACGGCGGCAGCAGGTCGCGGCGCCAATCCGGGGCGTTCTCCTCCAGCTCCGAGGGCTCTGCCTTGCGGTCGGGTTCCCCCAGCGGCTCCGGGTGGGACGGGAGCAGGGAGGGAGGAGGGAAGCGGGAGCTGGGCTGGGAGTCCTCGGTGGGGCTGTGAGGGTCCAGAGGGGGGAAGTGGAAGCGGGAGGAGGCGGTGGGGACGGGGGGAGCGCTCTGCGGGACCACGCCTGCAACGGGGAGAGAGAGAGAGAAATGTTAGGGGATGGGGAAATATTGGGGGGAAATGGGGGAAATGGGGGAAAATGGGGAAAATGGAGGCTGGGAGAAATGGGGAAAATGGGGAAAAATGGTAGAAAATGGGGAAAACTGGGGAGAAAAATGGGAGAAAATGGGGAATGGGGATAAATGGGGTAAAATGGGGAGAAGATGGTAGGAATGGGGAAAATGGGGGAAAATGGGGAATGGGGGAAAATGGGAAAAATGGGGGAAAATGGGGGGAAATGGGGGGAAAAATGGGGGGAAAAATGGGGAAAAGGGCAGAATTGAGAAAATGGGGGAAAATGGTAGAAAATGGAGCAAAAATGGGGCCAAAATGGGGCCAAAATGGGGAGAATGGGGGAAAGATGGAGGAAATGGGGAGAATGGGGGAAATGGGGGAAAAGGGGATTGGGGGAAAAGATGTGGGGAAAAGGGGAAAATGGGGGAAAATGGGGGAGAATGGGGAAATGGGGGAAAATAAATGGGGGAAAATGCAGGGAATGTGGGAGAAAGGGGGAAAAAATGGGGGAAATGGGGGAAAATGGTAGAAAATGGGGCAAAAATGGGGGAGAAATGGGGAAAAATGGGGGAAATGGGAAAAATTGGAAAAACGACTTCCAGAGGCTTTGGGGTTTTTTTTAAATTGATTTTTGGGAAGAAAATCTCTCTTATGCAACTCCCAGAGCCATTTGGAGGTAAATTCTCCAATTTCCACCCCTTGAATTCCCCTTTTCCCACCAAAAAATCCCCAAAAACCAGGGAAAATCCTGGAGGAAAAAAAACCCCAAATTTCACACTTTCTAGTCCAATTTCCATGCCTTGAACTCCCTTTTTCCCACTCAAAAATCCCCAAAAAAGAGACAAAATCCTGGAAAAAACCCCCAAATTCCACATTTTCCATCCCAATTCCCGCCCCTTGAATTCCCCTTTTCCCACCAAAAAAAAACCCCAAAAAGGAGGAAAAAATCCCAAAAAATCCCCAAAATTCCCCATTTTCCATCCCAACCCCCACGCCAGAGGGTTGGGATTAAGCAGAACATTCCCAATTCTCCCAAATTATTATTATTATTGTTATTCTTTTGGAAGCGCCGCGGGGAGAGGAGGAGCTGCAGCTGCCCAGACTCGTTAGTTGGTTAATTACTGCCAGTTAATTAGCGCTTCACACGCAGCAGCTCCTCGCTAATCCATCCCACCCCCAGCCTTGGCTGGGAAAACACATTCCCTTCTGGAAAAAAAAAATAAAATAAAATAAATAAAACCCGGCAGAGCCAAGCCAGCAACACCTGGAGGGATTTTTCCTTCGTTTTTTGGGGTTTTTGGGAAAACAAAGCGGCTGGGATTGCCGGAGGGAGAGGAGGAGAGCTGGAAAAATCCCTTTTTTCTTGCACACAACCTGCTTTTTCTGCTTCAAATCCGATTTTCCCTCTTTTTTCTGCTTCCATCCCTATTTATTTTCCCTGTTTTTCCTGCTTTTTCCCCTATTTTCCCTGGTTTTTCCTGCTTTTCTTTCCCTATTTTTCCTGTTTTTTTCTCCCTCCATCCCTATTTTCCCTGTTTTTTTCTGCTTCCATCCCCATTTATTTTCCCTGTTTTTCCTGCTTTTTTCCCCCTATTTCTCATGTTTTTTTCTGCTTCCATCCCTATTTTCCCTGTTTTATCCACTTCCATCCTGTTTTCCCTATTTTTTACGCTTCAAATCCTATTTTCCCTGTTTTTTCTGCTTCCATCCCTATTTATTTTTCCTCTTTTTTCCACTTCCATCCCTATTATCCCTCTTTTTCCTGATTTTTTTTTCCAAGCTTTCCCCTGTAAGCTGAGCTGGGTTCCTCCAAATTTGGCATTTTTGTGGAGAAAAGTCTGGAATTTTTGGGAATAACAACTTCCAGAGGGTTTGGGGTTTTTTAAAGGATTTAATGATCTCCAATTTTCCTACTTTTCCTGCTTTTTTCCAGAAATTCCTGCTGGATTCACTTTCCAGGCTTTCCCCTGGTGCAGCTCACACCAGGCCCAGCTCCTCCAAACTGGGATTTTTTGTGGAGAAAAGTTTGGAATTTTTGGATTTAACAACTTCCAGAGTGTTTGGGGGATTTTTATGGATTCAATAATCTCTGATTTTCCTACTTTTCCTGATTTTTTCCTGCTTTTTCCCTGCTGGATTCACCTTCCAGGCTCTCCCCTGGCGCAGCTCACACCAGGCCCAGCTCCTCCAAATTGGGATTTTTTGTGGAGAAAAGTTTGGAATTTTTGGATTTAACAACTTCCAGAGTGTTTCGGGTTTTTTAAGGGATTCAATAATCCCAAATTTCCCTACTTTTCCTGCTTTTTTTCTGTTTTTTTTTCCTGCTTTTTCCCTGCTGGATTCACCTTCCAGGCTCTCCCCTGGCACAGCTCACACCAGGCCCAGCTCCTCCAAAATGGGAATTTTTGTGGAGAAAAGTTTGCAATTTTTGGATTTAACAACTTCCAGAGTTGTTTTCAATTTCTCTGGATTCAGGACAATCCCCCAGCTGCAGGAATTTGGCTCTTTGGGGGTTAAATTCCACCAAAAATCCCCTTGGAAAGAACCTTTTCCACATAAACTGCTGCCTTTGGGAGAAAAAAAATGGGAAAAAACCTGGAAAAAACACCTTTTAGGGCAAAAAAGGACAAATCATTTCCATTCCCAAACTTTTCCTCGTTATTCCCATTTCCTCCTCCAGGGAAAAACCTGCGATTTTAGCCAAAATCTAAGGAATTTGTTAATTTTTCCTAGGAATGCTGTCGTTCCAACAGAATTCCTCACAACTTTGGGCAAAAATGGGCTAAGAAAATTCAATTTTGGTTAAAAAGGAGCAAAAAAAGGAGGAAAAAAAGGAGAAAATCCATGGATTTTGCCTCCCTGCAGCTCCTGCTGCTTTAAAAATCCCCAAAAACTCCCCTGAGATCCCAGGAGAGACTCTGGGATGGAATCCTTTGATCCTCTTAGCCCCAAATCCCCAAAATCCCCACAAGAAAATAAATCCCAAATAATCCCAAACAATCCCAAATCCCTTCCCACCTCCCCACAGCAGCCAGGATGGATCCCAGGATTGTCCAGCCTGGCTCTGAAAAACCTCTGGGGTCATTCCGGGGTTTTTGGCCAACATTCCCAGCTGGAATTCCCAAATTTCTGTCCGGAATTCCTGAATTTCTACCCGAAATTCCCAAATCTCTGCCCAAAATTCCCAAATTCCCAGCTGAAATTTTCAAATTTCTGCCTGGAATTCCAGCTGGAATTCCCAAATTTCTGGGCGAAATTCCCAAATTCCCAGCCAGAATTCCCAAATTTCCTCCTGAAATTCCCAAATTCCCATCCGAAATTCCCGAATTTCTAGCCAAAATTCCCGAATTTCTGCCTGAAAGTCCCAAATTTCCACCTGGAATTCCCACATTCCCACCCGGAATGCCCAAATTTCCGCCTAAAATTCCCAAATTTCTGCCTGAAATTCCCGGCCAGAATTCTCAAATTTCCAGCCAGAATTCCGGAATTCCCAAATTTCTGCCCGAAACTCTCAAATTTCCAGCTGAAATTCCCAAATTCCCACCAAAATTCCCGAATTTCCCTGGCTCACTCACCGTTGGGTCGGATGTTGGTAAAAGGGTAATTCGGCATCACCAAAATTTTGCCCAAAATGCCAAAATTCCCAAATTCCCAGCCAACATTTCCAGATTCCTGCCCGAACTTCTCAAATTTCCACCCGAAATTCCCAGCTGAAATTCCCAAATTTCTGCCCGGCATTCCAACCGAGAATTCTCACATTTCTGCCAAAATTCCAAAATTCCCAACTGAAATTCCTGAATTCCTGCCTGAAATTCCTGTCTGAAATTCCCACATTCCCAGCTGAAATTCCCAAATT